>NC_063213.1:10335586-10638313 GCF_020740725.1 Corvus hawaiiensis
CTCTTCCTGTGACTGAAAACAGCAACAAGGAGTCTGCAACTCAAACGCCTGAAAACTTTCATTTTATTCAGCCCTGTGCACGATTTTCCCCTTTGTGTTGTTAACAGCTAACGTTAACCTGCGTGGAGATGTGTGAGCAACCAAAGGGGTTAGAAAGGTCTACCTGGCCTTTCACAAGGCTCTGCATTCAACCCATTTGTTTAAGTACAAAACCACCTAATGGATATATATTCAAAAATATTTCTGTGGGTGGAGAGCCTTCCTAATTTTGGGCAGTGCAAGACGATTCACATCCTGAAACACAGGAAAGAATTCTCCCAAAAACCTACTTAAGCTGAGTTTCTCAAACTTGTATGAACACCTCCCAGAGTCATGGCCAGTAAGCAAAGACAGTTTAGGGATGTCCATACAAACAGGCTGTACCAAGCCATGCTGCCAACTGACTCACCAATATCTTTGCAACTGTTTTGCTCAGAGATCTAAGTGGATGCTGCATTCACATATGCCAGCATCTGGTAGCCCCCACATCAGCTCTTCATATCAATTCACTGAATCACAAAGGAATTGGGGCCAGCAGGGACTTTTGGGGATCACCTAGTCCAATCCTCCTCTCCCCAAAGCCGAATTGCTCAGAGTAAATTCCACAGAACTATGACCAGTTGGATTTTGAATAGCCCTAAGGATGAAGAGTTCTCTACTTTGTTTATTGTCCTTTAGCAGAATTTCCTGTATTTCAGTTTGTGCCCATTGCCTCTTGTCCTATCATTAGATACCACAAGAAGAGCCTGGCTCCAGCTTCTTTACTCCCCCAACAGATCAGCCCCACCTTCCTCATTTCACAGACAGAAGTCAAAATTCAGAAAACCTAAAAAGAAGTAAAAATAAAGCTTTACTGCCTGATCCTGGAGTAAAAAGACAGTGGTCCTAGGTGCCTATCTCAGCTGTCTGATCACTGCAGTTTGTATGACCATCTCATCTACCAGCAAGTACCACAGAGGCTCAGCAGCTGCAAAGGAGTGTGGTTGTAAGGGAAGAAGAGAGCAGCAAACTCTCTCTCAGGCAGAAAACTTACAGCAGGTCTCGCAAGATATTTAAAACTCCAGATGACCTACTAAAGTAAAATAATCAAACACCAGCAACAACTTTTAACATCCCCAGAAGATAGACTATTCAACACAGGAAGACGAAATTACTCCTATATGATATTTTACTCCTCCAATAAAGTATTTATAATGTAGCCCCACAATAGCACACAATATAAAAATACACCGGCCCTTTCACAAAAGCAATTAAATAAATAAAATATAAACCAACTCAGTACCCTCCAGGCACTCAGACCAGCAGACCCAGATTCTCCATCATGGTCCTTTATCCAAGCACGCTCACACAGCCACAAGCAGCCCCCTCTCTTGTCTGTCTCTTCCATGGACACTTAAGTCCCATTTATGTCCCGGCGCTTCCCTGCACCGTTTTTTGCATTAATTTTAATGATTAACAGCAATTGGTAGTGAAATATCAATGCTGTCAAACACATCTATTACTCTTTCTTGAAGCTGGACTGGGAAAGATGTTTTCCAGCTGTTTCAGTGCAGACAGTTTTTAAAACCACGTTCCCCTAACCAGTCAGCTCATCAGTCAAACACACCCATTCTGCGCCAAAGAGCAGCCCTGAATCTCAGAGGTACAAAAGGTGGCTGAAAGAAGGCAGGTGGCAAAAAAGGCTAATCCAAACCCTTAACCCTCCTCTTCCCTAAATTCAGCCAAGTATCAGTATTTTTCCAGTAATGTAAGACTGTTTCAAAGCTCAACACTGGCACCTTCCTAAGACTACTGAATGATACTTCTTTCTTTTAATTTGTGAGCAGAAAACACCTTAGCAATATAGCCAGAATGAACAAAAAATGGTAAGTTGGAAGAAAAAACATAACTGTGCAACGAGGCACAAAATGCCCTGACAAAAAGAGCAATACTCCCAGAAATTACTCTGATAATACAATTATTTTTAAAATGTCATGTACCTAAGAGGAAGACCAATAAACTTATGATACTCATGGGAGTAGCAAGTCTACTCTTCAGTTTTAAAACACAAGGACATAAGGAGCTGGCCCAGAAACACAGAGCATAAACCAACTTGGAGGAAAAACTCTAAAATTCAAAATTTTTAATTTGTGCTCCCTCTCCTGTTATACTCCATAAAAACATGAGTTTATACCAAAAATAGAAAAATGAATACAGGAAAAGGATGGTGCAGAAATTAAAGAGGAACATTCCCATAAATTAGCACATTGACAAACCTATGCAGATAAGATGAAGTAAAATGACAATGTGGTGGAGTCTCCAGGGCATTAGACAGCTTCCACTTAAAATTGCCATGTGGTGTCAAAAATTGTCATTGCTTCTGAGCAATGAGTTACAGTAGCATAAGCTTTTCTATTCACAAATAATCTTCCACTGGGAAACTTCCAATATATACAATTCATTTTCTTTTTTGATAGCAGGATATTGACCTATAAATTGAACAAACTAAATTAGAAAGGTATTTTTTGCTACAAACCCACATTTCTGGATCCCATTCAAGGCAGCTCTCCAGGACATTCCCAGTTCTCCGTCCTTCCCAGAAGGCAGGACAAGGTCCAGCCTGTGTGGGAAGGAGAGGGCGCTTGGCTTTGCTGCTCCCCTGCTGTCAGAATAGCTCCCCCATGCAAAGAGCTTGTCAATCAGTGACAGATTATAAAAAGGAAGTGAAATGTCACATTCCTGCAAGAACTTGGGGACAAGTGAGCTTACCTAGAAAACCAGGATAAGCACAGCTACTGACCTGTTAAGTCGACAAGGTCAGAAAAACCACAAACCGCTGTGCCTACAGGCAGGCTTTCAGCAGTTTCATGCTTCCCCTTGGCATTTCCAGGCATGACCCCATGGGCAATGCTGAGGTGAGAGGGATAAGGAAGTGGGTGATTTATTCTCAGAAAACCTTGACCCTCTCCTTCAGAGTAAATGAAGACTCTCTACCATGCAATGCAGTGCCAGATGTGGATGGAACACAGGGAGGATGCTACCCAAATACATTTATTGCCTTACAAAGAATTTTAAAGCATTAGTTTTAATAACCACAAATTTTCAAATAGTGCTCCTCAGCACCTGGAATGTGCATGGAAGGTATGGAAGCAACTGAGTTGCCAAGTAATCTGACTTGGACAAGATTCAAGGCACCTAAAATTGGTCTCACTGATTTTACATTCTTGGCAGGAGAAACTTGATTAAGAAAACCATTTTTCACTAGTTACTGATTTTAATAAATAGCCTACTACTTGTAGCCTACAGAAACTGGTATAGTGACTAAGAGTGGGTGAAGCAGAAGAGAGGATGATTTGCCAGGGAGTTATTATTAGACACCTGATGTCAGAGCAATGATGGTTGCCTCTGTGAAAACACTGCTCCTGAGCACGACAAGGTTCACGTCTCAGAGAGGGAGATGAGCAGATGGAGACATCAGCAGACCCCCCTGCTGTTCTCTGGGGAATATTAATCCACTCTTCCCATTTTAAAACAATTTTCAAATAACACATGACACACTGCCCCTCTATAGGACCTACAAAAGCATGAAGGTGGGATGGTTTGCCCACAAACATTGCGACCACCCCCTCTGACATGGCCAGAGATGATCCAAATCACTCTTGCAGGGCAGCCTGGATATATCCTACTGTTTGCAAAAGCCTTACATCTTTGACAACATAGTGAATGGATCTTCTCATATCTGATACCATCTGCTGGCACTTGCCAAACCAGAAAGAAAAAAAAGGCACCCGACTAGAATGAGGAAGGTAGTTTCTGTTCTAAGGAAAGCTTTATCTTCTCAGACATTTGAAAAGCTCACTGAAAATCCAAGAGCAGCAGGATGGATAGCTTGTTAGACAACCATTATGTTGATAGAGAACATCTGAGTTTTGAGAAGAGCACATTAAGCCTAAACTCAAGTAGTCCACTAGAAATGAGAAACCTTCTGCAAATGGAATCCAGACAGACACAGAGCATGGATAAAATAAATCTTGGCAGTCACTACCTCTGTACTGAGCCTTTACCTTTCAAGGGATAAAACATAATACATTCATAGAACTGAAGGCAATAATACCCCAGTTTTAGTCAGATAGATGGCTGCCTCCTGAGCACTGGTCTGTGCACTCAGCCACACCTCAGGCACAGCCTGCAGTGCCCACAGCCCCCAGAGCTGCTCGGCTGCACAACTGCCGACAGCTCCCCCCTTCCTATTGCTTCTCCAGCTTCCCTCCAGTTCTCTCCTCCCCAAATCAGGAACAGGGTCCGTCTGTCAGCACATCCTGAATTAAGCAGTCAGTTTGGTTTCTCATCTTCCACACACAATCACACATTTGTCCTCAGCTGGAGACATGGGGTGAAGTCAAAGTCAGGAGACTGATCTCCACGGTCAAGTAATCAAGATAATTTTAGCTCATAAACTGATGTTCAGCTCTACTCCAGCCGACTTAAGGAAATTTTTAAGCTTTTGCATCAGATGGAAGGCCAGGGAATGACAGCGTCCTCATTTCTGCACTGGAAAGTTATTCTCACCCAAGTAGCTTGGACTGGTTGCGGCAACACAGGGATGTCAGCAGCCAACCAGCACACCCCGCCACCAGCAAGTCGTCTCCATCAGGTAGATTTTTAACTGCCCTTTGGCACTTTCAGCTGAATTAGGTCCCTGGCTTACTTTAACAAGTTATCCAGTACTTACAATAGCTTAAATTCTACTAATCTGCTGGAGTCATTTTTGGCAAGTAGCAAAAACAGTGAATCATCCCACATTATCCCAGAGAGACTTCATAAATAAATCCTCCTATCTGAGGAGAACTTGCTGAAGGCTTTTTTATATGAAGGAAACTATTTTGGTCCTGTAAATAAGTAACAATGATTCAGTCCAACAAATGAGCCACTTGCTTTTTCATGCTGATCTTTACTAGGGAATGATAGGGCTGGAATACCACTGTACACCTCCAGATTTCATTCATTCCCCTCCAGCAACCTACCAAGAGAGAGGGAAAAACTGAGATAAACTCTTTTTTTTACATGTTTTCAACTGAGTCCTGTGTATCGTCATTTTTATTTTAAAAGCCTCCCAAGGCAGAGGTGACTCAGCAGTCATTACCTCAGACATCAACATAAAATTAGAGATGTTATAAAAATTATGTCAATTAAATTAGCTAGACATCTTTAGCAATTCTGATTATAACCAGATATTAAATTTCAGAGTAATCTGAATTGCAATCAAAGCCCATATTTACATCCTAGACGAATGCCAGATAGAAATGTCAATTAATTTGTATATATTGTTTGAAAGACCAATTATGATCATCAGGCACAGTGTTAGACAGTAGCTGTACAAGTCGCAAACAATCTGACTTCTTTTCAAAGAATGAGTTTGCCAATTTCCCTCTTTCTGCATTTTCAGATTTGTTTGCTTATTATTTTGTAGGTGGAAAAAAGGAAAATACACCTATTTCAATAAAAGGCTTAGGTTTTCTTGAAAATGTTACATAAGCTCTCAAATCCAATAAGCCTATAATGTGCATTGCTGATGGCATATTAACTCTAATAATTAGTCTTTGTTAGCAAAGTAAGCTGTACGAATTTTGCTGAAGTATAAAAGTCATTAAACAATGAGCATCTGTCATAAAACGGTGCAATACATCATGCACAAAATCTCCAGCCCGTTCAGCCAACGGTGAAGGTCCTCTCCCTCTGTCTATGATAGGATTTCTGAGCAATGAATGGGGCTTTCTCTTCAGCATAATCCTTTCCTAATTTAGTGTCAGGATTTTATGATGCAATTCTTCTATTCTGAAGCTGAAACAATTTCAAATGTCTCTTCACAAAAATAAAACATTAATAACTCTGTCTTTTTGACATGCGAATTTTGTAAACATTGAATTGCCTTTCTTTCCAGAAGACAATACCAACAAACACTTTCTCTTTGCCACCTAATGTCTTTATATACTTACAGGGGTAAAGAGTATCTATAAAATTGCAGCTGACATACGAATACCACATTGGAAGGTCTGACACTCAGAGCTCGTGGAGAACTAAACAGTCTGTCAAGCCGTTTAGCAGCAAATTGGTTATCTTATTGTTCTAAATAGGATTGAAACAGGACCTGCATTGTTGTACAGAATTAGGAGTGACAATGCAGATTACTCAATTTTAAAAGGAAGAGAAAGAAATAACTGGACCTGAAACACAAAAAAGGGGTTACAATCTCTCACCTAAAAAACCTCCATAAGCAGAGAGGAGCTTTTTTCCTTATAAATACATTTTTTAATAGAGACAGGTAGATTTTCTTCACACACAGGTAAAGAAAAAATTATCCCCATGGTATTTTTATAGGAAATTCACTGTTGCGAGAATAATTGGGTGGAAATATTCTCTCTCTGGTTGTAACTTGCTGTCACAAAGCTCATTCCTACAAACCCAGAACACAGCACTGATCCCTCCAGTGTGTACAAGGCCTCAGTTAGCACTTGGGAAAACCAAAGATTTAAACACAGGGGCACAGTTCTGCATCAAATAGGAGGATGGGGGACAACCAACTTTCCACAAATACACCCCAAACCACCACCATCAACACCACCACGAAGTTTCCAAAGTTTCCACACATAAAACGACCGTAAGTAAAAAAACCACTTCACCCTAAAATACCACTAGTTCTAAATTTGCCAGCTTCATTCCTATTTCTGTCTCTAGCATTACACAGACAGCCTCTACTCAGAGTGCAACGTCACCATGTGGGGAGCAGCCCCTATTAACTGGCAAAGCAGGTGAGCAGAGCTGAGCACAGCCCTGCAGACAGACTGACTGCACTGTGCAAACCTACCTTTCATGGCTCTGATTGTGAGTTCAATTGCATAGTTCAAATGCATAATTACACACAAACGGAATTTTGGATAGTACAAATGCTGGTTTGTTACGTTCTGTTTTAAAGGAAAAGAAAACTATTTTGACAACAGGACTTCAGAGTGGTATTTTTAGAATTCACATACAGTGCAGCATTTCAGCTAAAGAAAGAAAGCAACAAAATATTTCTAAGCTGAAATATCAGTGTATTGGTGCTCCATATTCCTGACTCATTAAAATCTCAAATTGCTCAACTTCAATCTTCCACACAGTTAAACAATGCTTTTTTTTGCTTTATGCATTTTCTTATCCGCAATAAAAATGCTTCATTCCATGTTCTTCCTATATGAATCCTAAATAACTTTTTCATTAAACACAATTTTCTGCTATCATGATTTACACTGCAGTATCCTTCTGCTCAGCCTCCTTTTTTTTTTTTCAAAATAGATCTGGAATATCAGATTGGACTAGTCAGCTATTTGGTCCAATATCCCAACCCTGACGACAGGGACTTATAAACGCAAAGCTGTAGTGAAGGTCCAGGAAACCACTACACAATAATCTGCTCTTGGAAAAATTTCTTCATAAAACTCATTTGTTTTCAACTAGTCTCAGTTCCCAGGCATGAGAGTATATATCTGTACACTCCACCACTTACTTTACTTGCTATAATTGAAGCCTCGTTTTGCTTACTTCACCTGAGTGCTACTATGTTGTACATATGTTTTCTTGGAATAACTTCGCAGAACTCGCAGATTAATTTTACATTATGTGTGGGTTTTCCTTCTTTTTTTGTTGAGTTTATCCACACCTCGATGTTCCCTGCGTGATGCTCCCCGCGATCACAACTGTCACCTCCCTGAGCGTGTTTTTGGGACTCGGATGCTTGGACAGATCTAAGGGATGTCTTTGAACACAGGTCTGGCAGGATCCAAGACTGTTTGCAAGCAGATGGCACATTTGCCACCAGGCTTAACCAAGGCTGAACTGTGTATTGCTAATGAGGTCTTGTCACAGAGGAACCGCAAAATGGCCCCTCCGCCCTTGGCTGGATTATCTGACCGACCCACATTCCTCAGATGCACAGGACACAACTGCTGCTTGTAACATCTCAAACACAATAGTAAGAAATCCAACGACTCTTATAGCTCCTGGCCCTTCCCAAAATCATTTTAAACATTTAACTGTCCAACCATGTGCAAAATGGCCTTGAGGCAGCAAAACAATTGATGACATGTAAGTCACATGAGTGAACAATATTGAGCGTGATCCTTTAATGGCATAGAGCTTTCTGAATAAGATACACCGCTCTTCAAATCAGGT
This sequence comes from Corvus hawaiiensis, assembly GCF_020740725.1. Classification (NCBI taxonomy): domain Eukaryota; kingdom Metazoa; phylum Chordata; class Aves; order Passeriformes; family Corvidae; genus Corvus; species Corvus hawaiiensis. Next base: position 10,343,813 of record NC_063213.1, read on the forward strand.
GGAGAGAATACCTCTAGACTGGAAGTGTCCAAAGCACATTTCCTGACTTGTAACCAGTGTGAACAGTACACAGAAAAAAGATTTTCACTAACTGTGAAAGTCAAATACACTGGAGTTTCTTCACATTCAACAAATGGTAATAACAAAAATTCCTAGAGACTGTCACCCTACTTTGCTTGTAAACTGAGCCTTTAAAAGCAAGTGAAGACAAATTAGGATAACACCAGAAATTAAAATATTGTATTTTACAAACTATTAAAAATGTCAATTCATGATCCATGCTGTGGCCTTGGATACAAAAGATAAAAAGAAAGCCCTTCACATAAGGAGAGAATTCAGAGTTTAAGTAAATTTCACCTCACCACTGAAGGCATGCAAATGAATGTAATTAACCAGGTCTCATTAGCAAGGTTCGCTCTAATTTATAGTCTTACTTTCAGTTTTTCTCTTAGTCTCCCAAAGATAAAGATCAAAAAAGGAGGTCAAACTGAAAGGTTTGTCTTACATCCACAACCAGTTTTTCAGCAAAATTAAAATGGGACACAAGTGTCATAGTTGGTGACAGCCATTCCAAGAGAGTCCAAGACTCCACTGACTCAGTTTAAAGCAATATTCCAATCCCAGTTCCTCCTCCCCAAATACAACATAAACCACCAGCAGTTCATTTTGCAAGACAAACCAGAGTAGGATTCCTCTTCAACAAAATGCCTTAATGTTTTTATTTCAGCTTTTACTTTTTCTATTCGGGCCAGTAATGTAATTGGGGACAAAATTCTCAAGTGCCTCAAAATTTAACATTTTATTCAGATTTTAATAACAAAGCTCTCGAGGACATGATGTGTTGGGTTACTTTTTTGCTTAACAAAGTAATAAATCAGGAGTAAATGAATTATAAAAATTTCATTGTAATTTTAACCCAGTCTAACTGAATTTTTTTACAAAATTGCTTCAACAGATACTAATTCCCCACACAAAGGCCAGGACTAAGGACAACAGTTGGGGATTGCATGGGAAAGGAACCAGCATAGTGCATGGGCTGTTAAGTACTCTACAAGAGACCAGCTGACTTCTTCTCACCATGGCACTCCAATTACTTCGTACAAACAGGAGGTACCTCTGCAGTGTCTGAACTACTGTTTATCCTTTCTCACCTCGTTACTGCTCTCCAACTAAGTACATTTAAGGTTTTGCAAGTCTACATCTAACTTATTTTGCTGTTTCCAAAGGCACTGTCTCACTATAACACCTGCTACAGAGAGTGAGCACGTAACTGCTGCTTGGCAAAGCCTGGGATGGAGACTGGAGTGTGTGCATCAGCCATGCTTTCACATTTCAATTTTCCTTCCATTCTACTCTAGCCATTGTGCTAAAAAAAAAAAAAAAAAAGGCCAATGCCAAAATCACAAGCTCAGAGCCTTTTAATCAGGGAAGAAATAAAAGCTTAGTTCATTCACATGGTTAAACACAGTAGGATCCTTCTTCCTTTACAATCCTAATGGTGACACAGGGAATGAGTTTGTTCTCTTAATTTGGTTCAAATCCACAGAAAAATGAAGCCGAACTCTAGAAATCTCCCTAGCCTGTTTCTGGACACCATTATTTTCCATCAGGAATACATGCTGAAAAGGGACTTTTGCTGGTCAGTTCTTGCTCCTCGCATTACTTGATCCTACCCATTACCTCTGCAGCAGGGAAGGGAACAAAAAATTATCAGAGAGAAATGATACAGTCTTTATAATCCAAAGGTAATGTCAATGATCAATAAGTAAGGAGGGATTTTACAAGCAGAAGTCTGTGTTTTCAAGTTCAAGTTCCAGTTTTTATTCAGAGTGATTACAGGCTTGATCCTTATGCAATTATTTGCTCTGTTAGGCACAAATTTTCAATGGCTTTCTCAATCATTACAGTCAGCACTTGAAATAAATGGCAACACTGCCTAAGAATGGAACACAGAAGTTCCCTCTTAACGCAGGTGGCATCAGCACTCTCAAAACGTGTTCAGTGTTTCCAGTGATCCAGCCGATGTCAATGTCAGGACTTAATCTTCTCCTTTCAAGCAAGCAAGTGCTACTAGGACCTTTTATACCTTTCAACCCTTGCTAAAGGCTTGCCATCCCCTTGACCTCTGACCACTCTTTTCTTACCTCTGAGCAGCTCAATCACACACCAGGCAGCTACTTCCAGTACAGTGAGCTTGGTTCACACCTTTCCTTTCTCCAACATGGGAAACTGAAGAAGAACTGAAGAACTGAACCTTCCCTGACACACTCCACTATTCACTGCTTTTAACCATTTATTTTTTAGCTGGTGTCTGCTGTGTAACCAGGAAGCTCATCCAGTGGCTCCTACCTTGTGCTCCCCATATGGACAAGTAACGTAGCTCAGGGTCTGAACCATGCTGTCATTCAGATTTCAGACACAGGCAGCCAGTCTCTGCTGATATAGAACAGCCGTGACCCCAAAGGGGATCTTCTAGGAGAGCTTTACATGGAAGGAGACCTAGCCCTTCAGTAGCATCACGGAGTCACAGCCCCTTTCACTGTGACCTGCCCCAGCCTCATGACCTGGAGTCTCACATCAGCCTACTGAATTCTGAGCATCCAGCTCTTGGGTTTGGACTGACTGGCAGAAGGAAGCACCCCTTGCTCCCTTCTCGTTTCCTTTGTGGATCTATGTTCAAAAACGTGAAAGGCCAGAGCCAGACATGCTATTGAGCAGCCTTGAACTCAATCCATGGGTTGTAAAAGAAAGCCTTTATACCATTATGCAGGAAAACAAAAGAAGAAACACTTGAAAGTATTCCTTCACTTTCCTTGGACAGAAGAAAGTAACTCTCTTTGTCCCCAGACTCCATTCAGTTCTGTCAGATAGGGACTTTCTGAATAAAACAGCCACCCCATACCACACACGAACTTCTGACAGAATAGGCTGTACTTAAGAATGGAAAAACAAAGAAAAAAACTTACTCCTGTTTTTTAGTGGATTTTGAAACCACAGTCAGGCATTTCAGCTTGTAGGCTCAGGTTTAAACTTGGAGATCCAAACAGAAGTACAGCCCTAAAATTGGAGAGACACTTGTGCAGCTGGCCATTGGATGAATGCAAAGAAAGGAAAACACTTGAACCCAAAGTCTGCTTCTCTGAAAACAAATCCTGTATTATTTCTTTGCAAACTAACCTCGTATGAGGTTCTGGCGAGCACATTCAGCAGCACACCCTGCATCTGCCAGCTCCAGTCAAATTAACACAGAGCCCCATGACAGTGACTAAGAGCAAGCATGAAACTGGCCTGAATACAGAAGTGCTCACAGTTTTTAAAGAAATGGATAATGGGTAATTTGTAGGAGTTGGTTGTCAAATTATATATTTAGGGGAGTTTTTTTGTATGCAAACTAATAATAGGCTTAAGCCTGTAACTTGCACTAGGAATAATGATTAAAGTAGCAAGCTTTGGCAGTTTCCGTCTGAAGGACTCTCTCAGCTGAACTCCTCCCACAGTCACAGCAAATCCTAAGAGATATCTTAGGAGTGGATAATATGAATCACCACTTTTTTAAAGCAAGAAGGATAATTCAGATTGGCAACCTTTTTTTTTTTTTTTAAGGAGCTAAAACCTGTCATGAAATAAAATCACTGCCGACCCACAGGAAGCCACTGGCACAGCCACTGATTAAAAGAATCTCATAAAACAAATTCAGGGATGTTACATCCTTAACTCTGAATGATTTTTTGCCATTTTAGATGATAAATTGTACTACAGTTTCAGTCTCACGAACTTGACCAAATAATTTTTGAAACTGTCTGAAAACATAAGGATGTACTTGATCTTTTTAGTGATCAATACCACTGTATTAGACAGAAGATTATGCAATAGATTCAGTAAAAGTCAATAGAGAGCTATTTGTGAATCTAAAATGGTGATTTGCCTGGATATATCTAAAAAGGAAATTAGTATTAAGAGGTGATGTGGCAAGCTGAGGACTGCTCAGGTAGTAAAAAACTAATGCCCTTAAACAAAACAATAAACAAGTAATTTTCACTTTCATAAAACCATGATTGATAAAGAACTGTCTGAATATCTAAAGCACGCAGTGAAAAGACAAAAATTCAATCCTGAACCTAATTTGAGCCTTGTCCATTCATCAAATTCACATCCTGATAATAGGATTGGTTTAGAAAGAGCAACCAACAGTGAATACGCTGAAATTATTTCAAGAGATCTTTATAGCAAATTACCTTACAATGTACTCTTTCAGCAATTCAAGGGCCAGGCAAGAGCTTTTTTGACTGTTTTAAAGATACTGGGGTTTAACAGCATTTATTAGCAAGGCTTGTGTTCTGTTGGAGCTGTATAGAATCAAGTTGCTGCATACCGGGACTCCCCATCTGTCTTACACCTGCCTCTAGTACAGTGGATGGTTGACACTGTTATGAATCAAGTGGCTGGATTACTGCTCAATGCAACATCTTTCATCTCTACCTGAAAACAAAAGCAGTAAACCAGGTAGGCAACTCCAACCCTTGATATAAATGGGTATTTGTCTCTACTTAATTCATGACCTCACTTTTGTTTACCTGGTCATGTACATCTTTTGACCCCAGTGTGGACAGACCCAAATGTCCCAAGCATGGCCAGTCCAGCCACACTGATTCCAGTGGGACTCCTTCCAATTTGCTAAAAGCACAGGACTCTTATAGTGCAGGGTCAGAGAAAAGTACCTCAGAACTAAGAAAGGGGCAGCCTTGCCTAAGCCCTACACCTCAAACACTGCCTGTCCACTTGCTAAAGTGCATTACCAATCCAAGGACATCCATAAGGTACTCCATAAGGAGCCAAATGGGTACAACAATGCAAGCCAAATGGGTACTGATGCCTTAGGATTTTAGCTTTTATATTTTTCATATCCTGTAATGCTTTAGTGTGTAACTCTAAGACTCCATATAGCCTGTTAGTTACTGTTCTGCCGTTCTGGTCAGACAAAACAAATCCTCTCTAGGCCTGAACTTCAAGGACACCTCACTGTCTCAAGCCCCAAAATATGTAAACAAAGCCTCTAAAGGGGGGCAACAAATTTGGAGTAATGACTTCATTACCTGAAATTGTAATTGAAGAATTAACCCAGATATGCAAATGGACCAAACTTACAAAAGTATGAAAAATTCGTGACCAGTCATCCATTGAGGGTGTAGCCTTTCTGAAGGCTTTTGACTGCCCAAAGAGTACCTTGGAGGCCCTTCAATAAACACCCGCTTTTATCCTCTTAATTTTGTCTAGCCTCTGTTTTTAGGCAGCCCCATCAAGGCATCAGTACAACTATCCTATGAAAGAAGAACGGCTTGTGCAGGAAACAAAGCAGGAGGAATAAGTATTGGAAGACTCACAGCTCTGCCACTTGGCTATGAAAGCCACAGCCATGTGCAGCAATGAGCCCTGAGCAAGGAACCCAGCAGCTGAAAACGCTCAGCCCTCCAAGCTGCAGCGACTGTTCCTGAGAACAGACCCACAGTTGTCAACGTTAACACAATTTCACACTGCCTCTAATCACATTTTAATTTCAAAATAGCACATTTCCAATGGTGCATTTCTATTCCTTCCCGTTTTACATGGAATTTGCATTTCTTAGAAGCAACTGGCTTCTCTGGGCTCACACACTTCGCTTGAGTCATACATTAAAACCTGCTCTGCTGTTAAACGGCCGTTCCCTTTTCATTAGATCCAACAGGAACCAGAAACGCAAACACACCAAACTAGAAAGGATAGGTTTGTATCCGATTCTCTGCAGACACAAAATAACAATATATATGTATCAAAAAGTAGCAATGAAAGCCACATTTTCTTCCACGTCCTCACTCTCACTTTTCTGTAATTGCTTGCCTAGAAACCACGATAAATGAAGCTCTAAGAATACAATAACTAGAAAAATTATTGCAGCACAGAACAGGTAATTTGCATTCTATATTTAGCACATGTGCATGTGTTAGTGCTGACAAGAACACCTATTAGAAATGCCTAAAAGTGTCTCAACCAGAGCTTTTGCAACTAAGTTTTTCATGGTAAACACAAGATGAAATATTTAATATTCAGAGTTTATAGTTTGGAAGAGCTTACATCTCAGACTGTTCATCACAGTTTATCATAAGTCCACAACAGGTTTTATGTTAGCCAGTGGATAGAGATACCTTGAAACTACCAGCTCTAGAGAAATACATAAATAATTATTTGTTCATATTTAAGGAACAAATGGAGATACATTCCTAGATGGGTAGATTAAAGATACAAGATTAGAACCTGTCTCTCCTCCCTCTGGAGTGGGGAACACAGGAGGATTTGCTAACAGACAGATAAATCAGCATCACTTTCAGGATGAAAGCACCACATTTGCACTAGTAAGGAAGATGCTAAAAAATAAATGTAATTAAGTCTACAGAGTAGGACCTAAGAGGGGAAGGTATTGGATTTCCACAAACTTGGGAAGTTACTTGCTTTCTGCGCCAAAAGGCAGGATCTCTGCCTTCTTCTCTCTGCCACATGGTAGATGAAGCGGGGAGAAGGACTATCTGCGACTCCAGCCCTGTGCTGGGCTTCCCAAGGACTTGTGCTAAAGACCTGGAGGTGAGGAGGCAGTATCTTGGTGGGAGTACAGTTTGTTGTCCCGAGACAAGCACTCCTTCCTTAAGAAACTTACAGTTGGGATGAAACTGCCTCACCCCAAAATAAAACGGTGCCTTAACACAGGAAAAAATCCTGTGTTATATTAGGAATCACCTTAAAACTGGTCCTGAAGGAGCAGCTGATGAGCCTTCTCAGCTGAGAGGAATACTGAGACACAAGCCCATGCGATTACCACCATACTAATTCCTTCACTGTGTTTGGGGCATCTCAGCAGAGAGCAGAGAAGCAGCACAGCATCATTTGAAGGGCAGAACCCAGCAGAGCAAGCTGCCAGTGCTGCAGCCTAGTCCCCTGCCATGCCTTGGAGGGCACGAACCAGAGCAGCCTCTCAGCACGAGGCAGCCGCAGCCAAACCTCTCCGTGGAGGCAGAGCCGCGCTGGCCGTGCTGGGGAAGCGCTGCAGACACCCCACCAACAGGGAACACTTCCAGAAGGGACTAATGCTTTACAAGCTCCATTACCACAGGAAATCAATGAGGCCTGCCCTTCCAAGCCATTCATAAAATTAACCCTAATATGGTGTCAAGTACACACTGAAAACAAATAAGAGAGGAAAACAAAAATTCAAAGCATCTCTCTCTGATCTCCTGAGCTAAATAGCTCAAGATCCTGCAGAGAACAGACATGCTGTAAGATGAATTTAGGCTGACCCTGCTGCGATTTAGAATGATGCTTTTCTTTCAGTAGACCCTTCAACAAAAATCTTCTGATGTTTTTCCTCATTAGGTAACCAATTTGCATTACTATTAGCTAGCCACACAGTTCAGAAAACTTGCTTCATATTTCAAATCCATATATCCTGTCAAAATGTACTTCAAGTGTAGGTGTAAGAAGAGAAAAATACAGCCTTTTTATTTTTGAAAAGAAAGAAAATATGAAACAGGGAAAATATTACTTAAACAGTGGAGTATCATTAATCACCAGGTTCATTTAAAAAAAGGGTGGAGACACATTATAACCAATTCTCCACAGAAATCAATTTTACTTTTAAGAAAAAAAAAAAAAAAAAAGACTGCCAGGTTTGCTCTTCCCATTTGCCTTCAGAACTGCTACTAATTCTGCCTCCTAACAGTAATGAAATGAGGAGGAGAATGAAATATTGTCCCCTTACTACCTTTTATGGAAGAAGCAATACACAACATCAACCAATGTTCTCTCAAGGAAGCCCAAAGGAGCTTCCAAACCTTCATCAGTCTGGTTTGAGTGTGAGTGTTCCTTTGCCACTGCAAGAAGAGTCAGAACCTGAACCACAACAGTTCTTTTAGCAGTGATGACCATGCCTCCACCAGGGTGGTTTTGCTACAACATAGTGATTCCTCTTTTGCTACCAAGCAGAGAGCACAGCTGCTGACAATTTTAAGACTTCTTCTGGACTAGTACACAGTTTTCTAGGGGCACTACAAAAAAAATACTTAAGTGTTTGTGACTGGTGTTTGTTTTAGAGTAATTGAATGTATCTTACTGCATCTGCAGAGGAGGCAAAGCAACAACTGAATCAAGCACCTTGGTTCCACCCAATCCAGCCACTGTGATTATACCATCCAAAAACTGCTTTTTCAGGCTTTTGATTTCTGCTGGGTGAAAAGATTTATGACAGTAACACACATCTTGATAGAGTTCTTAACAACTTGACAAAGAAATACACTGTTGATATTGCCCACAATTACTTCAATCACTTTGCCTTCCCTTAGAACATCTGGATATGAACATTTGAGCACCTACGGACAGAAATCTTCTCACTCTGACAGGCAAAGCTTCAATTTAAAATTTCCATAACGAGTTTCTTACTGCACTGTGATCCTGAATAAGCATCTCTTAGAGCATTTCACTACTAACTCTAGAAAGTATCACTGATACCTTACCAATAAAATAGTTACCAAATCCACACCTCCACAGTATCTGAAAACAGTAGCCATTACTGGAATTTCTACTTACAATATAACACTGAGCTAGCAAATGGAAACAAACCCTACAAACAGAACAAGCCCAGCTCCTAAAGGAATTCTGTGGCTCAGGCAAGAACTGAGAACATGTTTATGAAGACTCTCTGTCCATACAACCTTTCTAGAAACACAATCTTTTTATGAAATATGTGATTCCTGTTTATGCTCTATATTCCATGAGGATGTCATGCTCAGAAAGAAATGACAGCTTCAGTAAAGTACATCAAGAGAAATCCAAGAGCTTATTCTGCCTATCTGTTTTGACCTGAGAGTTCCTAAGACACAGGACATTTTGTCACTCTGAAATTATTTTTAAGTAGAAGCCACGTACATTTTCCACAGAAAAAGAAATCAGGAAAAAAAAAGTATCATACACTTAATGACTAATTAAGATAACAAACTGAAGGAATTTTCACACCTCAGGTGTGAAAGGCTAAGGACTTTTTACAGAATAATCCCTGAAAGTTTTACTTGTAACCTTTACAGAATTGTATTATCCCTTCAGAAAGCCTGTAACTAGGAATCTGCAAGTAATTGGTAATGGCCTCAATGCCTGTTCGTAAATAATGAACTTAGTTTTTCCTAACTACTATACCTCATGATCTAAGAAATTGCATAGTAAGCTAATTCATCACTGTGCAATGTACAGAGGAAGATAATTAAAGAATCTACTTTTTGCCTATTGATTGATTTCTTAGTTTAGTCACAAAAGGTACTGCACCTAAATGAACTGAGTATGCTTTCACAGTCATCAGAAATAACCAAACGAGCTATAGGGCAGGACCCTCAAGGTCCTAGTCTCTGAAATACAAACTTCCACATAAATTCTACTGAAGAAGTTAAGTTTCATTAATAACCCACCGTGACACCACACACAAACCCAAGGCCACCAAGATGAGGGAATGGTGAATTGCAATAGGATTCCTAAACACAAGGCAGAGGATTCTCACGGAAAGCTTCAAAGCAACTAAAATAGTGCCAGTCTCACTCACATTATTCGTGGGGAACAGCCTTTTAGGAAAAGATGTCATATTACGTCCTTTGCTTATTTTGTGAAAGAAGCAAGTTGGGAAAATGGAGCTCAACCCTGAAGACAACTTCACTACTACTAATAATTTTAAGCATTACAATGCAACTCCCAGAGCTTTCCTTTTGTCAGACAGTAAGTCAATATTAAATATTATCACTTATGTCTGTAGCAAATGCTAAAGAGTAAACTAATAACTCAATTTCATCCAAAAATAAGAAAAAGAATCATAGAAAGAGCAGTAATTCAAATGCCTGATTTCTCCTTAGAGTATAAAGAGGTATCAAAGCCGAGATTTGTGAAGTTAGGAAGAAAGTTTAGCTCTACAATAAAGAGAAGATAATCCCGTGCATTCAATGAACCACTGACCCATTTCCTATCCACTAACCCATTTCCTATTTATATGATCCTCATTTAAATAGACCTTCCTCTCTCACCAATGCACAAATCACACTAATATTGCAAACACCTGGCAAGGCTGCTGAGGGCCAGGGAGGTACCTCATTCCCATTCTGCACACCAGGAAGCGGTGTCAGAGCTGTTTGCAGCAGAAACTCAACCTGAGGCTTTCTACCTCCTAGGCTAACTCCCTAGGCACGGAAAATCCCTCCTTGTTAAGGAGACCTGTTACAGTAATACACAAAGTCCCTTGCATCATGTTATCTGAGGGTTAAGATCTCGAGATAACACAGGTCACTTCAGTTTGCAATTCAACCCCTTTGCCAGAACAGATTTATTTTCTAGCGAACACCAATTAACCCAGTTAAATAGATTTAATCCATTATTGGGGTGGGAAGTTGCCACAAGGTGTAAGAAAAACTGAAACATCCTCCAGAGTTTTCTTCTGGGATGAAGTCTTACAAGTCAAAAACACGGGATGCACCAGAGCGTGACAGCATCAGAGGGAAGGAAGCCAAAATATTAGCTGTTGCATACAGATTTGGAAAGATAGGTTGTGATAATTGCTTTTATACAGACACTTTGGCATAGCACTATTTGAGATTAATGAACAGAGATAAGATTTAACAAAATCAGTTCCACCTGTTGCCCTGCTCTGGCTCAATCACATATTTAGAAGGAAGTGCCTCCAAATGTAGTGAGCACTGGGAAGAAAAAGGACCCCTGAAGTCTTAAACCTGCCAGAAACCAGATGCAGATGGAAAACTGATCTTCTGTCCTTCACCCGTTTGACTGGAGGCAGAAATTGACTTCCTGCAAGTTATTAATTAAATTTGCTGGGCAAAAATTAATCCTTTGTGTATGGCCATCACATTATCTCTCATTATTCAGAAGACTGAAATAATACTGTTCTAGCTCACTTCACCTTCATTTCCCCAGTCCTGGAAGAGGGTATACTGAAGTGCTATCCACATCAAGCAAAGCCATAAACAGTGGCATCAATTACTGCTCCTGTTCTTGCTTCTGGGTTAATTCCTCTCCAACCCAAGGTCCAGCTTTCCTAAAAGCAGCTATTCATTAAAGAAGTTCAGATAAAGCAAAAGGGACTTCATTCATGAGGTAAATACAAATGAAGCTTAGACCAGCATTTGGACCATGTCATCTGTAGTGAATGAAGTAACAGAAGGAGCTTCAAAAATAGGAGTGCAATAAATGCCTGTTAAGGACTCATCCTGGCAGCAGTTGTTGTCCGTGTTGGAAAATGACCCCTCCAGCTCGGATGCAGCTGGGGCAGCTCTGCTGCAGAGGGGACAGTGTGTAGCCGAGCCCTGGTCCCACACTTGGGCTTGAGAGGGAGCCTTGGGCTGGAGCTGCTGCTCCAGCAAGAGGAGTTCACAGTCCATGGCATTTGTACAGTGCAGAAGGATGGGACAGTCACCATCACAAACTCAGAGAAAAAAATGAAAGAAAAACGGCCCAATTTTCAGAGACAAAAATCATTATCAGTCCACCTTACACTGCCTACGAAAATGTTCTCAAGAACCGTGAGGAGCGTTAGTTCAAAACTACAACAGACATAGCAACGTGCACATTAAAACAGGAACTGTTTTACACAGCCCCATTGCTGGAAAAGGCCGTTGTTACCCTCCCGCCTCTCAAGGATTTAACTACACTCACCACCACCAGCCACTGAAAATGACTCGCTTCCTCGGGCATAAGAAAGACAAGATGGTATTATAGTTTTTGGTGTAAAGAATCCTCTCCCTGAGCATTTCCAAGTGACAAAGACTCTAACGGCTCAGCTCTGCTCCATATTTCATGAGGAACAAAATATCTGAGAGCAAATTTTCATGTGTTCCCCATTTGTCCATACACAACTTCACAAAAATGCACCCTGCAAACACTGGCATGCCAATCATTCGTGCTCACAAACACATTTCTTTTCTGCTGGCGCAAGCAGGCTACCTGCAGCTACCTTTTCTGTGCACTGGTCAGTGTATGGAAAATTTAACACTGTGAAAAACAAGTCCCTCGGATTAGAAAACAGACTGCAATAAAGCAAGAATTGAATTGGCTGATTATCTCAATATGTGGTTTTAATTACCTCTAACTCATAGCAGTCTGCTCATTTGCATCCTTCAGATGAGACCTTAAATATCCATACCCTCTGTGCCTGCCTTGGACAAAGAAGATAGCTTGGGGCTTTTTGGAAAAAAAACAGATTCCTGCCTCGTTTTACTTGGCTGCTACAGTCCTCTGAGGTGGCTGCAATTCAGCAAAGCCATAGGGCTTGCAGCTTGGGAATTAGGATGGAAATTGTTACATGAATGCAAATACTGTTCTTGGTCTTTTCTTGAAAAAAGCACCTATTTACTCACCAGCCTTAAAAGTTAAATGAGGTTCTAATTAAGGAACAATAAGCCACAAAGAAAAAAACAAAACCTGACAAGAGTGGCCCAAAAGACACAATTTAAGATTAAACAGATCAAATAACCAAGTTATCATTTAAACCAAAGTTATCTAAAAAGGAACCAAAAGAATGAAGTGAAGATAGAATTTAAAATGAGCTTGGCAGAGTCAAGAGAAAAGCAGAGAAAATGAAAGACAAGGTATAAGACCTTGGCTACAGGAGCTGATTGGAGTTTATTAGTGAATGAAATCCCAGTTTAACAAAAATGCATTATTACAGTCTGAATGTGCCTAGCTCTTTGTAGGGCACCCAGAGAAGATTAATCTCCTGCCCCACCTCCTTTTACGCAGTAGCCACAATCCAGCCCTTCAAGTCTGACTACTGCAAAACGTCAATCAATTTTTATGGGAAGTGGCACCTTCAAAATTACATTTCATGGCATCTTCTTACTTCAGATAAAACAAATATTGCTTTAGTTATGCCATGTTCACAAGAACACCAGTTCTGAAGCATCAAGTTTGAATGCTACACAGCAGACACATTACACCGTTGGTTTTAGGCACCTGAATTAAGTGTTTGAAGTTACTGGTAAGGCACTGCTGCAGCTTACAGCCAAAGCACAGTATGGAACCTGACAAGTGTATCTGAAATCCTGTAATTTTAACCTAGTTGTCACTTCACACTACGGCTAATCAGCTTCCTCAAACATGTCACAACTATCTATTGCATTTTTAGAAGCCTTCACCTTCCGTTGTTCTTATAAGAACCCTCTCCCAAGCCACAAGCCCAAGGATGAGGACAGGTGCAAAGTAAGCCCATTACTTAAGAAAGGAAAATCACTTAATTACCAGGTTGCAGCCTTAGCTGCAGAAATGCATAGACCTGTAATTCTGATCGCTGAAGATATGCTTGGCACTAGGGCAGTGACACCAGACTGTTTCAGACTGCAGGGTGGCAAGAACCTGGTTGACAACTGCAGAGTTTTGGACGCAGGGAGAGCAGAAGGGGCTCCAGCCCCCAGCTGGGTCAGTCAGCAGCTCCTGCAGAGAACAGCTCTACCCAGGGAGGGAGAGGCCTCTCCATCTCCACAGGAGGCTGCACCTATGAAGTTTAAAGCCCCTGAAGATCTGCCCAATAAAATCAATTCCAACTCTGTGGAAATAAACCTTAAATTTGGTACTAAAAGCCAACTCTATTTCCCTCTTGCTGGGGGAAGGATTTCTGCACTGTTTTGTTTGAACTGGTTAGTCACATACCAGGCGATAACACTGGAGAAGACAAAAAAAATAAACAGCAACAATGAACAGTTCTAAACAAATCAGGATGGTTTCACACAATGCTGGCAGCCAGAGAGAGAACTCAGAGGGTAAAAGCAGCAGGTAAAGTCATGGGGTCCAGGCTTGCTTTGCCTTAATTGACAAGCTTGTTTAGAAACAAACTGGCAAATACAGTGACCTCTCTCCCCTGCCCTTACATGCTTATCATGTTTTGACTAAAAGGTTGTTTTCAAAAGATGAGCAAGTTCCCAGCGCCACCTCATTAATCCCTCTGCCACTGTTTTCTTGAGGAAAAGTGCACCAATGGTACATCCTACAAGTTCCATTTCTTTGTAACAATTATACTATAGAAATAGTTTCTTCATATTAAATATTGGCAGGGCAGTTCTAAAAGAACCAGTAGCCAAACATTGCACTTAACACCTGCCATTTTAATAACCACCTCTACTTCTACTGAACAGGCTATTAAATTTAATAGACATTAGTAAAATTCTAATATATCTTGTGACTGGCACCCATCTCTCTCTATTTTATCTCATTAGAGGTTTCTTGCTTGGTATAATTTTTTAGAAATGGTAGCTTTCGTTTTCCAAGACAGTGTTGAATTTGAAAAATTAAGATATATACCACACAGTTTGAAGACAAGATAAAAAGCACTTCCATTCACAACTGTAACTGACTGTTCCGACTCCGCAGGACACTTCCCACCCTCTCCTCTTTTTAAATAAGGCTGCAGCTGGTCTCCAAGAGGTTCTAAATTAAGGCAGGAATGTGGTACAAAGTGCATGTGCATGAATTCAGATCTCTCCACACCCACTGAAATGCATCTCCAGAGAAACAAAAGCCCAGTACAGCAAGGGATGGAGAAATCAGCACTTGTGCTCCATGACACCCATCTTAAAAAGCGACTGCTAAATGTGTCTCAGGAGTTAACTTGTCTACCTCAACAACTCTTAACCATTGTTAGTAAGAAACATAGAATATTAAATAATACACATTCTATTTCACCTTGTGCTCTTCCAATAAGGTATTGCAAAAATTCAAGAGAATACAGAGCTGGAGGTTGTAAATTATGTCGATAAACATATCTGTAAATAGTATGAAATAAAGATAAATAAAACAGTCTTTTAAATGACTGTGGTCTCAAAGAGAAGTGGAACAGTGTTCAGAAATAGACAATATTTACCTTAGAATATCTTTGCATGTTGGAAGGAAAAGATCAGATCAATGCATGTGTACTCCACTGATGGCCAAACCCACCAATCAACATCCACTTGTGTGCTGTAGGGGTTTTTTCCTTAATTCAAGGAGCAAAACAAAGCCTCCTGAAAGTGAGGTGAAATGCCTTTGCATCTCCTGTGGATACTTTCACATATACAAAACATGTCTCTGTGTCTCTCTCACTCCCATTTCAATCAGACAAAGGACACAGACAAGTATGTGATGGAAGACGAGCAAAGTCTTTCATTAGCCACTTACCAACTGACCATGTGTATTAACCTCACACTCTGAGCCTATGATCCCACTTACCTCCTGCAGGTGCTAACCACCCTTCTCACATCTCTCTTGCATTCCCCACAGGCTTCCATTTCTCCTCCCTTTTTCCTCCTCTTGCTGTTAGCACACCTCCTGCTTCACCAGCAGCTTCTGGTTTTGCCCTTGCCATGGTTTAACAACGGCTTCCCACCTCTGCCACTCCTACAGCTCCTGCTCCTCCAGCACTGCACTGATACACTCTCTGAAGAGCCTCGCTGCTGACTGGATCAAAACTGACCCAGCCACACAATTCTGCCGTTTTCAAGCCAGATCAATCCCCTGGCACAGAGAAGCAGGGATGGCACACCAGCAAGTGCCCAGGAAAAGGGAACAGCAGGAATCACTGCAGAAAGCTGGTTTATCACTGAACTGCAGCCCTAGGCTGGGCTCTCCCTACTCCCACCCTCCCAGAGTTCTTTCCATGACCACCGTTCCCCACCTGGCAGCACTGGCAACTCTCACCTGGAGTTCCTCATCCTCCAACTCTCACTCAGCACTTTGCTAGCAGTGACATGTGGAGGTCAAATCTCTGTCCCAATAACTTATATTCAAATGCCGTGTCTCAATGCCAGATTTTAAAGCTTGATAACTTACACATTTTGTTTATTAAAGAGATGGAAGTGAAAACAGATGAAATCTGGACAGGCATATTCTCATGTTATTCATACTAATACATATCCAAATAACCATTTATTTCTGTGCATACGTAAACTGATGATGGATGAGATGAAAAGTCTTTTTTTAAAGAATTCCTGTTAAAAACTGAATTAGTGAAAAATTCCCAGATTACAAAACCATTACATAGTCTGACTCAGTTTTGATCTACATTGATTTAATGATATTCCTTGGAGCTCAAACTAACTGGTATGTTATTATGTATTTACAGAAAATAAAGGAACTAGAAATCTAGTGGTACAGGCTAATCAAACTGTCAACAAACCTTCTTTGCTGCATAGCATAATCCACACAGCAATCTCAAAATACATTTTATATACATGTTCAAAAGGACATTTTATAATGCAAATAAATTTGAGCAGGTTTTATTTTATATATAAAACACTGTCACCTCTAAGGCACTACAATATTATATCAGAGTTGGACTTTTTACTTGAGATGCTGCATGTGTTTGAACTTGAGTAGAGTTCAAAAGCCGAGGACACTCTGGTTGAGCTGGGATGACCAGAACCTCAGCTAAAACTTTACTGTTACATCCACATCCTAAATGCAAAACTGCTACAGAGCATTGCTGTACCACAACACACAGGCACTGGGACCAGCCAGACCTGGGTGGAAATTTCAAATGCTCATTTTATTTGCTTTTTCCTGAGGAAGTTATATGAAAAAATTCAAACTGGATTCAAAACAGAGGGAGAAGGAATTCCACTGGGTCAAGCCTCAGCTCAGTCACACCATCTTTACAACCATTACAACTCCCTATTTATTCACAAACAGAATTTCAGCTGAAATGGAGGCGACCCAGCAAAGGGTCTGCGAGAGAGCGGAAGCTGATAGTCTTTAAATTGGTGGTTTCAAGTATCTTGCTACAGTGTATGGAGTCTGCTTTTATACCCTCTCCAGTCTCATTCACAATGCTCAATGACAAAACTGCAATGCTAAGCATTGCTTGGGCCATGAATCATAGTATGGAGCAGTTATTCACACAGAAAATGCATGTCTTACTGATTCAACAGCCTGAACAGAGTAGATCCCTGTCCTACAAGGTAACTTAAATTATTTGTTTAAATTAAATGTGACCCTCAAGGCAGTGAGCCTGCTTTCAGATTTCAGATAATAACACAGGCCCTGGTTTCAAGTGCCACTGAAATCAGTGGAAAGATTCAGAACCACTTCCAAAGGCTTTGGATTGAGCTCATGGAATGCTGGATCCCATCTGAGCCTACTCATTACCACCAGCAGTCTTGGGGGCAGAAAAGCAGAAACAAGGGACTACAGAGGACTCCAATTACACAGCACAGCTTCAGGGTCCAGCAACTGGTCAGCCAGGCTATGAAACACCAAGTATTTGACCTCTTTTTTGTTGAAGAACTACGTGTTTCTTCAATCCTTACATGGAATTACTAAGGACAGGAAGGACAACGCCATCTCATTTCAAGCCCCTTGGCACACAATGTCAAAACACAGACAAATTCATAACTCCCACCACACAACTCTAATTTCACTTCCAAAACTCACCTCCACAGAAGCTGTGCAAATCTTACATCTCTCTAAAGTCAGTGCTGACTGACAACATCAGATCACAGGAAATTTTATACAAAAATCAGTAAAATACACAAGAAAATTCTGTGGATACTCAAAATAAATTAGAATTAAATTGTGTCCATGGATAAATTGCAGTATTTTAAGATTTAATATATTTAACATTGTTGCACTCTCGCTTTAAAGAAGTCTACACATCAAAGTGGAAGGTACCATCCTAGCTACATATTTTGTTGTTAGAATTATCTAATCCTCCTACAATAGTATCACCCAGAGACCTCAACTGACACGCTGCATTCTGTATCTTCTGCAGCAAAACGCAGGCAGAACAGAAAATAACAAAACATGGAAATGTGTTGCTAGGATAAGACGTCATGGAAACCAAATGCATTGCACTTAAATAGTGTGCCATTCTGTATGTGCTTTAACACACAGAAATACTTCATTTTCTCCAAAGTTTAATCATTTGCCTTTGGTGGATTTAGATTTGATTTTTTTTTTTAATAGCACACCTGAGTTTAAATTCGAAATGTGTTAACTAAATATTGTCTTAGATTTTAATCTCTACTACTCAATAAAGATGATGCGATAGTATAGATCCAATGTGGGCAGAATTTTTCTGCTAGAGTCTTGCAGAATCATATCCCAAAATGCCATGAGAATTATCACTTCAGATCAGATGCATCTCTCTTCTCTCATCCTCTAAGTTTCTGAAGCCCCAAGGACACTCTGAAGGAGAACAAATGAAAATGAAAATTTAGTTGCTGTTCAGAGCCTCAGGGGACTTTTCTACTGATGTCTCTGGAGAGTAGGGAGCTAAGGTGAGAAAAAGTTTTCAAGAGAGAGAATTTTCCAGCAATGCATTTCAGCCACAGCCTGAAATGGTCTTCTCTCTGTTAAAAAAATCCATTAAAGGTTCAAAAAAACTTCCGTTCTTTCAAAGATTACATTCCCTCTGCACACTTGAAATTACAGTACCATGGGTTTCTAAACAGTAAGCCACTGTTCGCTAGCTACAGCAACAGAATGTAAAAAAGGCACACTGCCACTTGTAAGAGCACATCCCACTATGAAGCCACATACCCAGTACACAGTACTTTGAGGATGCTCGCCCATTTTGAAACCAACGCACAAAATGAAGTTAAATGACCTTGGAATACCTGAACACAGTCTCCAGAATGTCATGCTGTCACTTCCCAGCTAGGGAGCTGTATTTTTAACATCTACTAAATACATTTCATCATTGCTAAAATGCAAAGACACTGTGTACAGCATTATCACATAGTCTGATCACTACCATATTCTCCTCTTGTCATAATAATAATAACAATAATAATAATTATTACTATTATAGTAATCTTCATCATAATACAAGTGATTCTGCTTGTTAGAATTTGAATGGCAGACACTTCACATTGTCAAAAAGATCCCTTTTCCTCCACCTGCTGCTATCTGATGAAGCACCAAAAGTACCACTGTGATGTAACCGAAAGCTTCTCTCTAAGATTCGGGCTTTGATTAGGAAAAAGAAGTTGGGTTGTGTTAAAACCCATTTCCATGCATTTCCCAACAGGCCTTTTACTTTGCCTGAATACTGGGTAAAACTGTCCTTGTACAGAATGCATATCTCTTGAAAAACAAACAGATCATCTAGATAGGACATGATACTACTTCAAAGCACACCGTAAGAATCAACAGATTTGCATGTAGCTTTGGGAACAGGATAAGGTCTCACCCACAGCCCCAGACTTGCAGCATGCAGAATTATAAGCACTAGGAGAGGGGGAAGTAGGACTGAAAAGGATTTCATGGTAAGTCCTTCATTAGTCCTGGCAGCATCTGAGAATTGGTCTGAACACTGAGCAAGTTTCTTCACTGTATTTGTATGTATTTATATGGCTTAAATATATCCAAGCATGGCATTTCCATGATCTCTTCTAATCAAGCTCATTTTGGACAAATGAGCTGGAGTTAGAGCACACCACAAGACAACTACAGTCCAACCCAGAAGGCAAAAACTCTTTTTTTTTTTTTTTTTTTTGAAGACAGAGAGATTTTCCTTTAGAACCATTTCCAGATATTGTTACCTTTTTAAATGGAAAGATGACTGCAAGTCTGACTACTTGCTATCAGAACGTCAGCATTCCTGCAGCATCCAAAAGCTACAAAGGGCATTCTTTGATCCCATTAATATGGAAATGAGGGCATAGAGAGTGCTTTCTTTAAAGAAAAACAGCTGTATCAATCAAAGCTATTTGTGAAAGCGATGAAATATTTTCTCAACAAAATTATATTTAAGTTCTTTAAGCTGAAAATGCTGAAAACCCTTTAAGAGGTACTGCAGAATCCTCCTTTTGATGAGAGTGATCACGTACAGCCATGGAAGTGGTTTGCCCACATTTTCCATGTGCCAGCCTCACACAGAGCACCGCCAGATCTCCTGGGGGAGATCTCTGACTAACATCACATGAAAGCAGAAGAGCTCATGTGAAAGATACGCAGGATCTAACTTCAGTGGGGAAAATCAGCAAGGAAAAGAGGGTACAACTTACCTTTACTGGCAATAGTTGGGAAGAAGGACCCTTCAGGTTAAAGCCTGGCAGTAAATATAAAGTAGCATTTGCTTTCTTACCAAATGATGCCCAGGGAGATTTCTAAGCAGTTCCTCCATTCTTCACAGCTGCAGCCTTGGTCTGTTCCTGAGAAGAGCCTTCCCAGCAGCAGAGTGGCCCTGTGCAGGGCACCAGATGAAAATAAGAAGAACATGGGAAAAGGAGGGGTGTCAGCTCACTACCAGCACTGGCTGAACCCTGAGAAAAAGGCTATGATGGGAAGAGCCAGGCACATTATGCAGAGCAAATCCATGATTCTGGAGGACAGTCTCCAAGCTGATGGGACAGCAGAGAATCTGGCAACCAACAAGCACTCACAGGGTACCAGGCCAGTAAGGAAGTCAGCCCTCGATTTTAGTTTCTGTTCCCACTGCAGACCCAACCCTCTGCTGCCTGTTTGCTCTGGGCCCTTCAGAGCAGGAGCTGGTACTTGTGCAGCCCTTGCACAACAGCATCCTGACTGTAGCTCCTCTCCACACCTCACTGCAGCAATGATGAATTAGTCTCTGTCAAGTTCAACAGATGATAATGAAGTGAAGAGAGTGAGAACGCTCTGATATCAGAATTTGGTAATTTTTAAAGTAGCAATAGCAAGGCCCTTGTTACTACCAAGGATCTAGAGCATCCCTTCAACAGCTTGTCCTTGTTTAAAGCTTTGTTTCCTGGAGGTGAGAAAGTAACAAAGAAAAGGCCATAAATAATTGTTACAGACATTAACTCTTTTCTCCCCTGCAGCTTTTAAAAGCAGTACAAGCTATAAACTACCCTATAAACAGATCTTGAGTTTCCTGAGACAACTGCTGCGTCAAGCAAAGCCTGCCACTGTGCAACAGTATTAAGTTTTCCACTCCTGTTTTGAATATGGATACAGTTTCAGACTCCTGTAGAGTCTATTTAACAACTTTTCTCTTTTATTAGGTCTCTGTTCCAATTATCTTTATATTGTTCTTATTTATTGTACAATATTGTGTTGTGTTGTTCATGTGCTTTTGGGGCACACAGTGTGTGAAATACTGCTCTATGCAACACAGGATTTCCATTTGCTTTTGCAATTTGTAGACAGCAAATACTATCAAGCTACAACACTATTCAGAAGCTGCACACCTCCTTGCACAGACAGTGTAACAGACAGAAGTTTATAGCATGTTAACTATAAATTTACTTTTATTTTACTTAACATTTCCTTTCTCCATACAAATGATTCTGCACTCATAATTAATTGGCCATACGTATTTAAGCAGCATGCACACACGTCATGCCCACCACCACTTCAATGATTACTGCTAAAAATCCATGGTATTAAAAAAAGTAGTCACACTTCACATAAAAAAAGAGGAGCTATGTACTACTTAACAAACAGTAAGGTCACAATCTCCATCTGGCCGAAAAGCATGTCATAACAAAAAGGAACAGCTGGAACTTGTACTGCAGAGTTCTGCACTGCCTTTATTTTTCTATGTATGTATTTAGCACTTTCCAAAATTATCTTAGCAGGACTTTTTAAGACTAATAACATCATCAGTTATATCAAAGACATATTACTCAACTACTTCTATTGCATATTTCAAGTGCTTTTATGGTACCTTTCAGTATGATTTTATTCACGTCACTCAATCTGCCTACTAATAGCCACTCGTTAGGAGTTCTTAAGCTACTTATCAGCCACGGCACAAGCTACCCACTGACACAGTTCCAGTCCTCTCTTACAGAGAAGGCCATGCCAGCAACCAGGCAGCCAATCCAGGAAAGGACAGTTTTTTATAGCTCTAGTAATTTTAAGAAAAAAAAAAAAACAAACAGAAAAACAGATTTTCGAGGCTTTGTCTTCACGCTCAGTAGCAGACATTTACTGCAACTGATGTTTAGAGACTGAGATCTGTAAAATGTTTGTAATACTTTCTTAAGTCTCCTCTGCAGTCTAAACCCTGGAGTAAAAATATAGAATGAGCAAGCAGAGAGAGACATACCAGTGCTGTTGATGTATTCATCCTCACAAACAAATGCATTATAATTCCGTCTGTATCATAAGGCAGCACGAATAACATCTCTAGAATAATAATCCATTCAGTGATACTCTCACATTGATATGCTTCTGTGATTTTGACATTTTTAGTTGATTAAAAATTGATAGTAAAACAAGTAAGCATTTGCTCTGAGTGTCCAAGTGTCGAAGAAATTGACATTTTGTTAAAAGAACACTCACTTTTCTAGAATATTCAGTTGAGATTTAGTAAGACTCATATTCTAACACAAGCAAATGCTCTTGCATTTGAACACTGGTGCTGTACACATTACAGTGCACACAAAGCCCTGCATGGCTCCCAGGCTGCTGTGGAGAAATGTCTGTGCAAGCAGCAGTGAACCTGGCAAGGATGGAATCACACCCATTCCTCTGCTGATACCCACCCCACCACTGGGACTAAACCTAGGCTCCAAGGGAACAGATGAAGGAACAGATGAAACCTCTGCCTTGACTTTGTCTGAGCTAGGACTCAGTCAGAAGTTTCAGCTGGAGAAAATGTGGTCTATAAATTTTGTCTTCAAGGGATACAGGATGTATTTACATCATTCCATATTGTGACTGAGCCTTGCACTCACCAAAAGCAAGGACACTCCCAACAAGAATAATGAAAGAAAAATAGGTCAGTCTCCACTGCACAAATTTTGAAAGCTTCACGTTGAGCTATCACACAAAGAGTAAGAAAAGAGAAACCACATCATTTCCTCGCATATCCAGAGGTATTATCTAGGAATATGACAATTTGATGTCTGATTTTGTTTCACACTGGACAAAATCAGCATCTTTTTAAGCTTCCTGTTGATATAATATTGGATCAACTTTAGTCTCCATTTCTCAAGTCATCAGACCATAATACTTTTGGAGCAAGACTGAAAACAGACATTGATGTTCAATCTGCTTAGAAGTGGTTTGCAATAAGTTACCATTTGTCTACAATATTAATTTGTGTCCTACAGACCTGGATTAACAGTATAAATATGATATAATTTAAAAATACAATTAAAATTTCCCCATACTTCTCAATCCTTCTAACAAAATTCACAAATGTGAACTAGATATACTATCTGAAGGTCAAACAGCTTTTTAAGCCAACAGAGTCATAGAAGGCTTCTAAAATCAATAAGACATATAAAACTGATTGCAACCTTATAAAAAGCCTCAAATCTTTTAGCCTGAGTGACAGAAATATAGCATTTCACGCTGTAAGCAATTTCCTGGCAATGTAGGCCAGTTTACCTTTGCACTGTGAAGGGGTTTTTTGCATCTCTAGACTACGAGTAACTGCAGTGGTTATTTAGGGAGCAGACAACTCCATAAGGCACAGTGCAAGACCAAGAATAGCAGCTCTTTGCGGCTAAGACGCGGTGTCACACATGGGTCACCCCACACCTTGTGAGCAAACAGCCTGGCTTTGCTTTGAGGATGGGATGATTTGTCTCCAAGGAAAAAGGATGCAGGGAAAAATAACTTAAGGGAAGTGGGGGGGTTGTAGTAGCTGATGTAAACATTCAATCTCAAACCCTGGGCTCCCCAGTCAACCATTACCAAAGACCTTACCAACACTCCAGATAAGATGGCAAACGAGTGTAGGTGTTCCAAGCTCTCTGCACCCAACTGCCCTCCATGGACAGCCAATAGTGCTACTACAGCAGCAGGTTTTCACAAGAACAGTCACGTGAAATCCACGAAAAACGGCCTAGGTGTGATGTCAGGACACCCTCATGCCTTCAGCAAAGCCCTGTTCATGCTCAGAGGTGCAGTCATGCATCCGAGGGATCAGACCATTCTGACTGGTCTCAGCCAGGTGACTCCAAAACCCTCAGGCACCTTTTATATTCAGTTTGCAGAGCCTTCACTATGTCCAAAAATGTTCAAATCACATTAAGCTTCTAGGTTGTTTTTGAAGATGAAACTGATAAAATGGGCATGTGTGCTGTTAAAAATTTTAATAACATGGGTTTTTTAATATAAACAAGCAAATTCACACTTTCCACAAGTCAATCATCTTTGACTAAAAAGGACTTAGAGGAAACACCAAATAATGCCAACTTGTTGGGGTCCCTCCCCTGCCGTGTAGCCTTGGGAGAGGGGCCCTGAGGGCACAGGCACGGGGTTTCCCTGTCCCTGCTCAGCCTCGTTCCCATTGGTTGGTTTGTGTTCCCTGCGCGGGCAGAAGGACCCTTGGTCCCGTGACTGGAACAGCTCCTGGGCAGAGCTCCGGCCATGCGGCTGGAGAAATAAACATCTCTGAAACATCTAGCAAGAATCTGTCTGTCCATATATATTTCCTTTCCACGGGACTCCTGGTTTGGTATATGCATGTTGCAGGATCCCCACTGCAACATAATGGTGGAGAATTGAGAAAAGAACGATCCCCGATCCATAAGCGACTGATTTGTGTGAGTAAACCCTGGAAACTTTGGATTCCTCTTCTTGGTTTTGCTTTGCTATTCCATATCTAAACTATGGAGGAACGGTGGGAAGACTCTTGGCTCTCAGAGCCGCATATGGACATTTATCTTAAACTTAAAATGATTCTTGAACAACGATTTGTAAATTTTAGCTTGATTCAAGCTCAAAAAGAACTGAAACACTTCCTGGCATGGTTGTTTAAGAACTTTTTCTATGTTTCTTGGGATTTAATTCTTACCAAGGGCTTTTGGAAAACCGTTTGGACACAGTTAATACTGGAGTCAAAATATATGCCGATGGAAGAATATTTTCGTGAATATTATTTAGTTACCGAGAGTGTTGAGCAATGTCAGCTGTGTCCTGGCGAAGGGAAGCGTGGCGCAGGGACCGTGCGGCCCAGGCCACGTGCACCGAGCGCCCTGCGAGCAGCAGCGAGGCAGTTCCCGTGTGCGGGCGGAGCCACGCGAGCCGCAGTGTCGGCGGCGGAGCGAGGCGCGGCGGGACCCGGCGGTGCCCGAATGGCCCCGCACAGCGCGTGGTGGAGCGAGCCCCGGGAACGCCCGACCGAGAGGGGCGGCGCGCGGGCGGCGGCTGGCGGCGGTGGCGGTGGAACGGAGCCGCGCCTGGCCGAGACGCGCGCTGGAGCAGGGCGCGGGAGAGTCGTCGCTCGGGGGCCCGGCCAAGACGTGGGTGCAGCGCCTGGCAGCGGCAGCGAAGCTGCGACCAGAGGAGGCGACGCACGGAGAACTGAGCGGCGCGGCCCGGCCCGGCCCGCGCAGCCCCGAACGTGACCCTGGGAAGAGCGTGCAGGCACCAGCAGCCCCGACAATTCCAACACGGGAGCGACCGAAAGAGAGAGCAAAGACGCAGTGAGACAGAAAACAGCAGCCACTCGGAAAAAGGAAAAGATCATAGTAACTAAGATCTTAGGGATAGTAAAATGGTATAATGTTAAGCAAAATTATGGTTTTATAACAAGGTGTGACAACCAGCAAGACATATTCGTGCATAGAACTGCTATTAAAAAGAATAACCCTGAAAAATGCATCCCAAGCTTGGGAGATGGAGAGGTGGTGGAATTCAAAATTATACAAGGTAGAAAAGAGTTACAAGCATCGCAGGTCACTGGGCCTGATGGTGTTCCTGTAAAAGGCAGTATATATGCAAAAAATCGTAGTCATGTTAGACAATATCTCCATTGTAAACCCCCCCTACAGTTTCCCTTTCCTAATCCCACCTTTCCCTTTTACCCTATGTCCTATTACCCCCAGTGTATTCCCCATCCGTTTTTTCACCCATGGTTTCCCTCGCAAAACCATGCTTTTGCCAATTGTTTCCCCAAAAATCCCTTTCCAATGCCGAGTGGGGGATGAAAAGGGGGAGGGAAGAAGTTAAACCCTCTCCTGCCTCAGTTTCCCCACAAAGCATGCTCAGAGAGTTCTGTCTCCCTTCTGTCAGCCCTAAGATGTTCCACAGAATCTGTTTCGACATTTAAAGACTCAGGAGGGTGGCTTGTTTTGTTTTGAAACTGTTCTTGTTATTTTTATCCAGTTGTTTTCATTCTCCCTTTATTAAAATAAAACGGGTGAGGTGTTGGGGGCCCTCCCCCGCCGTGTAGCCCTGGGAGAGGGGCCCTGAGGGCACAGACACGGGGTTTCCTGTCCCTGCTCAGTCTCGTTCCCATTGGTTGGTTTGTGTTCCCTGGGCGGGCAGAAGGACCCTTGGTCCCGTGACTGGAACAGTTCCTCGGCACAGCTCCGGCCATGCGGCTGGAGAAATAAACATCTCTGAAACATCTAGCAAGAATCTGTCTGTCCATATATATTTCCTTTCCACGGGACTCCTGGTTTGGTATATGCGTGTTGCAGTATCCCCACTGCAACACCAACTAATCCCAAATTTTAGGGATCATTCCTTTAAACCTTGCAGTTACAACATGAGTGAGCAGATGCAGAAGGTATTGAAATTCTTCCACTGTTGCCAGGGGTGCAGGCAGAATGCTCTTCTAAGGAATTCAAGAATATCTTTGATACTTTCTGCATCAAAACAACGCCAATTAGAACACTGACATTTAAACCTGTGGCTGTCAGCAGAGCTAGGACACAGCTAAATATACACTGAGGACATGCCCTACACAGAATCTATAGAGGAAGGGAAAATACTAACATAGAAAGTAGAAGGTGTATCTGTAACACTGTTATTATTTTGAAGACATGCTGAAATAGGAAGGATGATATGAAATGTTGTCACAGCAGATCTTTATAGAGAAGCCACAGGAAGATAATGCTGCCCAGAACTAGTGCAGAAAACATGAATGTTAATAAGAATTTTTTTCGATCTGTATTTCTGGCCTGATACTGTGTGACACTGTTTTCTGCAACACAATGCACTATTTCAAGCACAAGAAGAAACACTGTCCACTGAAAATTAATATGTGGTAAGAACATTCCTTTGCAAGACGTAAGTGATTTAATAATGAGATTTGGGGTTATGTCATCTGACCATACTGTTTCTATGGTCTTTATGGCAAATTAACTAACTTACATTTTCATCATCACAGCTAGGCCAACAATTTTCATTCCAGGATGATATCCACACAGAATGAGCTACGAATTAGTATGAAACACGAAACACGTATCAGGATACACACTGTTCTTAACAGTGCCACTGCTTCAAAGGTATTTTTTAATGCTGAATTATTTTTGTACACATGGAAGAAATTTTTGCCAGTGCACGTAAGAAGATGTGGCACAAGGATATTCACTGTGTACCACCAAAATGCTTGAGAGGCAACCCCACCCATCTATGGCTGGAACAGCAAAAGAAAATTCAGGGATATACACAGGGGCTGCTTAGTTTGTCACTCAACCAAAATCAAAACACACACAAATTCTTGGCAGAACACGGTCAATTATTAACTTTATTTATCATTTTACAAAGTAAACTGTAACAATTCATAAAAACAAATATCCAGAACACTGAAACCACACATTAATAATAATAAACCCCCAAAACTGCAGATCACAGAATTAGACTCCATTAGGCACATTGTTGCACTAAGTGGCACCCATTTAGAAGAAGCAACAGAGCCAAAAAAACCAGTCTTCTACACAGAGATCCAACACGAGCAAATGGAGCTAGATTAATACAGCAAATTCGTATAAATTCAGGACAAGAATAGAAATCAGGCATGCTATTCCACTGTTGTTTGTTTTTCATTTTGCTAAGACAGAAAATACTATGTTTGCTAAAATGTTTTGATTAAGAAAAAAGCATCCATATTTAGGACAACTTTTATTTTATTTATTACAAATACTGTCCTTCTTACAGGTTAACATAAGCTCATAATGGAGCATTTTCTTAAATCATGTCACAGTCAAAGGAAAGAAAAAATGGTATGTGGCAATACCAACACCATCTTTCACAGATTTCCTGACATAACTGGACTTCCAAAACTGCCTTTGCCCCTTCCCTTTTTGGCCTTACTGAAAATACAGCAAAAATAAAAATGCTAGCCCAAGTAGTTTCAGGTATTACAAATTCTCCTTGACACCAATAGCTGGAGTCCAGTTACTCTGAAGCACATTGACAGACAACCTCACTTCTTTTAAGATGGGACACACTAAGACTGAAGAATGCATCACTGTAATGAGGAGAGAAATATTTTACATATCCACAAATGTTAACATTATTACTTCTTAGATTAAAAGACTGTAACAAAAAATCTCTTAAATATGGAATTACTGCACCTTTTTATGACAGTCATTACTGTCATTTACTGATAACTGGTTATTATTCTGTTTTAAACAGCTGTAAATAAGACTTCATACCTTCTTGATAGCAAACTTCCATTGTTAAGTCACATATCTGAGTCAATTCCTTCCCCCTGAGCATAACTTCATCCTATGAGAGGTAAGTATACAAGAATATGGCCTGAAGGGACTTCTTTCATGTATTTTCATAGATGTGACAAGGGGGGAAACGGGAAATAAAAATCAAGAAGAGACAGCCTTTTTTAATCAATGTTTTTCCGTATTCCCATGACTTCGAAAATACACTCAATACAAGTGTGAAATTCTAAAAAAGGACCCACTGAAGTCACAAACAGCTTGATCCAACTTGCTTTTGGTTCTACAATCTACACTGCTTAAAATTTACAAGATTTTATTCAAATGGGTCACCTGCAGACGCTTCTAAGGAAGATATCCTGGGTTAAAACCGAGAAGTTTTAACACTATGATGCAATCAAAAGCAATAGTTCTGAAACTGCATGGTGGATCCAGTGATGACACCAGCTCATGGGGAAAAAAAAAAAAAAAAGGGAAAAAAAGTTTGACCAAAATGTCAAAACTAAGAAAAAGCATTTATTAGCATCTCTGATTAAAACCAGATGCTTTCAATTCAGAAACTATTTTTCTGTCAGTTCTATTCCCTTCTTCCTGCTTCTAATGACCTCTCCTCATAAGGAAGCCAAGCAGTCACCTTCATGCCAGGTCACCAACTACAGGCTCATAAACTCAGCACTGGCACCACACAGTACTCAGCAGAAGCTGCAGTAATCCTTTGTGTGATACCCCCTCTTCTCATTTAAAAAAAAATGTGAATGCGAACACCTGAAACCTCCACTTCTCAAGGCAAGGTTATTTTATCGTGTCTTATCCATCTGTTAAACAGATAATTTCTAGGAAATGTGAGTGCTCTATTTAGTTACCCCTTGGGAAAAAAGCAAGGCAAATGGGGCTGCTGTAGGATAGTACTCAGGCTGGCTTGCATTCTTCCATTGACTTGCATTTCTTTGCCAAGAGCTTCAGTTCTGAGGCTGCTATCATGTTGTCTGCTCAAAAACAAAGGTTCTCCTTTGTGAGTGAGATACCCAAGAAATACAACTGGGCCAGGGCACAGCACAAGCACAGCCCCATGTTTCTGTTTGGCAGCTGGTGCTCTCACTGACACAGTTTTGGCCCACGACAGCCATCACTGTCCCAGATAGTGAATGCCCAGGCACAGGGAGCAGCACATATTACAGACTGTTCACACACTTTGGGTATGACCAAATGCTGAGAGAAGGTTCAGACACCCACATGTGAGCCAGCCTGGGCCACCCAACCACAGCACCTGAGACCCGTCCCTGGCCTGGGGTGATTTTCAAGGGCAGTCCTGACAAATGAGGGCTTAGGATTTCAGGTGCTACTTTTACAACACACACACACAAATACACAAATTCTGTGTAGGAAAGACAACAGATTGATTGAACTCTTATTTCACATATCAAATCTTAATTATGAGAAATTGTGGAGAAAATGGTCTAAAGAATTGCTTAGGTGTATATTGCACATATAATGCCAGCCTGAGCTCTGCGACAGAAATCAAATGCCGTTTGTGTAAACTGATGCCTGATTTTCAGATACTAATTACTCATAGTTGGCTGATGTGGACATCTCATTGGCTGCCTCCAGGGTCTGAACTATCCTTCATCCTCTTCAACATACTCCAGACTCAGATGAGGTTTTTTTATTAACAGGAAAAAATCTAAAAAGCTACAAACACTAGATGTTTCTGAGCCATGAAAAAAACACGTGATAAAATACCACAATTAAACCTTGAAAATCAAACTTTTTTTTTTCAATATTATACCCGACATGAAAAAAATAACCCTCAAAATTATTTTTACACTAGAGACAGGCTTTAAAATCCCTGAGGAACAGAGTGGGAAAGTCAAATAAGTATTTTGGAACACCAACCCGAACATTTCCAATCCTGTTGCATCTTTTTTTGGTAAAGTTTAATTGCAGAGGCATGCTCTCATTCTTGCTGGGATCCAGCTGCCACTGTTTCCCTCTGACTGCAGCCACGAAAGCCACAGCAAACGTGGCAGGAGCGAATGAGTGCTAGCAGGTCCTTCAATTCACAGCCCAGCATAATAATCACAATATTAACGAATGCACAGAACTAAGCACTGGTGCAGTTGGGTACCAGACACATCCTCAGCTGTCTCAGCTCCACCCACAAGCACGGGGACAGTGCAGAGGCCGGGGCAATGCCACCGGAGGGAATCCCACTGAACAACACAGTCTGTCTGAAGGCAAACAAAGCCTTGGTGCTGAAGAACAGATGCTTGCAGCTCCACTGATGAAATGGTCCAACACTGTATTTTTCCCATTGTCCACTGGACACTATTACTGTTTTTCCTTCATTGCCTGTGCCAGATATAAAAAAAGGGCAGGGGGGAATAAGAAGAAACATGTGTTTCCAAGACTGCAGTTCCTGCCTATTAAAAGAACATTTTTAAAAAGTTATAGTGACATCCAGAATACTATTTATCCAGCTTTAAAAGTGGAAGCATTTAGTCCAGTAGAAGAAAAAAAATTAAAGGACCATCAAGCTTATTCCTTCTTTAGGACTCCTCTTGCAGTGTACAATACTACAGTATTATAATCAAGTATTGTCTAGATGATTTTAAAAATGAACAAATTTATTCCAGATGTGAAAGTCTTTGAGGCAAAAGAACTCAATAACACGTCAATACTGGAAAGATTGTGGGGATTAAAAATAGCAGCAGAAGGAGGTTTTGTGTTCACTTCAGTTCTATTGGAGCAAAAAATGCTGAACACAGTGTAGTCTCCCAAAATGGCTGAGATGTCCTGTATAGTCTTTCTCGTACAGAATCCCTTACATCAACAGTTGAACTCTGTTAGGATCATCCAGGTATCCTTTCTTTTTACATCCCCTTTTTGGATGTTTTCTTCTTCTAGTTCCAGTTTGGCAATCTGTCCCTGGACAACAGAGTCCTTAATCGTGTATATGCCCACTTATATTCAGTGTTTCAGCTCCAATTGGTTTCAATATGACTTAAACCCATAATAAAAGAACTATGTCCCATACAACTATGTTTGTACCTACACATTTCCATAAGCAAACAAAATAATCCACAGTTGCACAACTTTATAACACTATTCCAATAAAAATTTCTTCTATGTGAATGTCACACGGCAATTTCCAGTCCAGTCAGTTTTTCACAGGACAATCCACAATAAAATGCCCCACAGCTTTTTATATTAGACTGTAGAGAAAAATGTAACACTTACTCTTGGCTTTAAGTAGTAGCACAGTGCTCCCAGAGTAGCAATTCCATTTCTGAAAGTATAATGGTGTCCAACCTCAATGCACTATGTTGCATCCACCTCAGGTTTGTCAATAATACATAACTTCATGTCTGAATCTAATACTGTTCTAAGAACACATATACAGTATTAGTTTCCCAAACATAAGGGCCTGTTCTAAACCTAAAGATAAATCATCACTGGAGAACTACCATCTGGAAACAAAGTA
The DNA here is from genome assembly GCF_020740725.1 of Corvus hawaiiensis. Classification (NCBI taxonomy): domain Eukaryota; kingdom Metazoa; phylum Chordata; class Aves; order Passeriformes; family Corvidae; genus Corvus; species Corvus hawaiiensis. Next base: position 10,375,667 of record NC_063213.1, read on the forward strand.
CAGTTTTTCCTGCAGGACAGGAAAGAATGGCATCTAAGAAGAACTGCAGTTCATCCACAAGACATTAGACATCAGGTACAAAATACCAGGAGAACTTTTTCATGTCCGTGTGTGATCAGCAGACATTTGAATTTCTTATGACCTGAAAGAAAAACTCAAACAAAACAGCTCTCAACTTAAGAATCCTTGAGATATCACAGGAAAAAAAAAAGGGGGGGTACAGGGGTAATCACTGCTCAATGTCTTGAGCTACTGGTATATATTATTTATATTCTGGAGCACTTAATGACATGTTGTTTGGGGACTTAACTTTAAGGGCACATACTCATCTAGAGATGTTTCAGGAGAACTGGTCATGGACATCAGCAAATTAAGCTGTCAGATGTGAACCCACTGCAGCTTTGCTGCCTGCCCTGCTGAGGCTCTGAGAAGGGCACAGCACTACTTCTGCCACTGATGGAGGTCTGAGCACGCACCTCCAGCCACCAGCCCAAGGACAAAGGAAGGACTGGCTCAGAAGCAGCATCCACCTCTGCCTCAAGCTGCTGGGCAAGTCTTTGACCCAGCTTTGGATTTCAAAGCTCTTTTGCTTCCAACCCAAAACTTTTTGTATGTCTGTGTCCCTGTCTGCAAAACTGATCTTCCCTCTCTCATTATTTTCCCAGCCAATTATACAGGTCTGAATTTGCTCCAGTTCAGTGAGACCCAGAGCCCCTACACATCTCCAGACACCACAAATGGAAAGGCACAACATATTAAGGAAAACCTCAAGACATATACAATAGAGTTGTACTTTATTAACTGTGTATTTTGAGGTATCAAAGGTCATAATGGTTAATTGTTCCAAGCCAAAAGACATTGTTGCAAATTCAGCAACTGCAGCTTGTAATTCATTTCACGTGAATGAATAGAAATAGACATCACAAAACTAACTGTAATAAAGATATCTTCTAAGTCTAACAATAAGAGCATCGGTGACTCCTTTGAAAGGGTGTGAGTCAGTATAAAAGCCAAAACACTACTGAGAAGCAATAAATATAATGGGATTAAAATTATCTTCTTGCACCAGACAGCTGACTGAGCATCAAGAAACCCCACATACCCTGGTGTGATTTAGAAGGCCTCCTAGTGACAGTGATCTGTCCCTTGTCCTTCTTGACCTCAGCTGCTATTTAAGGAATTGGGAGCATGGTGGGGAAGGGGCTTGCACATCTGAGCCACAAAGCTGCGGAAAAATCCGTGACTCAGAACGGGGTAACTTGCGCGTGCCTATCCCTAAGGGAGCTGCTGCCTCCCATAACATTCCCTTAAGTGGGAAGATTTGTTCATTTGAAGAGTCAGTGCGCGAGGTTTTTCCTTCCCCTCCTTCTATGAATGTATATTCCTTTATATCTTTAAATATGCCTACATACACGCACACACTGCTTGCAAAAATAATGACGTCTGTGTACAGGTTTTTACATTTCAAAAGTTACTTCCTTAAATATCACTGAAAATAAATCATTGCCTAAAGAGATGTTTCCACAGCTAAATTCTTAAGTTCCTTAATGTGTCACATTTAGCCTTTAATGGAATACATAGGCCTTGTCCACATCTTTATGTCTAAATTTTAATTATTCTATCAGTGACAGACTAACTTCTTACCCTCCTCACCCCGTAGCACTGGGTAGAAACAACTGTGTACTTGACTTTGCAGGCCATTCCTTTCACTACACAAACAATCAAAAGCTTCTGTTATTCAGATCTTATGAAACACAGAGGACTAAACCACCATAAATGCTGGATATTGCAAGAGGACCAAGCTCTTTGAATCAACTACATTTTCATACAGTTTAATGAAGCAAAACTAACTCAGTGGGAAAACCATAAGGCTTCAGACCAGGTTCAGTAGATTCCAAGTACACTAGGAAAACATCATGATGGATGGTAAAAGGAAGATGAAAATAAAAAAATAGTCATAAATGTATTGCATGGTCCTGAACAGAACCTTTTATCTCACGTGTTGAACACAGCAATACACTCTCAAATTCCTAAAACAGAAACAATTCATGCCTTTGCCATACAACATCAAAGGACAAAGAAAGAGACACCTATGCCTTGGCCTCTGCCATTCTGTTTTTGAAAATCCTGCAATGAAATTAAAAGCATCTTCTCACCCATCCCTCAACTGCCTCTTTTTCCCATAAGAGAATGGCTTGAATACAGTCTTCAGGAAATTACCCTGTTGAATCCAGATTTTTCAGATCCCTGAGCCGCAAACTCAACCCTGGAAAGCAGGAGATAGGCATTTTTGTCTTTGGCTGGTGATTACAGTAATTGGGCTATGAACCACTTTTGTTAAGGCAGTACTAGAAAAAGCAGAAGGAGCAAGGCTGGAGCAATTCTTCCTTGCTTCCTCATGATTCTTGCCTTGCAGCAAAAGGTAAAGAGAAACAGCTTCAAATCATTTTCCAGAAAATGGCTGCTTAGATCAACTTGTATTTAGGAGGAAAGGTAATCACTGTATTCCCTTGTTTCCTCACTGTCTTGAAGGCAAGGACCTGCCTTGCGATCCTAAGGTGATTTCACACATTTGGCTGCAGACAGGAGGCCCCTCTCCATGACATGTGGCTTCTGACAAGCTGCTGAGTGTATCCTTCACCAGAACATGTATTGTATGATTGAATTCTTCAGCCGACACACACCCTCATGGAGTTACTCTCTTTTTGTTACAAATTCAATAAAGCACCGAGGAAGCACAGAAAATGAGACACAGGTATGGTCAGTTTTGTTCTTCATCTAATGACCTGACCTTAAACATATAGCGAAGCATCATTTAAACAAAAAATGCTTGAAGATCCCTTTCCATTTACTCAGTAATCCAAAAGAAAGACTGTTGGTCTCTTGATTTAACACTGACTCTCTTTTTTAAGCAAGCAATGAAGATGCCAGCAATTTTCTTTTTTCCATGCAGGAGACAAATATGCTCTCTCCATGTGTGACAATTTGGTTTAAGTTAAACTGGCAGTATCAATGAGACTGAAGCACATGCCTAAAATGCCTTGCTGAACTGGGACCATACTCTACATAACTTTCTCTCACAAAAGCTATGTCCAGCTGCTCACTGAATAGTCAGGAAACAATGTGGATATGGGAGTTCTTCCATATTTAAAAGCTGTCTTCATACTCCAAAAAATACAGTCCAGTTTCACTTTTTATAGAGAAGAGAAGAAAGCCTGGTGGCTGGGAAAGCATTAATAGCTTGAGGCCAAACATTCAGCTGAGGACCACAGCCACCAAATCGCTTTCAGAAGAAGGCTTTTTACTGGGGGTTGTTCTACAATGCCAAAGTATTGGTGACTGATTTCTACCTCTGCCAGGGGGATTCATTAGTGCATTACTGACGTGAAACTTTGAAAAAATATGCAGTATTTAACTGCATGATTACAGCTGCATACAACTCTCGAAACAGATTTCAATAAAAATAATAAAAGATCTCATCAACATTCAAGGTATTTTCATATCTAAAATCAGTGTTAATAAGTAATTGAACAAAATTATTTTCAAAGCCATTCAATCCTGCTCATTTCCCTGCTCCTGACAGAACCAAAGGAAATACTTTTCCACAGATATAAACAAGCATATACTTCCATCATACCGAAAAAAACCAGGAATTGTTTAATTGACAGTCATATACCTGAGTGATGATCATAATGACAGTATTAAAATCATCACAAGCACCCTTACCCATGCTTGGATTCTAGTTCATTTACATAAGATGTAAATTTACTGCCATTATCAAGTTTTGCATACAAAAACCAGTAACATTATTTTAAGGGAAACAATTTCCAAATACCTGTTTAATGCATTGTGCTTCACCTCTCATGTGGTGTATTTTTGCTGACTATCACTAAAGTGCACAAGGCATAATTACATTCCAGAATTTTAAAACCTGGTGTTGCAGCAGATCTCAGGTATGAACACACTGCAGAAGAGGCCAAGTACACCATTCCAAGAGCCACATACAGCTTGTGATCCACGAGAAACATGCTGGGAAGCACAAAATTACTTATCAATTACTTATGTGAAATTACAATTACATATGTGAAAGGGTGGAAATTTCAGGGCGTATCATGGAATGGCTGAGGATGGAAAGAGCCTCTAGAGGTCACCTTGTCCAACTCTCCCTGTCAAGCAGGGCCACCTAGAACATGTTGCCCAGAACCACGTCCAGACAGCTTCTGAGCATCTCAAAGGATAGGGAGTCCACAATCACACTGTGCAAGCTGTAACAGTGCCTCACAGTAACAAAATGTTCTCCTTATGTTCAGTGTAGTTATATTAACTATTTTATTCAGCAGAAAAACTGGATTTAGATGTTTCTATACATGCACCCTTTCCCAATGCATCCATCTTTTCCTCCATGCATACTGTTCAGAGCCCTGTTCTCAGCAAAGTGCAGTTACTTCTGAAGTTGCACTTTATAGCAGACTGTTGAATTGATCCAACTTTAAAATGCTACAAAAAGAAACTTACTCAGGGAAAGGAAAAACAAACAAAGTCCATGATATTTTCTTCCTTTTCTAGTTTTATTGTTTCTTTTGCTTTTGTTTTTTGTTTGTAAACCCAGACATCACTGGAATCATAACCCATCTGCAAACAGCAACAAGGCAGCAGTGACAGGGAAAAAGACTTTCAAAAAGACTTTCACACCACATCATACAGCACCCTCAGTCCTGTTGCTCCAAGTCTGGGTCCCCAGGAAGCTGTATTTTGTGGGTACTCATATTAACACCAAAGGCTAAACTGGGCACAGCATTTGCACTGAGCAGAGAAGAGGTGCAGGATACAGCGATCACACAACCCAACTCTTCCCCTCAATACAGGCCTGGTGCTGGAAAATAGGTGCAAGTAACATGACTCTGCCCCAGTTGGCGCTGAACCCTCCGCAGCTAGGAAGTTAACAGAAGCCAAGAAGAAGGCCCTTTATTTTTTTTCTTCTTTTCCACATACAAGTGTGAAAGGAGACACGCTTCAGTATGTCAGGGATGTATTACAGCCATGCTGCACATTGTGCTAAATGACAGTGCCGGGGAGGGGCAGGGTGGGAGCAGGAATCTTTATATAGCACTGGGAGCAGTAATTCAGCCCCTGACAGTCACATGAACACAGCCCTGCTGAACACAAACAGTATCTTTCTCTGGTATTAGGCTATTAGGCAGATAAGGCTCCACTTTGGATTTGAAAGACTTAAACTGACAAATGATCTTGTTTTCCTTCACCCTGCATACCGTGGCAGAGGGCTGGAGGAATCTCAGCACTTTCCACTGCTTATATAACAGGTGTACTCATAAATATGCAAAGATGATTTGAAGATACAGTTTCTAATCCATGTTTTATGCCTGAACAATTCAAATTACTTTCATCATGTAGACAGCATTGCCAGCTCTTTGCAAGTAGTTTCTTTACAATCTTAGGCTCTATTAGCTGTATTTTTGCTTAGTGTGGGTTCCACGTGAATTGAGGGGAAAAAAACCCCACCCACACTGAATGGGGATATAATTAAGAGAAATGCATTTTTAGATGGAAAATAGATGTCATGACTTAGCTCCAGATCAGATTTCAAGAAATTTAAGATGCACATTTTCCATAAATGCCTTGCACTGCATGGAGGATATCCAAATCTAGCTCTAAGCAAACATGACAAAGTAGAACTAAACATCAATAACCAAAAAAGCAAACATCAAGCATGACTAACAGAACACATAACTAAGTTAGTGTCTCTACAGACTGTGAGTTTCAGCAGTTAACAAGTTTGTTACTCCAAGACAAAAATTTGTTTGAAATCAACTTAAGAATAAAAGATTTCAGTTTGCAACATGTTGGCCCTGACATGCCTCAAGAGCAATCTTTCACATGTGAAAAAAAGAAGCAGTTGCAAAAAGGGGCATCACATGAATTACCTACGTGGTGATCCTGCACCAAGTCTACTGTTTAAGTAGTGGTGAAAAGAGAGATGACCAAGGAAGGTGGGGCAGGATGGTCGAATGACCCTGACAGGCCACACCACAGCCAGATGCCTTTAGAGAGAAGAAAGTCAGAAAGTAAACAATGGGGGGAAAACAGACAGAAAGGTGAAAAGAAGCTAAAAGCAAAAGTAAAAGGCACATATGCTGGCTTTCTCTCTCTGTCACACAGAAACAGGTGACACCAACCATGTATTACCTTTCACAAAGGACCAGAAATGCTACGAGTGCCTTCCAGCAAACAGGTAACAAATTCTCTAAATATGGACTGGTTTCCCAGGCCTGAATGAGGTCCCCATCTTTCCACTGGGAGTACATCATTGCCTGTTGCTCCATATAAGTAACTGCTCTGTCCCAAACGCAAAATGTTCTCATAGTACCACCAATGACTACACACAAAGTGAAGAAAAAGTATCTGTTTCTTTCTGCCACACACTCGAGCACAGATCCTTAAATATCACAGACTGCTTCTGACTATTCACAGACATAGCTTTAAGGGAAGTACACCCATTAGTGCAGTCCTGATGCCAGCATAGCTTTTGCCATTTATTTTTAGGTGAACTGCACTTCATTCTGAGTGAAAAAATAAATACAAGAATTTATTTTGGAAAAACTTATACTCCCTCCTTATTCGAGCCCCTGAAAATGAAGCTTCAGCCTGTACATTGGAAGTACTTCCACACTGCTATTTTGGGGAGACTTCAATCACCTTTCATCTGTAATTCCTATTGTAATTTTATTGTAACTCCTACTGTGCTCTCCTAGGAACTCAGCTCTGTGAGGTGTGCTTGCTATATTGTCCGTGCTGGGCTCAGGGGTGGAATGCAGAAACCAGTGAGGTGGGTAACCCAGCCCATGACAACAGTCATACTATATTCTCAAAAAGAGCCTGGAGAAGAACAGGTGCCACAGTATTTCAGAAGGATGCAGCCACTTTGATGCTTTATCCTCTCTTAACTCTAACACAACTATGTGAGCAATTTTTGAGGGACAAGGATACATAATATGTTTCACTAGTACTTAAGTAAGACATTTAGGTAGTTTGAAAATGGTAGCTGGTAGATGCTATCACGTTTTACAAGATCCCCATTAGCAAAACGAACCTTTTATTCTAGGGAAAAGTCAGGGGAGACTTCTTTGGGTGTCTGAGTTAGAGCAGATTTATTACAGAGTAAAAAAACACTAAAATTCAGAACACAAAGCTGTTCATGCTTTGAAAGCTCACTCTAAAGAAGAGGTGGCTTCTTCTTCCCAATTTCAGTCTAATCTAGTCCTAAATACTCAATTTGCTTTGGCCCTAAGAAGATACAAAGAATCAAGTTGGCAGATGAGGCATGCAATTATTTCTAGCATATATCCAGCACTGGAATGGCTCATAAAGAAAGTCAAATCTGAAACTATATTTGTTATTTACCAGAAGTAACTAATTACAATACTGAAGAGCCAATGTGCATTTGAAGAAACATACATGTGCAATTTCACATTTTGAATGATGTGCAATAGACGTAACATTGCAGGTGATATTACCTTATCAAAATACACAGGAAAGCACTTCGCAGGTCAGCCAAAGCCAGACCAGCACCAAGGAATGACTAATAGCATCACAGAGGAAGAGGACTTTATGTTTCAGAGATGCTGTGGTTTTTGGATGATCTTCAGGACAGAAAAGAGCCCAGAGTATTTCTTGAATAGTACAAAGAGTTGGTATATGAACCAGCTGGGATTCCTCCCAGGAGAGAAAAACTGGCACTGATGAGAAAGGGTCCAAGCTTCCTATACTTGTTTGAAAGGTATCCTATGGAGAGAAAGCTCTAACAGCCTAGGTTTCCACAAGTTACCAAATGTCTCTGAAAGGTCCAGCAGTCAAAGATGAAATTTAACATTGCTGTGGCTATTTCTGGCTCAATGTATCCCACACACAGCTTCCTCACTTTTCACAAGGTGACCCCAGTCACTTGGCTCGGCCACACTGCATCTTTTGTAGAACAAAAAACAGACAGGAGGCTGACCTTCAAAGCCAAGGAAGAAATATCAGACTTGCCAGGAGCCCTCATCTTCCTCAGAAGCACCACCAGCAGACACTACCAGCCACAGCATGATTGTGCTCAGGAAGAACAGTGTCAGGGCTAAGCGACAGCAAATATCTTCTCCCACTGCAAACAAAGGAATACGTTCTCTGTTTCACCTTGCTCCAGAAGTGACTGCTGGAGGTCAAAGATACCAGCTTTGTGAAACTCCCAATAAACAAAACACAGACGTTCAGGTGCCAGCACAAAGGCACAGACCCACTTTTGCTGCTCCTACACCCTTCACCTATCACTGCAATGAAGAGCAAATACAAGTTACCACAGTCAGCCACTGAGGCAGAAGCAAAGACATCAGATCAAACAGCAACCCTAGGAACAGAATGCAAGAAGAATTAATCTTCAGAGGAAGTGAGTAGTTTCTTATTTTTTATCCGAATTATTACAATGGACAATACCTTTACATAAAAACCAATGATTAAGCAAAGTACAATAAACTTTAGAAGCTTTTAAAAATGTTATTTTTCTGCCACTTCTTGCTTATACAGAAGTCCTCTGAGCTACAGGCAAATATATGAGTAGCCAGTATTTAAGCAAGTATTATCACAGCGGTTGCCTTTGATACCCTCTCAAACTGTAATGTATGCACATCCTTACAGTGTTCAATATTGACTTAAAACAAATTACTCCTGCAAGTAAATGTCAAGTCATCTCTAGTAAAATACTGAAAACATACTAAACCTGAAATTCTAAGACGTTGCAGTGCCTTTTGGAGTTACCAGGAAAACATATATCATAATATTGGACTAAAACATTTATAAAATGCCACTACAAAAGTACTTAAACCAGTATATTTCTGGTCAAGGGTAGCTTCTGTGGTTTACATACCTATGTACACACACAAACTTCTTACATTTATTATGTCTTAGGAAGGAGCCTTCCATCAGTTCTGCTTGTGGGTAGATTTTTTTTTAGAAAGCTGTTGAGTCTTCTCTTCTATGCAAGTGTTTCAGTGTTTATCTAGCACTATTAATATTTTCTGTCTTATCTTCAACCTCCATTTGTCTAATTTCCATTCCTAGGAGTTCAATCTTCTCGTGTTTTGGACTGCTAATGCTTTGTGGTACGAGAAAGTATTCCTCCATCCCCAACACAAGGCTTCTCAAATAATCAAAATAAACTCCAATTTTTCTCCTGGTAAACAGTGTTTATTAAGACTGCTTTAATCCTCAGAGTCCAAGCCTCTATTCTTGGTCACTCCTCCAGATCTCTTCTGAACTGCTTGTCCAATTCTCCCAAGTCTGTGGTATGGATACTCAGATGACTGAAGTCAGCTTGTAAGAGTCAGTCAGTTTGTAAGAGACATGGATATAACCTTGTGACTGGGATGTGTCAAACTTTAACAGCATAAAATTCATAAACATAAAACACAAGACTTTTTTCATCATTAAAAAAAAAGAAGATTAAATTTACCTGCTGATAGTCCCATTGTTTCTCAACACAACAAATCAACTTTTTTCTATTACAACATGGAGCCAATTTAAAGTAGAGTAAATTAAAAGTACTGCCTGTTATTTTCCCTCTCACAAGTAAAAATCACTCACAGCCCAACAGCACTTTTTCCTAAAAAAGGTTAACCCTTCATTTCACAACACTCAGAAAACCTACAGCATTTTCTAGAGAACATAATCATTATTTTTTCAGACTAAAAAAGTATAGCAAATGAAACTAAGCTCTTCCAGCAAATTCAGCAAGGGGGTTTGCCATTATCATCACTCAGGGAAGAGCAGGGATATTCCTACATTGTGGTGTTTCACTAGGTAAATGTTGTTTGTTCATCCTCAGGCATCTGTCAAAGAAATCTAGCATTTCAAACACAATTTTTATTTCAAGATTCTTCACTAAATTTGAACTGCTTGCATGTCACCACAATGACAATTATAATTGTTCAATTATTCACCAAAAATACTTGATTATTTGAATATCTCTTTCAATAAGGATAACAGGCATGACACACAAAATTCTAAATTTTGCTCATTCTCCTTGCAATTATAACAACAAAAAATATGACTTAATACAACTAAAGATATCCCCTCAAAAGAAAAAAGGTGAAGTTTTATTATTCGCTATTACCAGAAGGAAATTTTCTGTACAATTCCAGAACAGTTCTGTAGTGTGATACGAGAAGTCCAAAGACCAGGTCGGCCCGTTTTCCCATTAATGGCAGTGATAGATGCAACAGCCCTGTGGCCATCCTGTGAACACCTAACTCCTTCTGGAGGGTCCACGCAGATGGAATAGTCCAGGGCTGCTTTCTCTCAGGAGACTGTTGCTACGGTCTCTCTATTTTGCCAGGCTGTTTATGGACACATGGACATCCACACAGTAGGAAAAAGAGTTTGTTTGGGTCCCTACACCAACCAAAAGTCTCTGAACTTTTGCTGGTCTAGGCAAACTTTCAACCACCAGCCCACCAGTGAAAAATCAGGCTCCATTACTTACGCTTCAGTATTTGTCACAGAGTTCATTAAGAAACATTTTTCTGGCTTCTGAGCAGCTCTTACCAGACCAGGCTTACAAGATCTTTTTTTGATATTTTAATCCTACATACAGAGCAAGCCAAGATTTGAATGAAGAAACTGCAGATGTCACAGTTTGGAGATACGGACTCTGGATCCAGAAAGAAATAGGACCAAACAAGTCCTAACATCCATTTTTACTTACATAAGCAGACAACACTTGAAGAATCCCTCTGTCCCCTCCACTGCCATCATTCTGCAGACCCAGCCATGCACATAAAAGCAAAAACCCCCTTAAGCATCCTAAATGACAGTATATGTATGATCCAGTCTTTGGAAATCAAACAGCCCCATCAAAAGTCAGAGGAAACACCTTCTCTTCCAAGTTATCAAGATCCTTCGTGAGAGTCCTTTCTCTAGTTATCCAACCACTTAACACAATAGTCTTAAAAAGAGATCACTGAGACATCATATACTTTTCAACATCAACTTGTGTTGTAAAATAATGTGGAATTATCCACACCCCAGCACTCGATGCCGCTCTAAGCACTGCAGGTTATGCGTCAAATAGACTACGCCTACCAAACTGCCAGGAACCAGCAAATGACTCTGCTCTCCAAAAAGGGACTGCAAGAAGCACCTCCCTCCATCCCCTGAGAGCCATGCACAGAGAGCCCTGCTAGGATTTCACATGGCTTTAAGGCAGAAACCTCCTCTTCTGTGGCAAGAGGCTCCCGCTAAAGCCATGGCCACGGTCTTCCCAGCATCTGTCTCAAGCTGTATTGCTTTAAGTATTTCTACTCCTATATTTGCTGGTTTATTGCAGAATATGATGGTGTCCCCGGTATGTTTTATACCTGTTTTGAAGTTGTACTTAATCCTAGTGATAAATAATACTGGCTAGCAATTAGAAGCCCTAGCTAAGATTACTGGGCAGAAAAAAAACCAAAAAAAAATACTTATTTACACAGGTCTAAAATGAGCAATTCTCCAATGCACTGCACCAAGTGGAGTTAAATAAAACCAGTTCCCATTTTTTAGTGTATGTTTATCCTAGTAATACAGGGAAAGACCAGAATTCTGCAGAGAGCAATCATGTTTTGGAAATGCCCCCGCACCACCACAGTCAAGGAGAGAACCAGGAGCTGTGGTTAACAATCAGGAAGGGCTCCTCATAAGCCAGGAAAAGACTGCTCCATCCAGACCCCATGCTGTGGCTACTGACTGCAAGGAGGTTCTCAAGAAGAAAAGGGGAAAAAAAAAAGGAGGCTGGGGAAGAAAGAAGGCAGAATAGGATCATCATGAGTTTGGCAAAAATGAAGCTCACCCACTGGGAAGATAGGGGAATATACATGCATAATTTTACATGGATTAAGAGTTTGTGTCAAATCTGTGATGCGCTGTGGTGAATTCTTACACTGCAGTGACTCATCTTGTCTGACAGTTGCTGGGGAATTAAAGCAGTTATTTTTAAAAAATTATATGTCCTGCTTGACGCGTTATACAAATAGCCTCTTAAAAAATTAAAGCGCAGTCAATGCATTTTTAAGTATAGGAGAGCTATGGTACATTTAGGATTCTCTATATGATACCACAAACATCCATTCTGAGCTAGGAAGACCTAAAGGAATCTGCTGATATCCCTTCAGAGAAATAGTGATCTTTTTGCTGTTCCTAATCCAAACCCTGCATCAAAAATTAGTTTATTATCTCTGCTTTAATATGGCATGCAAATGCTTTAACTGGAGAAAAATTAAATACAAAGGAAAGAGGTGTGCTAAACCTGAATTCCTCTGATACCAAAGGATATTTGGTTTGCTGGAATGAGAATGACTGCATTCCCCTTCTGATGGATAACAAAGGCAGGTCAACACCCTTCCAGGGAAAGGCAGCACATTGACTCGAAGCCATAGGTGTACACAGGTTTGGCAAAGGGAAGCAGTGCTGGCTCCTGCTCCCTGCTCTGTGCAGCCCAACCACACAGACGTACCCTAGAGCTGCAAAGGGCAGCACCTTGCAGTGTGTGTTCTCGTTAGAAACACATTGCTTACTCCCTGCTTTGCCTATAAAACTGACACCCCCTTGGCAACTTTCACACATCCCTGGGAAAAGTGTTTAGAGTATGTCAGTTGTGTAATACAGTAAAGATCATCTGCATGATCTATTAAGTGTAACCCTTGGGCATCAGTGCTGCTCAACATCAGCTGGCAGTGAAGGTATATTTACAGCATGCCTTCAGGACAGCTGTTCTGGGAACATCCTGGAGATTTGCATAGACTGTTTTACAAGGCATTACCATGTACTTCAACTGAATGAGTGGCTGAGAATTCTTTTGACACCCACTAAAAGCCCTTAAGTCCAAATAGCACAGTGAAAGAGGCAAATAAAAAATATTTTAAATTAAAAAAGGAATTCTTCAAATTCCAGTGCCTTAAAATACAAATGGTTAACTCATTAATGAATTGAATCTGTTTTTAAAATCATCAAGTTTTTGTCCCTCTCCAACTTGAGCATGATCAGAGAAACAAAATAGCTGACGAGAGGAGCTTCATCTTACAAAAAAAGGTTTCTGTTGACAGTGCTCTTGATTTCATCATAATTCACATGATATCCAGTATATTTTCTTAAAGCCCTAGTCTTCCATATAACTTACATGAAAATTTCAGCCTTATGTATTTTGCGTAAATTAGTCCTCTCTGTGTCAGAAAAAATAACTGACATGAGCCAGCTGCATCCTAACAGCTCAAAAAACAACGAGAAGTAAATGTGAGTATTGAATTTCTTAGTTCATTTCTCACCTAAACTCAGGAAGTATTAACACTCTGTCATTTCACAGGTGATACTCACTTGCTAAGCAGAGCACTATCTCTCAAGGAGTGAATTAAAAGGATGACTTTGTGTCCCAAATCACAGAGGTGTGCTAGTTACTGAAATTTTCACACTTTAAAACCTCTCTGTGAATGAAGACTCAGCTGGCAAATGTTAGGGAGAAATAATAACTGGAGAAGTTAACTACACATCTCTGGTCCCAACCCAGCAACTACATGCAGACAACAAAAGACATAACTAATACCTAATAAAATAATAAACCTGGCCAGAGAGTAACTCAATCAACCCAAGCAATATTACCAAATATAATTGAGCCAGTCAATACAGTGAAAGCAGAGGACCAAATTAATTAGGTGACTGCACGTCCAGAGCCTTTGGGAATAAGTAATCACTTATTAAAGATCTGCAGAGACTATTTTTGAAAGTGCTCTTTGGAGAAAAGTTGAGACTTTCAAAACAAGAAACCTGCTATACCTCACATGTTTAAAAAGAAGGAGGACTGGAAGTATAATAAGGAATTTAGGGAGAATAGTTTCTGAACAGGATGGTTTTCACATTTTCCATGCGGTGTCTGTGGTTCTTTAAGTGTTTCTGCTATGTTATCTGGCACTTGGATAAAATACTGGAAGAAATATAGAGCATCTTTCTCCAATTAATTTTGGTTCACAAAATAATTGGAAGGGTAATTTAACCTTGTACACCCTTAAATTGAGGGCAAAATGAGAAAAGGGGGAGGGGGCATTTTTTTAATTCTTAAGTATTTTTAAGAATGGAGGGGTTGTAGAATTACTTTTTTTTTTAATAAGACAGCAAACTTCAGGACTCCTGGTTTTATTTAATCAGTTCTTCAGTTAACAGCCCCCAAGCTATTCTAAAAAACAGGATGATTCATCTATTTCTACCCAGTACAATTTTATACATCGTTAGAAAACTAAAACCTCATAAAATCCTAAGCAGCCCTGAAGAACAGCTACTGCAGAGTGACATGTTGATTGCATCAGCCTAGAAGGGCTACTTCTGCTCAATGCAAGCTTTAGTAGCTCAGGGAAACTACCAGAGTGTCAAAGAACATGTATGTAACATACCAGCATCAAGCACATTCACTCAAACACATCAAAACAAATGTCTCCAGAACATCTGGGATCAAGGATGATTCCACAACTTCCAATATTTATAAAATTTAAAGTGCTGTTGAGACCCTATGTCCTGAGAAGCACAGCAGCAATTTCCCCTTCCCAAAATGAAGTGAAAACACCAACAAGAAGTGTGCTGTTGATGCTTTAAGCTGAATAAATATAACACTACACACCACCACATCACCATGAACGTCATTCTCAACACTCTTCAGAGTGTCAGGCTACCTCTGGCACTCGCTCCTTGTGAGGCAGGCAACCTGCACACAGACACAGAGGAACCTGCAAAGTATTTCTGAGCTGGCTGATCTTCACCTTCCAAGCCATACTAAAGAAACTAATAAAATCTAACATGGTTATTCTCGTTTGCATCCATAGTACCTTTTAAATAGCATTGTTTAAACCAAAAAAAAAGCCTATTCAGACCACAGCAAAGGGGAGGTGGAAGGCATGTGGCTTGCCCACAATAACCAACAGGTTACTATTGTCACAAACTTTGCAGAACACCATTAAATGCCTTCTTGACCTTCCTCCTCCCTTTCAACAAACAAGCAGTGCCAGCTGCTTTAAAAAAAAAAAAAAAAAAGGCACTTTGCTCCATGGGTTACAAAGCACGTGCTATCTGCCCAGCAGACACTTCCTGAGGCTCTCCTGCCACATCCCTGCTGCCAGTGAGGCTATGCCGAGTGCCAGTGTGCAGCTGAACAAGGAACTCAGATTTTGGCTACACCGGGGGGGGAAAAATACCACGGCCAAATTGAAATATGTGATGATGACTACCAGTGAGGACTGTGATTACAACACCTGCACAGTGCCTGCTGTGCTAGTGGCACAGTAACCAGGTCTGGGCACAGGGACGCCAGCTATCTTATGTTCAGTTTCAAGATGGACTGCGTGGGTAGGACCCACGCTATCACACTTCCTAGAGCTAGGAAGGAGACAGCTTTAGCTCACAGCCGAGGAATAACCACGCAATAATCCTGCTGGTGCCCCTCTCTCTCCTACAAAGCAGCAGCTCTCTTTCAGAAGCTGTTCCTAAAGCTTCACTGTCCATAGCAGGATTTGGCACCAGAGAACCACGTGGCTTGGGTGCAAGCAGCAGCTCGAAGACCCACAGCATGCAAAAATAAAAAACTCACACTCAATACAACAAATACGTTTCAGAAATGCAGCACTTGAAAAAACATCTTCCTAGCAAGTCAGACTCGGGAAAGCACTTTAAAAGGGGCATAAATTACAGCAGTCACTCTGCTCCCAATGTTATCGATGAGACCCAAATACATATTTAAGCATGCAGTTGCCTATTGCCTTCAAAAGTCTCCTGCTTCACAAAGGCAGCAGAGACACCCTAACACATCATGAGCAGAACACGTGGTAAAACCTCAATCTTGTGAACTTTTATGGACTTGCCTAAATGTATCTCAGTGAATAAAGGCAGTGGTTCGGCTCATCACGCTCGAGCAAAGCACAAGCATAAGATACTGCACGCTCAGGGTGTAAAGAGACACAAAGTTGCCTTGAAAACCATCTAACTCAAGAGTAGCATGGCCAGAGTATGAGAAGACTTCTACAGCACAATAAAACTGTACAAATTACTGATCCCACTCTCGGTAGGGACTAATTTTGAGAACAGGCCAGCAGTTGCAACTTGCCTAAAGGTAGGAGCTTTAAGCAGTAAATTATTTCATTTTCTCAGGCACTGAACACTGTCATGTTCTTGACTAAGAACACACCAAGAGCAGCCTGGGGGAAGACAAAGAAAATGTGATGTTGCCTGTTCTTTACCTGCCTCCCAGTTCCAACTGATCCTTTAGGCTGCCACAGCCAGAACACATGAGCCACTCCGTCCGCCGGGTGTAACACCAGTTAAATAAGGAAAGATATTGTCAGTGGGCTAAACTCATTCCAGATCTAGCTGCAGGGAATTTACAGCAGTGCAGATACAGATGCCCAATTTCAAACCATGTCCCACTTCCTCAGAGCTTTCTTGGATTATGCTTACAGCAACAGAAACTGCACTGTAAAACTGTATTACAACTTTGGTACACTGCATTAGCATATTTATTGAAGGTCTATGCCTGCTTGATTTGGGGTTTTTTATAAGCATTTACTAACAGCTGTTTTAATTAGTATCTCATTGGTGTGTAGACAATGATGTGACACACACCAAGAAGCATTTTCTGCATAAAGCGACAACATTACATGTACCATGATATATAAACGGCTCTTCCCACCCTCACTACCACAGATGAGGGCCAATGGACTGGCAGTGCATCACAGAAAGGCAATATTGTATTTAACTCATCTTACTTCAAGTTTACAGGGCACCCTCAGGGAGGGGGAGGCACAGAAATGAGAGCCACAAGCAATCTCAGTAGCTCATTCTCTCCACCCTCAAAGCGTTAAAAGGAAAATACAATGTCAACATCAGCTCCTCCCTGCTGATGAAACTGGCTCCAGCGCATTTTACTTTCTGGCTCGGAGCCCTTACAAACCGTTACAAAAAGACAGAAGACAGACAGCCAGCTCAATATATCGACCACTTCCAATAACTAATTTGGGACACGCTGGGTCATTTGTCCCTTCTATGAAATGCTGTAGCCTCTTGGTGGTGAATGAACCCTGATATTTGGGGGTATTATTAAAAAAAAACAAAAAAGAGGGGGCAGCTAATAGCAGATTTGCATTTCAGGAAAGAGCCAACGCTAGCATTGGTATATATAAATAAATACTCCCCACTCTCTTCCTCCGGGAGGCACCGATTACATCTGATACACTAAAATCGCCTCCACGACGCTGGTCGCTCAGTGCCCATCAGCGAGGACACTGACAGGCACTCCTCGCTGCCTGCCTCTCGCTCCTGCCCGGGCGCTGACACACATGGAAGCGGGGAGCGGGAGCCGGGCTGAGGAGCGGAGGGCGGGCTGGGGCTCCTGCTCATCCTCCCTGCCACGGCAACAGCTCGGGCTGCGTGCGCGCCTTCCCAGCCCGGGGACCGGCGCAGCATCACAACCAACCACGCCAAGAAGCCACCACAAGCTTTCAATTATACATTTCAAAAAAATCCCGCAATTATAAAAAATATATATCGTTTCGTCTGAGTGACTTCACTGGTATTGTCCAAAACGACCTTATCAGGGGGTGTTTTGTTGCAGCCGACACACACACGTTGCGTGGACTCCGGGGGAGTCTCTCGATGCGGCCACGCAGGTACACGGCACGTTTCCGTGAAGCTGCGTTTCCCTGGTAGGGCAGGAGCCCCTCCAAGGCATCCCTACGGATTTTTCCAGCTCCCGCACCACCGCGTGCGCGGCCAAGCCCCGCCGCCAGAGCCCCCCTGCCGCCCCCGCCCGCGCCGCGGCGGAGCGCGGGGGGCTCGCAGGTAGAACAAAACCCCCGCGCCGCGTTCCCCGCCAGCGGCAGGGGCCGTCAAGGGAGCCCCCCGGGCGCCATCGGGCCGGGGCCGGCACCGCAGGGCCGCAGGGCGGAGGGTGTGCGATGGGGGAGCGGGCCGGGGGTGCCGCGCCGCTGCCGCGCCGCCCGCGCCCACCGCCGCCCGCCCCGCCGCGCCTTTACCTTCGGAGAGCTCCAGCTCCAGCTCGGCCAGCCGGGCCCGCACCTCCAGCGGCAGGGACACGCTCTCCAGGCTGCGGTCCGCCATGCTCGCGCGGTGGGGACGGGCTCTCCCCTCCTCTGGCTGCCCGCTCTCCCCCTTTGTCCGCGGCTGGCGGGGCGCGGGAAGGCGGCGGGGCCGCGGCGGGTGGCTGAGTCCTCCCCGCGGTCTCAGCCGGGCATGCAGGGGGGAGGCGGGCGGGCGGGCGGTCCGCGCGGGGGGACGGGGCGCGGAGGGAGGGAATGCGGAGGTTTCTCCTCTCCTCCCCTCTCCTCCTCCTCCTCCTCCTTCGCCGCCTCCTTCAGCGGGGCCCCGCCATGGCTGCTCCCGCCGCCCGCCCGCGATCGCTCCGCATCGGCTCCTCGCCGCCGCCCGGCCCACCCCCCGCCCGCCGCCGCCGCCCGGCACCGCGGCGGCGGCTCCCCCCTGGCCTCGCCCCGGCCCCGGCCCCGCTGTCCCCGCCCGGCTCGGGCTGGCGGCGGCGCTGGCGCTGCGGTGCCGCTGCCGCGACTGGGGCTGGCCGGGCACTGCCGCTGTCACATCCACGTGACCGCGGGCCCCGCCGCCGCCCGCAGGGGGCGCCCCGCGCCGCTCGGGCCCCGCCCGCCCCACCGGGGCCGCCGCTGCCGCCGGGGCGAGCGGGGCCGGGGCTCGGGGCGAGCGGGGCCGGGGCTCGGGGCGAGCGGGGCCGGGGCTCGGGGCGAGCGGGGCTGCGCCCGCCTGCGCTCCGCCCGCCTCCCGGGAGAGGGACTGCAGGTCCCCGTTTTGCCGATGAAGGCGGGGAAGGAGTGATGTGCTCGAGGCAGGCGGAGATTCGACTCCGACGCCCTGTGCCCCTTTTTCCTTCTCCAGCTGACGAACAACTTCCAGCCTACCCCTATTTTCACTCCTGTTCTCTGCATACAGCCAGTGGAGGACTACGTAGTGTCAGGTTAACAGTGGGACTCTATGATCTCAGGGGTCTTTCCCAACCCAAAATATTCTATTCTATTCTATTCTATTCTAATCCTAATTCTATTCTATTCCAAACAAGCCGTGGCAATTCTGGTGTGTATATCACTAAACCATGGGTGCATGTTGCCATGAATAGTAGCAAATTTAATATGATGAAAAAGAACAAAGTTGACACGTGTACCAGCTGACGCTGAGCCAGTATCTGGGGAACAGGGTAAAAAGGACTGAGGACTCTCAATTACACCGCTCCAACATAAGAAGGAATGTTTTGAAAACATTTAAGAAAACTACCTTTCAAATCAACAATTATATTCCACAAGGAACATCTTCCTTTTTTCCTTTGTACATATTTTCTTCCTCTTTTTTTTTTTTTTTTTTTTTTGTTTGGGCTGGGGGTTAGTAGTTTGGTTTGGGTTTGGTGAGTTTTTTTAATCTCTCACAAGAAAGAGCAAGACACCACAACACCTATGGTTTCAAAAATCCTTGGGAGTCCCAAAGGTAGAACAGGTCTTTGGTACATTGTGGTACACGATGTTAGCAGGAAGGAAAAGTCATAATCATCCCCAGGTCAGCCTTGACTTACCAGTTTACTGTTCTAGTCAGTGAAAGAAAAGGATGTAGGAGTTTCTTCAAAAGATGAAGCCGAGGCTGCGACTATACTAAACAAAGTAGTTTTTTATTACGTTGTGGAACGAAACCAAATTACATCATGTTACCACCTGTGCTGTACAGGCATCAGCACTGGAGTGATTCCTGCAGAGTGTGCAGGGCTGGTGGTTTCCAGTGTTTTTACGGGTTACCAGCCCCAGACTGGAGAGCTGTTCACACCCAGCCATGGCCCATGCCAGCATCACTCCAGCCAGACCAGCAGCAGAACTGGTTGGGATACTTTGGTGAGTTTGCCTGCTGTAAGCAAGGCTTGAGCACATGAAGTCCCTTAATTTTGTGGTGCTGCTGTTTGTTTTATTGTCAGATATGTTGTTTTCTAGTAACCTTTCCTGGGTTTCTCTTCAATGCAGTGAGGAGGAAATCCACCTGGTCAGCCTCCCTTGAGCAGGGCCATTGCTTTCAGAAGCATGGTGACACACATTATTTAGGACTATACAAATGCCTCTCCCCCAGCACTGTGCTACACAGGAGTAAGAATTTTTGCCTTTTGTTGAGCACTGCATGTTTCAAATACAGACATTCAAAAAATTATCCAGGTCTTTTTTGTTTATTACATCCAGATCTAAACAAAGAAAAGCAATTAAATCAAAATATGCTCCAGGGTTTCTACCTGACTATCTGAGTTTTGTTTGTTTGTTGTGTTATGTGGGATGAAATACGCTGAAAGTATCACCCTTCTGCAGAAGGGGCTTTTTCAAGTTTGAGGGAGGCAGTCAAGAGGAAGGCAAGGGAAGGCTTTGTGGTGGTCCAGCTTCCTTGGCCTATGTGTGTCTCTGAGTTGCAACTTTACTTCCCCAGTCCTGGTACAATATGATTATTTAACTCATTACCTGATCATTACAGAGTCTGTACTGCTGGTGTTTATACTACTTTCCAAATTTTTCCTTTCATGAAGCTATATAAAGGGACCTAAAGAGAAATAGTTGAGCTTTCATATTACTGTGACTGAATTTTCTTGGCTCTTCCATGACAAGCCCAGGGTTTCAGCTGTTGGGTGCTTTGAAAGGAAGAGCAATCACTTGGGTCTGGATGTCATCCAGCAGAAATGGAAATGGCTGAATTCAGCGAACACTCAGCCGAGACAATGTCCTGTGTGTTGGCTCCTGTGGAGGGTCTTGGGGTTTACAGGGCCCCCTGGGCAGGCAGGGCCACCCCATCACCTGGGGCAGGCTACAGACAGAGGTGAGTGCTGTGAGAGCCTTGGCCTGAGGCTCCAACAGCCAAGCCCCAGCATGGGGATGAGCATGGGGCCATGGCAGCCTCCTTTGGAAAGCCCATTTGTTCCCCTGGAGCTGATCTCGAGAGGAGAGATTTCTTACTTATGCAAAGTATCAGAGCCCAGGCTCCAGGAAGGAAATCTCAAGCATATAAATTTGCACAATGATTTTGATGAAACACTGATACCACAATGAAAAAGAAGCAAGTCAGGAGATTTGACCTAGTTCATCTTTATTCATGGATCCTTTTAGGTTTATAAGTAAGAGGTTGTGAGGTGGGAAAGTTCCAGACTCCAAGAAGAGCCGGATACTATTTGCATTTCAGATGCAGTGATTAGTTAGCATGGTCAGAAAGAAGTGTATTTTTACTTAACAATACTTATGTAGTGGTCAAATCCTACTGGTGACTATGAATCACCTTATGGTATTTGTAGCTGAGTGAAACCTCTGAGGGACCACATAGAATTGACCTTGCCTAGGTAAAATTTTTTTCCTGGTTCTCTCACAAAAAAAGAAGTATCCATTTTGCAGATTTAGCACAAAGCCAGGTCTATACTAGAAAACATTCCCAGCATCACAACTTTAGGAAGGGGACAAGGCAATAGAAACATTTAAAGAAAGGCAAGAACTCTTGTGTAGGTGCTCTCAACTTAAAGCACCTAAAATGATGTGTGTGTCTCCTGCACGCCTTAGCAAAAGGAAGAGGAATGTGTCTGTGAATGAATGGTCAGCTTCTCTTCGGTCTGAGGAAGGGCGGAGTGGGGATTTGGCCAATGTAACAAAAAAAAAAGTAGTCAAAAGCAGGAGGTATTCACAGAAAAACAACCAAAATAATCAGCTGCCTGGAGGGACTGGGTTATAAGAAGAGATTGCAGAAACGCTTACTCAGCTTATGAAGCAACAGCAAGAGATGGCCCAAACAGCTGCCAGTGATGGCTTGACAGGTGGAAGCACCAAGGATGTTGAAGTGGGGAAAAAAGCAGGGCAAAGAGGATATAACTGAATAATGTAATGGAAATAAGAAAGGCAGTGAAACATGTATCAGGGAGAGCTTCCAAGGGATGAGCAGCATTAGACTGCAGAGGAGGCTCTCAAAGGAAATGGTGGAATCCCCATAATTTGAAACATTAAAACCAGAGTAGACAAAGCAATCGTGAATATGCTGTAGGAAATAATCCTACTGTGGGATGGGATGAACATGCTTGTCTGGCATTGCTTATGCAAAGACATACTGCTTTTCTTTTTCCCTATTGAAGTCAATTTATTTTTTCCCCTTCACGTCTCCACTTCCATTTCGTCTATTTTCATCTGTCTGCTTGTATCTTATAAACAAATCATGAAATGTATTATTCTTTTGCTGTATCTACCAAAAATGTGTTTGGATGGCTACCTGATGCCAAATGTAAATAGCAAAAGAATTAATTAGTTAGATAAATTAATCAAGTTTCCCGTGAATGGCATGCAAATGGTTCCATAATTATTTCCAAGTTGGGTTCAAATTTCTTTTCACAGTTAAAAATTACATCCAATCATTTCTTCTAATTTTTCTCCTGGGGAAGGGAGAAGGGAAGGGGAAGGGGAAGGGGAAGGGGAAGGGGAAGGGGAAGGGAAGGGAAGGGAAGGGAAGGGGAAGGGGAAGGGGAAGGGGAAGGGGAAGGGGAAGGGGAAGGGAAGGGGAAGGGGAAGGGGAAGGGGAAGGGGAAGGGGAAGGGAAGGGGAAGGGGAAGGGAAGGGAAGGGGAAGGGGAAGGGGAAGGGGAAAGGAAAGGTGAAGGGGAAAGGAAAGGTGAAGGGAAGGAAAGCCACTCAGCCTTTCTCACATATGATTTTCATTCTCTGTTGTGCCACTTGAGCAAGTACAATGTTCCATTTCTCCAAGCTGTTTAGACACCTCAGATCCATTTAATTACCATGGGCATGTGGCAGATGTAAATTGTTGCATATATGGGCATTTGATTATTTGCCTTAATACTTTGAAATAATGTAGATGTCCCTGTCTTAATTCACTGTGGTTTATGAAAGTGAATCCAAGGAAAGCCAAATGAATACTGTGGATATACTGATCTACCTCATTGTACAGGAAAGTGTGCAGCAAGCCCTGGACAGCTGAGAGGAAACTTCATAACCTTCAGTCATTTTCTTCCTTTATGCCACTGGTAGTGGGGGAACTGTGAAGTTCCTTTCTCCTCCTGTCCCTGTGCCAGAGCTTACTGGCCTCGTAGCACAGCTGGCAGCAGGGAACATGAATTCATGCCTGAGCTCTTTCTGCACATAGTTTGGCATATTATCTCATAAGCTGATGAAACTGGATTTGAGCTAAGATGCATAAAAGGGAACTTTCTTGGCTAAATGTGAGGTACTGCACGAAAAATGAAGGAAAAGGAAACCTTGGGAAATATATTTTCCTTTAATTTATTAGATAGTTCTCTCTCCGTGTTGCATTTCCATTGTTCATAAAGGAACTATTTGATTATTTTCATTTTTAAGGTATTTTTTACAGTGGTATTTTGTGCATTTTATTAATTTTCATACATCGTTCTTTTTATTAAAAGCAAAAATCTAATAAAAAGGTTTTCTTGGCATAGTTTAAATTAACTTTGGTTTGAAAGTTAGTCGCACATAAGACATGTTTATTAGGCTCCTGCAGTCTGGCAAAGCCTGTTTACACAAAATAAAGATCCTCCCCACTGCTCTATTTGAGGTAGGAATTGACAACACATTTCACAAGTTCAGACAAATTGAGGGAACTGGCATCTGGAGATAGGAAATGCCCCTAAATTCTATGAGAATATTCTATGAGAATATTCTGTAATATAGTAAAAGATCCCAACACACACATGCACAGCTGGTCTCTCTTCACACCACGGGTCTTATAGGAATAATAGCTGTTCACCCTTTCATCAAGGTTTGAAGCTTCAGTGATGCTTATAGTTTTTGGAAAAGCCACCAGCTTTTCTTCAACAAAATTTTTAAACTTCTTAGTGATTTTTTCGATCTACTGAAATAGAAACATGAAGTTGAGTATAGGAGAGCAAATTTCCTGGAGTCAATTCCTTTCCATTTTTCTGGAGTTTTTTCTGTAAAGTTTTTAAGGAAAACATTCATAGATGAAAAAGGAACTAGTGATTTTTAATAGCTTGCCCTCAAGTTAATTCATTCTATCATATTTTTAGCAACAAAAAGGCAGATTGGTGCTTTAAGATGTCATACAAAACTGTTGACACATTGTAAAACCAATATAAGTAATATTCTGTTATCTAATATGCCTCTCTGAGATGCCCATCTTTACCTTACCTAAAGAACATGAAAATTAAAACAGGTTAATGTTCAATTAATGTATTAAAATAACTCTTAATACCCAGAAAATATCTTAAGATTCTTTCTACTGACATGGATAAACTCTTGTTTGAACATGCCTTAGTATTTTTGTGGATACACAACAGACAAGAAGAAATATCCTTAGAAATGGGAAATTATTCAGGAAACGAGGAAAAAATACTTATTTTTCTATAAAAATAAAAGGATATTTTAACCATTGACCATCTTGCCCAATTTCTACTACATGAGGTAGATTAACTCCATTTCAATTTGATTATTATCACACAAAATTAGGATTAAGATTACCATCTACAGTGATGATGCATTCTAAAAATTCAAAACATTCCACTTTTGAATGTTTTTGATATTTTGGGGTAGTCCTAGCAGAGTTTCATGCTTTCTTGAAAATAATCAGGATGATAGGTTACTCTTTGTTAGTGCAGAGTAACAGATGTACATCCAAAGCATTTCAGTAACTCTGTAACTTAAATATTAACTGGTCACAGAAAAAATACACTCCTCTCAATCTTTTCTTACTTGTTTTCCCAGCTGACATGGGAGCTAGTTTATTATGTTAAGACTTCAAGCATTTATGCCAACAAGATGTAGAACCTGAATTATCAGTGACTCTTGGAAGCAAAAATAGTGCCCATCTGAACAACAGTGGAAATATTCTCATACACTTTCACAATGTCTGTGGCACCACCTTTTCATTTTCAATCTTTTCTTACTTAGTAACCAAAAAAAAAAAAAAAAAGCTTGAATTGTAATCTGAGAAGTGTGCTATGATTATCTTTACGATCTGCTCCAATTACATACTGTCCTGCATCTCACATCCACCATTAGCAATTTTGCACAAATGGCAGTAAACGTATGGCAATTGCTGATCTCACTACTTACCTGCATCAACTGATTTCTTCTGTCTTTCTGAAAGTAGAAAGCTTTTGCATTTCTGAGGCAGTAACTTTACATTTGAGAAAATACTGCTGTCATCATCACTTTCACCATCACAATCCATGTAAGAATGTAACTCAGGTAAATCCAAATAACTAATACTCAGTCTTAGCTCTTTATCACCTTTTAGTCTGTGAACTTTGGTACGGGCTCAACTGGTTCTAGATACTTGTTCCCAAAAACCAAGTACACATTTTGGTCAGCCTCCAGCAAACATAGTTCAACCTTAGGGATGCCCTCTGGGAAGTCAACACTCATTCCTCCCAGCTGTCCAGAGACCTTTGTTTCCTTCTGGCCAGGCTCTTCGCCTCTGAGCAATTTCCATAGGCAAGCTAATTTTTTTTTTTTTTTTTTTGAGAAAATTGTCTAATTTGGTCCTGTCCCAAAACTCCCATACTTTATTTATGGGAGTTTATTCCTTCTAACATTAGCATGAGGTTCTGACAGATGTCTTCAACGTTTCTCTATACTAAAGTTTGCATTACCAACTTCTCTATGAGCTAAAGTCTTTTAGGACTTGCTGAGACCTGAAGAACATTTAAAGAGAACTATACTCAAGCTTCTTCATAGAAATACTTTTTCTGGAAGATCTGGCTTGCCATTGTCTTTCAAAACTTTATCCTGGAAAAAATTCTCACTGGCCATTTGCAAAAAAAATCCTGCCAGACTTTAAATGGAGAGTGTTTGCTGTTTACATGGCCATTAATGAAACAGGCCAGAAGTTTCCTTCTTTGCATGATGTTTCCTTACTTGATTCACGAGTGCAAAACCCAGAATACTGCACTAACCTGGTTCTGCAGGCAAAGACTCCAACATGAAGCCACACCCCCCCACTTGTTATTTAAGGTGCATGATCTATCACTGCCTCGGGGAGGCATAGAAGACGAATTCCTTACTTGTGAATTTATGTCAATTTTTGTTAAATAATTACGTGGAAGTTGATTTCAGTTCTGGAAACAGGACTAACCAGCAGTTGTTTTCATTTCTGTGTGCTCTGTGCAAATGTTAGGTCATCGATTTAGTCTTCACCTTGCTTACACAGCAAATTAATGAATTATGGTTGGACTTGATCTTAAAGGTCTTTTCTAGACTAAATGACTCTTATTCTTTGAATTAATATGTACTTCTCAAATGAGAAACCAGGGCTCAGTGTCCCCAGTGTGTGAACAAATGCACCCCATGGTAAGCACCACTGTGAGCAGCCACATCTGGCAGCAGAGGGGTACCAAACAGCTGGGCAGCACCAGGGCTGCAGACAGGGCTCACCACAGTATGGATTTTCATTGTGCATGGACTTTTTTCTTTCCTTTCTAAGCTAAAAAGGTTAATGTTTGACTACTTATTTGGCTGAGCCTCCTTAAAGGCATGAGCTCAGTAGACCATTTTAATAACAGTAGACAGTTCTTCCTGCCCCCTCTTCTCTCTGGCCCGGGGAGCTATTCTTACCAGGAAATACTAAAAGTCCACAAACACAACACCACTGGCCTACAACCCCATGTCAGAAGCTCAGATTAATCATCTTTATACTGTTTAACTTTCAGTGACAAGCTTTTACATTTATGTTTTAAATAGTCCGGGAAATTCAGGTCAGGATTGACAGCTGGAAACTTCTGGTCCAAAGTGTAAAATTACTTATTTCTTCATCTTCTTAATGCTTTTAAGTACAGACACCTGTCTAAGGTCTGTTGGCTTCCAGAAGCATTGGAGATAACAGTAAAATAATTTAATTTTTGGGGTTATCATCCAGAGAAGGGGGTAACATCTAGCTGTGTAGAAACAGAATAACACTTACTTATCAGGTGCTGTGAGGACCACTTATTTAATAGTACTTATGTGTTTCTCCAGGGAATGCCATGAATTCCACAGATAACATATTTATTTAACATTAAATATTTTTTTTAGCAGTGTAAGAAAGCAATTTTACTTAAGAACTGAGACAATTCCTATGCATAAAAATGCCTCCAGTATTTCCTTCTGGTTTTAAGACTGTCCTTGATATTTTACAAAAATACCCTTCCACCACAGTTAAGAGGGATAGGTTTTCAATTTCTGGGATTTAAATCTTGCCTTTTGAAGAAAGCAGGAGAGCTTAGTACTCCCCAAACAGGGCAACCCTGCATCCAAGAACAGGTAGTCTTTCAATCACATACCTTGATCTTCCTTTATTCTCTTTTCTTGCTTTGTTGCTACTGTTTCTTGGTCTGATTTTTAGCTGATCTGTTTACTGACCTTTAAAACCTCTCCAGCATCACTTCAGGAGAACTCTTGCCTTGCCTTGCAATGTTATCAGATGTATGAATTGCTGAACCACTGGGAGCAACTGAGTACCTCACCTTGGGTTTGACTGGGTAATAATGAGCAGGGAAAAAATAGATGGGATGAAATTCAAACCTTTGTTTATTTTTGGTATATGAGCATCTTTATTTTGATGTGAGGCTTCCAGGTCACATGGGAGTGGATTACAGATTGCTTCTAAGCAGTTTTAGTTAAAAACTATCTAAACCACTTTTGTTTCAAATTGAACTGAAGTTATATTGTTGCAGTGGGGATCCTGCAACACGCATATACCAAACCAGGAGTCCCGTGGAAAGGAAATATATATGGACAGACAGATTCTTGCTAGATGTTTCAGAGATGTTTATTTCTCCAGCCGCATGGCCGGGGCTCTGCCCAGGAACTGTTCCAGTCACGGGACCAAGGGTCCTTCTGCCCGCGCAGGGAACACAAACCAACCAATGGGAACGAGGCTGAGCAGGGGCAGGGAAACCCCGTGTCTGTGCCCTCAGGGCCCCTCTCCCAGGGCTACACGGCAGGGGAGGGACCCCAACACCTCACCCGTTTTATTTTAATAAAAGGAGAATGAAAACAACTGGATAAACATAACAAGAACAGTTTCAAAACAAAACAAGCCACCCTCCTGAGTCTTTAAATGTCGAAACAGATTCTGTGGAACATCTTAGGGCTGACAGAAGGGAGACAGGACTCTCTGAGCATGCTTTGCGGGGAAACTGAGGCAGGAGAGGGTTTAACTTCTTCCCTCCCCCTTTTCATCCCCCACTCGGCATTGGAAAGGGATTTTTGGGGAAACAATTGGCAAAAGCATGGTTTTGCGAGGGAAACCATGGGTGAAAAAACGGATTGGGAATACACTGGGGGTAATAGGACATAGGGTAAAAGGGAAAGGTGGGATTAGGAAAGGGAAACTGTAGGGGGGGTTTACAATGGAGATATTGTCTAACATGACTACGATTTTTTGCATATATACTGCCTTTTACAGGAACACCATCAGGCCCAGTGACCTGCGATGCTTGTAACCCTTTTCTACCTTGTATAATTTTGAATTCCACCACCTCTCCATCTCCCAAGCTTGGGATGCATTTTTCAGGGTTATTCTTTTTAATAGCAGTTCTATGCACGAATATGTCTTGCTGGTTGTCACACCTTGTTATAAAACCATAATTTTGCTTAACATTATACCATTTTACTATCCCTAAGATCTTAGGTACTACGATCTTTTCCTTTTTCCGAGTGGCTGCTGTTTTCTGTCTCGCTGCGTCTTTGCTCTCTCCTTCGGTCACTCCTGTGTTGGAATTGTCGGAGCTGCTGGTGCCTGCACGCTCTTCCCGGGGTCGCGTTCGGGGCTGCGCGGGCCGGGCCGGGCCGTGCCGCTCAGTTCTCCGTGCGTCGCCTCCTCTGGTCGCAGCTTCGCTGCCGCTGCCGGGCGCTGCACCCACGTCTCGGCCGGGCCCCCGAGCGACGACCCCCCCCGCGCCCCGCTCCAGCGCGCGTCTCGGCCGGGCGCGGCTCCGCTCCACTGCCACCGCCGCCCGCGCACCGCCCCTCTCGGCCGGGCGTTCACGGGGTTCGCTCCACCACACGCTGCGCGGGGCCGGGTGGGCACCGCCGGGTCCCGCCGCTCCTCGCTCCGCCGCCGACACTGCGGCTCGCGTGGCTCCGCCCGCACACGGGAACTGCCTCGCTGCTGCTCGCAGAGCGCTCGGTGCACGTGGCCTGGGCCGCACGGTCCCTGCGCCACGCTTCCCTTCGCCAGGACACAGCTGACATTGCTCAACAGTCTCGGTAACTAAATAATATTCACGAAAATATTCTTCCATCGGCATATATTTTGACTCCAGTATTAACTGTGTCCAAACGGTTTTCCAAAAGCCCTTGGTAAGAATTAAATCCCAAGAAACATAGAAAAAGTTCTTAAACAACCATGCCAGGAAGTGTTTCAGTTCTTTTTGAGCTTGAATCAAGCTAAAATTTACAAATCGTTGTTCAAGAATCATTTTAAGTTTAAGATAAATGTCCATATGCGGCTCTGAGAGCCAAGAGTCTTCCCACGGTTCCTCCATAGTTTAGATATGGAATAGCAAAGCAAAACCAAGAAGAGGAATCCAAAGTTTCCAGGGTTTACTCACACAAATCAGTCGCTTATGGATCGGGGATCGTTCTTTTCTCAATTCTCCACCATTATGTTGCAGTGGGGATACTGCAACACGCATATACCAAACCAGGAGTCCCGTGGAAAGGAAATATATATGGACAGACAGACTCTTGATAGCTGTTTCAGAGAGATGTTTATTTCTCCAGCCGCATGGCCGGAGCTCTGCCCAGGAACTGTTCCAGTCACCGGACCAAGGGTCCTTCTGCCCGCACAGGGGAACACAAACCAACCAACGGGGAACAAGGCAGGGAAACCCCGTGTCTGTGCCCTCAGGGCCCCTCTCCCAGGGCTACACGGCGGGGGAGGAGACCCTAACATTATATCAGTTACCTTGCATCAGTTGGGAACAAATCAAAACCAAGATTAAGTAAAATTGCCATTAATCCAAAGTCAGAATCGTTACACCAGCTAAATTGGTGTGACTGTCTGTAATAGAGAGGACTTAGTGTCATGCACTGTTGAAATAATTTATTCAGATGAAATTCTGCCCAGGGGCCGATTTCAAGTAATTACTTCATTTTCCTCAACCTTCTTTGCATAGAAAGTTTGTTAAATGTCCTGATGCTTTGTCATTTTTTGTTATTGGTAAGAAAAACTTCTTCCCATTGGAGTTAACTTGGGTCCTTGGTCTTCTTATACGTAGTTCCTCTGGAAAATAATAATAAAAGAGTTTGTATTGCAGGAAAGAATTTGATTCATAGTTTTTTCAAGATTTCACCCCTCTCTGAGCTGTGGTATTGGTTCAGCACAGGTGAGCTAACTCCAGATCTTTATAGAATGTTTTCTGGGATTTACTTTGAAAAAAGTCCTGATGTGACTATTTCACACATACAAGGGAAGAGGACATTGTTATGTCTTTAGCCAGAATAACCAGTTGATATCTTGCTTGAGTGCATTTGCAGGATGAAAATGCAGATCACATGAATTTGATATATACTTTCATGTAATGTTTTCATTTGGCAAAGTCCTTGGTTTCTGAACACACCAGGGACAACTGTCTCAGATCCCCAACTTCATCTTTCAATTCTAAAGCCAGATGTCTCTGACTTCACTGCCGCTCATAATCCACACTCCTCACATTCCCTTGGAACCTGGGACCCCAGCCACCAAACTGGGGACTTCGTGCTCTTTGAGACTTTGCTTCTGCAAAGGCCCTCTCTGACCCAAAGCTTTGGGCAGGGTGCATCAGTCCCAGGGGCTTGTTTGCACCTCCTGCTCAGCCTGGATGAGGGATCAGCCTGGGCTGGGACAACTGAATATTCTAGGACCTTGAAGTGGCAAGCAGGAGAGAGCCTGTGGGGGTGGTCCCTCAGGAGTGGTGTTGAAGGAGGTGCTGAAGGTGAGTGAGGACAGAGCTGTGGGGTCTTAGGCTCGGAGCAAGCAAGGAATGTGAAATGCTCCTGTTCCTAGGAACTGCTGTTTACTCACCTTCCCAGGTAACATTAATGGCAAGACCTGGTGGCACGTGCTCACCCCCTGCTAGTGACACCTGAATGGCTTTGCTAGTTACACAGGAATGGCTCACCACCTGCCCCACTATTTCAGCTTTCTCCAGGCACCTTAAAGGATGAGACAAAGTTTTGTCCCTTCGTGCTTATTTCTGTTACAGAAAGGGAAGTAAATACCCTTCTGTGTTGTGTTTTTAAGTGCAATAGGAAAAGTGTTCTTTTTATGTAGCTTGAAAGCATAAAATAGGTGTTGCAAAACAAATCACTGTTATTGTATGTAATGGATACTTTTCAACAAAATAGCCTTCCTTTTTTTTGTATGTAACAGTGTAGCCACTCGTGGACAATTTTTTGATTGGAATCTACTTATACTTTAGTGAAAGGGGTAATGCTGGGGCACAAATGTGATGGCTAAGTTCATGGAAAGGCATACATCAGAAAAAAATGCTCTGTATAATGCAGATATGATTGATTATTTTAGGGATATCACATAAATGTTAAATTACCACTGTGGACAAAGTGGCATTTAGAAACTCCTGAGTTACTCTGCTATCACTTCTGTGATCAACTCAGAGTTCCGTATGCTTTTAGGATCATTGCTTGTTTTGTGGTTGTACTGTGGAATTGACAGATAGATAGTTTTGCCTTTCCTTCAAAAATCTAGATTGTTATTATTATTGCTATTAGGAATGAAATTCTAAAATGTCTTTTCTAGTACAGACTTAAATGATACTAATAAAGCAAGGTACTTAGTCCACTAGCACGTCAATAAACCATTAAAACAATCCATACATAATTCTAACTCTAATTGGTAGTGTATTAAGAGCCTTAGTTTTTCTTAGGGAGACAGAATAAATACCTCCTGCTTTCAACTGGAGTTACATAGGTTGTGGAGAGATGTACTGGATAACTAGTGAGAATTTTGCTTGTTTTGGATTTGTGTCCTTTTTGCTCAAACACAAGATTAAAATTGTACAATTTTTCTTTACTCTGCTTTTTTATGGTAAATATATATCAGAATTGTTACATTTGGCTTTCCCTGATGGAGGGCAAGAGAGAGAGACACCTTTTCACTGCCTTCCAACTCTAATGAAGGAGTGGGGGTTTCAACCCTTTCCTTCTCAGTGCTCAGTCCCCATAGCTAGGCCCTACACCTCAGCACACCTGGGCTTGACCCATGGCCCTTCTCTCAGGGGCAGTAATTGGGGTCTCCTTCCTCAGCCCACCATCCACTTCCAAAAAGTTTGCAGGACTCCAGTGTCTTTTTCTCCTCTGACAAGTTCAGCAGAAAGGGATAAAGGCAAGAAGTCATGTTTATTAAAATAAATTGAACAGAAAAAAAAGGAACTTAAAGGTTTTTTCCTCTTTGTAGGTCACTTACAGTCAAAAAACTAGAAGATTATAGCCAATGCCAAAAGGGTTGATACATGAGTAAAAGCTACTGATGTGTGGAAAAATCATGTAATCATGGAATTATTTTTATTGGAAGGGACCTTAAAGATCATCTAGCACATGGGCAGGGACACCCACCAGACCAGGTTACTCAAAGTCCCATCCAATCTGACCTTCATCTCATTGGTTTAAAGTGTTCCCAAACTGTAACCATTAATAGGCTTTCTAGTACTCATATGAATATTCAAAGACATTTTGTTGTCAAATCATGCTGTAAAAGGCTACAGAGAAGAATACTTGACACATTGCATCAGATATATATGTGCATTAATCAAGACTTAGATGCCTCAAATAGAAATTACTTCAGAGAGAAAGATAGAATGTAGTTTTTGATGCAGAAGTATCTTTAAGATATGTAGTGAGATGGTTTCTGTCTTTAATGAAATCATACCCAGTGCAGTTCATGTTGGGAGACGGTGTAGGACGTACAGGGTCAGGAAATTGGGATGCAATAATGGTTAAAATGAGAACATGGAATGGAGCTCACCACAAACCTTAACACAGAGTTTAGTGTGTAGAGCACTTGGGTACTCAGCCATGCCTCTTGCAAACAGTGGATGTAGGCTATTATTTGTTTTTTTTTTTCCATACAAAAATCACACCATGCTCAGTAATATGCAAGAGGTCCTGAAGAAAGGAAGAAGCCCTGAAACTTGAGTGTTCTTCAGCATCTGGGCTTGCTAGTACTCAAGGGGATTTCTAAATCCACAGGAGCATCCATCTAGCAAGTTACACATCTTTCTTTGGAGAATAAAAATCATTGTATTGTTCAGTGAATAGGTAATGAGAGCTCTTGAGATATCCAGTGCTGCATGTGTAAGTTAGGAACAGTGTACCCTGACTGTGATTATCTTTTGCCTTTGTCACTGCATGAAAAGGGTGACTGGTTCAGTGCAGACAGAGGTAGAAATGCTTTGTTGTCTACTATCCCAGCACTGAAATGCTGACTCAACACCTTAGGCAATTAGTACAAGAAAAAAACCCCTTGAGAATATTTAATGCCAATAGATTTAAGCAGACTGTTTTCCAAGAATGCTGAGCTTTTCTGGAACCCATTAAATCCACAGCAAGAGTCTGTATTCAGCACCACTACAGATCAGAGCAACCTTTAAAGACCTTTGGAGACCCATGTGTCTACAAAGCAACTGAGCTACCAGCAGAGGGGCTGGCAGCCCCTCAGTGAACAGTGGCACGTGCTCCTTTCTCTCCCAGAACTGGAGCTTGAGGGTGCTGGTAGCAGCTGATTTTCCTGAGTTTGAACCAGAAAAAGTTAAGTGTCCACCTTGCAGAGAAGGATGTGAGTCCTGGTTGGACACACTACTGGACATCAGCTGGGCCAGTGTCATGGAGAACTTGGTCACTCCTGCCAGCTTGTAAATCAGTTCTGCTCAGTGTTTTACTTCACATTTACCAGAGGGGAAGGACATGTACATGATTAGGGGCAGTGGCTCAGGTGGTCTCTGACGACTCACTAAACTGGGGAAATTCAATTGTTTGTCTTAACCTATGTTCTCTCCATTCTGGTAGATACATCTTTTGCCGTTTTTATGAAACCTGGATTCTAATTTATGTTCTTGATGCACAGAAATAACATCCACTTCTGAATGCATTTTGCTATGTGCCTCACGGGGTATAGCTTAGTGAACACGTGAAACAATTTTCCAGCTCACTTTCAGCAAGCAAGCTATATTTGCATCAGCACCATCTTGCATTAGTCCTACCCACACAGCAAGAACTGTCTGAGTATTATCAGTGGTACTGCACAGAATTAACAGGCAAAGCCCAGTAAAAGCAGCACCATGTTTCCTGGGCAGTGAGAAGACTCTACAACTCTTGCACCCCATCAGATTTCTTTCAAGCACTTCAAGGAATTTGTTCTGAGGACGCTGGAATTACATTCAGATAACATGCATCTCTCCTTCTTATTTCTGGTTACATTAATTACTTTTGCTATGGGATTCTTGAAGATTGCAGGTTGTCAGCAAATTTTCCAGAGTGCTGTGTATCTATCGGACATTCTGGGAGGCTTATGAGGACAGCAAACCCTGTCATCTTCAATAAGATCGATAGCTATGGAATGCAGGCACTGGAAGACTGGAAGACACTGGAAGATGAGCTTTGCAATTATAGATTCAAGCTAGCACAGGTGGAGAAAATAAACAGTCAGAAAAAAAGGGTAGAAAAACCAATTGTGGAAAATCTGGGGAAGCAAGCATGTGAATTTTCTTCATAAGGTTGGGAAAGATACTGCAATGGAAATGTTTCTTTACTTAAGCTTGAGTTACAGCACTCATTTCCCCAAGATCAAGGCTTGGTGCTTCTACCTGCCCCTAGACCAATATGAAACACTGGGAAAGAGGTTCTGAGTGCCCACTCTCAGTGATCAGACCACACAGCTTGTGTTTTTAGCCTAATCTAGAATTTGTAAGGATGGGAGATTATTGGAAGTGCTTTTAAATACAGGCTAAGGTGTCTTTATGGACTTGGCCATAATAGAACTTGAATTGCATCTCCACCGGCCCAACCCAGCAGACGCCGTGCTTTACACGTGGGTCAGAGTTAAACCTTTCGCTAGTGGAGCAGGTCTGAGTGGATCACAAGGAGACGTTCTCACCTCAGTACTTGAGTGCAAGCTCCGTGTTGCCTGAGACAAGACCTGAAGTGCTCTCTCTAGTGGTGGCTGGGTGTTCCAAGCAGCGCAGCTCGGGGTTGCTCCCCTCGGCGATGTTTCTGCCCACCAACAAAAGCAGGTTGGGCAGTTTCGGGTCTGTGTGAGTCGAGGCACAAAGCCTGCTTGGCCCTTTTCCTGCTGCTGGAGCCTCACCTTAGCGAGAGGACCAGTGCACTTCTCTTGGGCCAAGCTGATTGCAAAAGCTAATTGTTATCCTGCATCTGTGTAACTGAGAAGTCCCCAGGAAGTGACATGATCGTTCTATACAAATATAGCCAGTCCCTAGTAAGGGCCATCTCAGTACCCTTGTATCCTCTGTCTTTCTTCTCCTCTTTTATTACAGACACTCTTGCATAGCTGTTCTGTCTCCATCTCTGCTGCTTTCCATTCCTTTGTCTCTGGCCACGTTTCAATTACCTGTTCTGGAAAGGGACCCACCCCTGTGTGCTATCAGCAGTGGAAAATTTCAAGGTGATATTTTAGAAGGGAGTAACTAAACTGTGCATACAGCCCATTAATACCAATTATGGGTGCCAGATCAATACCAATAGCAGTGATATTGTTTAGAAGCTTGAATTAATCTCATTATGCTGCCCACTCAGCTATGGGCATTTTCAGAGACAATACACTATTTGCATTTTATTATCATGTATCTTTCCTGAAAGTTCCCATCATGGTGGGGACATTGTCATGTCATAAGCCAACCATTCAGATAGATGATATAGAGTGCTGGGCTGACAGGAGCACCCTGCAGTGGCACAGTTGTGACAAGGAGTGTCCTCGGGATGGATTGCTCTCTGCCAGCTCCTTCTCCTCCCTGCCAGGCTTACCAGATCCTCTCATGCACCAGCCTCCTCCTTGCTCTGTGCAGTTCCTGGCTTTTCTTACTGGTTTCTCTTGTGAAGCAAAGAGTGCCACCACCAGGGCAGGAAAAATGTATATGATAAGAGAATTTGGGCTTAAAAAAAATGTATTACAAAAACAAATACTTAAGAAATAATAACTAATGCTCCTTGTTCCTCTTTTTCTTTCCAGACTCTGTGTGCTCTGAGATGCCTGGAGACCTCAGACTCACCAGTTCTGTCTCAGTGGTCAAAAGAGTTGTCACTCTGTTAGCTGGGTGCTCACAGGCATGTTTTAAATAACCTCATCAGTCTGGATAATTCTTATTAATTTCTTCTTCTCAGACCTGCCAGCATTAAAAAAAAAAAAAAAAAAGGAAAGATTCTCAGTAGACTTTCCCCAACAAAACCAGAATAATATTATTGCCACTTACATAACGTTACTGGTGAGTCTTACTGGAAATAGCCTACACAATTCCAGCAGGATCAGGGAAGTGGCCCCCAGCTTCAAGGAGACTTACAGACCTTCACTTGTTTAGTCTGGCTAGTGAAGACTGAGAGGGGGGTGTGATCACTGCTAAATGCATCGTGGGGTTAACATCAAGAAAGGGGAAGAACTATTTACACTTCAGAGTGATGCTGGCACACTCTCAAATGGGTATAAGCTGATCTTGAATAGACTTGGCCTTGGTTTTAGAAGAAAGTACCTGCTACCCTGAAGCAGTGAAGCCTTTAATCAGAATAGTGTGGGCCAAAAAACCAAGTTAGATTAAAAAAAGTAGCACTATCCATTTTTGGAGAGAGCTGTGTGTTGTAGGGCTGCCATGGCAGGAAGGTCAATTCTGTGACCCAGAAGGATCTCTCAGTCCTATATCCATGTTCCTCACAGCCTTTGTCAGAAAAATAAATTGATAACAACATTGACACTAAAACCACCCTTCAGAGACAATCTTCAGAGTCTTCAACCTCCTGAAATGAAAGGCGGGAGATGGGGAGGGATTTCATCTTTCATATGGCTATTGATTTACTATCTCAGCTCATAACAGAGAATAGCATCAGTTTGCACTCGGTTCATATTTGAAAGTTGAAGTATTTTCCTCTTCAAGCACAGAGATTAGAAATGATTTTGTTTAAAAACCAAAGCTCAGATTCTGCAGATGTTCAAGAATCTTTGATGGGAGTATGGGAGGGACTCCTGATTCATCAGAGATTGAACTAAAGTGTATTTGAGTTGGATATCATTCCTTCATTATAAAGATAATAGACAAAGCAGGAACACCAACAATAACATTTCTTCTTCATTTCATAGTAGTCAAAAAGCAATGATGTTTCCCACTGAAACCTTGGATTTGACAAATAGCAGTATCAGCTTTGCATAACGTTTTTCTTCTGAACCACTCCTGATAAGAATTGGATATATAATTCTAAAGAGCCACTCTCAGAGATTATGGTCTACCATACAATTCATCATACAATTACTAGTCAGGAATTTGATAAGATTGTTTTCCTGGAAGCCTTGTTTTTCCCTTTCTCCTAATATTTTTTTTGCTAAACAGGACTTAAGGGTCAATTTAGGATAACAGACTCTTTTATTTTGAATTTTTTCCTTTCATGCTACTTTAAGGGAGTCTGTCATTCAGTATTAAAAGGAAAATATTCTAGAAAAACTTATGATTGCAATTTCTTGATAATTTTATTCAATCTGCAGAAATGTTGAGGCCTTTCATGGGATGTTCCCCATCAATTTGTCCTTTTTAATACAGCATCCCATGAGTCAGGCCTTTACATAATCCTATTTATCAATGGCGGCAAAATCATTTATACAATGAGGAATGTAGTAAGTGCTCTCATTTGAAATCAAAATATTGAATTCACATGTGGCTAGTGTAGCAGACTACATGGTTGAACTAAAGATACCCTTTGCAGTTCCGTCATCACACGATAATTATTTCTTTTCCTATTTCTATATAGAAGACTGGAAGAAATAATTTTTGTTGTGTTATAATTCAAGGCAGATGATTATGAATTAAGCAGAA
Organism: Corvus hawaiiensis; assembly: GCF_020740725.1. Taxonomy (NCBI): domain Eukaryota; kingdom Metazoa; phylum Chordata; class Aves; order Passeriformes; family Corvidae; genus Corvus; species Corvus hawaiiensis. Next base: position 10,413,800 of record NC_063213.1, read on the forward strand.
AGGCTGATTTTTCACTGAAGGAAATGAGTATTGTTTGCCTCATCAGCTCATTTTTTTTGAAACATTAATTATTAAACTTTGTCAGTCATATTCATAAGGGACATCTGATACAGTTGCAATCTCATACAGTTGCAAATGATGGGTTAGAAGCACCAGCTTTCCCCCAGATCAGTCATATCTGAATGAGCATTGGTAAGTGTGCTGGCTAATTAGATGGCAAGCAATTGAAGTTACAGCAAAACTGGGAATTTTATCAAGACGGATCCAGAGCAGTCTTGTTTCCTGTTGCTTCACACATCGAGCAAAAGCCCTTGTCCCTGCCATGGGATGTAGGATTCTATGCAGGTGAAATGTGTATGAAAGTGGTGAATCTGTGGCAGAGGGCCTGTGCCTAACCTGCAGGAATGCTGCGTCCTGTGCTTAACCTGCAGTGATTCTGTGTCCTGTGCTGGAGCCACACTGCAGTCATGATTGAGGAATGGCAATCTGGCCTCTGAAAAAGACATGAATTCGTAACAAACCCACCTCCACCTGTGTGTTGTTACTTGTATTGTGAAGAGTCTTTCTACATCCGTACCTCAAAAGTAATCCCGCAAGCTTTGCACCTGCAGCTTCCCAGTTACACACTCACTAAAGCAAGACAGCTGATGTTCAGCAGGTACGAGGCCATCAACCCTTCAGAGCCCATCAGAAAAGCTCTCCCATGTCAGTCTGGAGTGGCACTGCATCATAGGAAGGTGTGTGCCTGCATTGCAACCAATAAAACGCCAGCCACACGCCCTGCCCTTCCTCTCTCCAGGCAGCTGCCATGGGAATTGATCTCTCTTTTCTCTAATGCTACTCAGTGGCCAACTCCTCTTGCCTCCAACAGGGAAAGATGCTGGGAAACAAACCTCAGGGACTTACATGATGCTGAGGCATTACTCATAGGCCCACATATATAAGGGTTCATACAGAGCAACTTACATATGTAAAAGATGGCTTGTTTAAATAAAACAGAAAATGAAACAAGACAATGTCTAAATGAATCCTGAACAGATTTATTTTGGGGTCTAATGTTGCTTCCCAGCGTCAAGGTAGTGGCAAAGAAACTATTAATACTTTCAAAGACAAGATATGATGCAAAGTCTACATGGGAAGAAGGAGCTAAAGCCGGCAAAAATGGACAGTGTGCGAGGAGCACACACAATCTGATCTCTGTGCACATTCACTGCATCAAAGAAGAACTGATAATATGTGTGAAATCAGTGGGACATTTCCACAGTAATAGAAAGGAATTTAACCTATCACCTACATCCTGGGCAAATGCTCCATTCATTGTATTACTGGCTATAATGAGAACTGCCTCCTCTTTGAAAAGAAAAAAGCATATGTAACAATCTTTTTTTTGCAGTGCTTAGTCCTCACTTTTTCCTGGAGGGGACTTAGGACAAGAAGGCAACACAATCTGAGGAAAAAATTCGAATTACACCTTTATCTCACCTCACCTCCTAGGTACCCAGGAGTTATCCAGCTCCTACCTGTGGGTAGGAAACATCTTCAGTCTGCTCATTGTCTAAAGCCAGGCACCACCACACCCAGTGTGTTCATACCTCCTCTTTCAGCTATAGACCTCAGGTGGTGGTGAGCATAATGGGAAGACTAATGAGGAAATCTGCTATCTAATAATTCCTATCTAATAATCTTTTCTTGTTAGAGCAGAGTATTAACAGTTTTCAGTGTACAATGCATGTGACCATTCTTGCAATAGAGATAATGAACCATAAAATACCTGCCCACCATGTGAGCACACCCCTCAAAAGGCCACCAGGGCAAATCTGTCAGCTGCTTAAGGTGATAGGAGTATATGATATATAATATATCATATATATATATATAATATATCTGATATCTGATGGGCCATGGAACAAAGGATGTGCAAGTCCTGCCTCAGGTCTCTGCACACGAAGCCATTGCCACACGGATCACAGGTGCAGCTCTGCTCTCCCCTGAAGGGAAAAAGCTCTTTAATGGACTTTGCAACATTCATGACAAGCAATTATGTCCAGGTCCATGACATTAAATGCACAGACATGGCAGCACAGATCTTGGGGGCTGTCACAAATTGACACTAAATAAATTGTCCAAGACCCTGGCTTGGTACAGCAGTTGCTTTCTTTGAAAACAACACAGTGGGTTTTTTTCTCTGCAGCCTGGATTGGAACAGCAATGCAATTGCTTTCTGTTATGAGGATTAATTGACCCACTCGGTTACTTCCAGCCAGTGAAAGTTAAGTGGGAACCTAAAATCTGAGCATTAGTCAGTTATGTAGAGCCTAACCAAGGACTCTTTTGTCTCACCTCATTCACTGTACCACCCTGCTGTCAAAATGTAACTCTACTTAAAATGACGACATGCCAGTATATGTTTTGTATGCAAACTATTAAAACAAAGTTGTTCAAGTTGCTCAAACATAGAAAAGAGGGGCAGTGTCAGAGTTACAAGTTTAAATGCAATAAGGCTGGTCTGTCTGCTTTCCAACTTAATTCCTAGAACAAATTTATTTAACATCCATCACCAATAAATCAGAAGAGGAGATACATGCTGGTACAACATGTGACTATCATGGCTAGCAAAATGTGCCTTGGAAAGAGGTACCATCTTTTTAATGACTGAAAAATCCTAAAATCCTTTCAAGAAGTTTTAGTTTAGATTTTGTTTTGTGGCCTTAAAACCAAAATGAGAAGCTCAGAACTACAAGCTTTATTTCTCTTGCAAATTACTTGAGGTCATAAATCAAGACTGATATTAAAAGAGGAGATGGGACTGATACATCTGGATTGAACATATATATGTAAAAATATATGTATATCTATACATATATATATATGGGAGATGGAAACGTATGTCAATATAAGGTATTGGAAGAGTGATTTGTACAGAAAAAACTACTTTAAACCAAGGAGGGAGTAACATTTGCAGAAATGGTAAGAAACACTGCACTGGGAATTAGTCTTTCCTGTAGTACATGGGTTACTTAGATCTTCCATAGAAAGACGAGGCTGCAAGTTAGCCATAATTGCTTTGCCCCCTGTTTTTAACCTCATAGTTTTTCTCAGATTCCTCAGACTTTGAGAAAGCCCTAAGAAAATATTATGTCCTCTCTTCAAATTATAGTCAAGCATCATATATTGTGTTCTTTGTGACACTCTGAAGGGTTAAAACTGTCCCGCATCTGATGTGAAGGACAAATTGGCCCAACAACCTACAACATTCCCTCTTTCTTTATGTGTGTACTTTCAAGATTGTACCTTGGCACTGAGCTCTTTGCCTGTGTTTCTACATGCTTCCAGTCAGTCTCAGAAAGAATCAGGTCTAGATGTGACTTTCTGGAAGTCTTGAGAGAATCAGAAATGGGTAGAACCAAAATTAGAGCATGACTGAGAGGTCATACTCTTTTATTCATTGAATGGGCATGGAAGCACACCCATAACATAAGGAAGTTCATTTATATGAATAAATGCTTATGCCTGTGAGTAAGGCTCTCAAAATCCTGTCTGACATTTTGATGTAAAATGAATTAGTGATTTAGCAATGAAACAAGAGTAAGAATGGAGCTGCCTGCATCTCATTGAAGCAGGTGTATGATGGCACACCCAGCAAACAGTCCTAAATATAGACTACAAGGTGGGAACAAAATAGAATAGCAAGCATGCCTGGGGTAAACTGCAGTGAGAACCAGATCTTGTAAGCTGTGGTAGGAAAAATCCTCTCTGGTCACATGTGCCTGGGAGATTGCAGGAAGCAGAAGTGATGTTGCACTTTCTCGGAAGCAGTTGGGATCTGATGAGGTTGGGTCTAATTTGGATAACATGGAAATGTCACCACATCCAGCCTTAAGGCAGGCCCAGGAGATAGACAAAGTGACCAAGGTGTGTTTCAATTGCTATTCCCCACATACAAACCACAGCAGACCCTGGCATGGAGATCATGCAAATAAAAACAGTGGATTGAGCAAAAATGGCCAGAAGATACTCCTGAGCCTCAGGGTATCCCCTCCAGCCTCGAGCCTCCAACCTAAACACTGCACTGTAAGCCACAAGATGACACTGCAGGGTTAGAGTCCGCCCCTGGGTGAGGGCAGAGACGGCCCTGGGTTGGTATTGGTGATGAAACATCACCAGTCTCCTGGGGGAGCATGAACACAGGTGGTGGGATTCCAGGCTGGTGCTGAGCTGATGCCCTGCTGCAGTCAGTGTGGGACACTGCTGAAAAAGCAAAAATACCTGTCTGGGCTCGGTGCTGGGCAGGAATTATTTTCTGTGTCACAGGTTGCACTACACCCTTGAAGAGACCATAGCCCAGCTCAGATATCCCACTGCTGGGGCAAGACAGTTGGTGAAGAAGCAGTTCAGAAAGATGTGTTAAAGCCTGTTTTTAACACACAGGATTCCTTTTCAGCTTGTAGCTTTGCTTAGTCTGTCAGGATATTTGTAATATTTTAGCATCTGTTTCACTGAAAACAAGCTCTTTTTTAATATCACAGTTTTATCTTTTTTTTTTTTTTTTTCAGAGTACAGTGTCTCTCCAAACTGCAGTCCTGTAGGGACGCTCTCCCATCCAAGATAATTAACTGCTCATTAATTATGTTACAAACTGGCTGGAATTTGTCATTGACTTCCACAGATTCCCAGGAGTTTATGACCAAGCTGTCCAACTTTCATTTGGTCATGGAGAGGGAACAACATGAGAGACACAAGGAAGTTCAGCAGTGCCTTTGGTACTGCTTTAGCAGGGAGACATTCAGACCTTAATCCACAGTGTCAAATGGAGCTAACTGGAACCTTCATCTTCCTCATCTCCCTGTTGTCTGATGTACTGCTGGGATCCATCCATCCATCCATCCATCCATCCATCCATCCATCCCAATGGGATGATGAGTGCTGGGGTGAGTCCAGCTTGTTGTTCTGGGTATGAGCCCATGGCTGATTCTCACCATACAAGTCAGCCCCTGACTCCCTTTGGGACGAGCTGCAAAATAAAAGCCTGAATCCAGTTGTTATGGGTGCTGGTCACTTCAGAGGTCTGTGTCTATTCCTGCTGAGGGTTGCATCACTCCTCTCACCCATTGTCTGCCATGAAGAGAAAGCCATGGTCAGCACCTCTCCAAGAGTGAGACACAACTCTAGGAGGAAATAAAAGGATTGATCCTCTTCCTCTGCTGAACATCCCAGTCACTTCAGTGAACTTGTCCTGAACTTCAGGAAAACATCTGAGGCGCTGCAGAGACCTCCACAGAACTCTCTCTCAGCTTTCCTCATTTCCTCACCTCTCCTTTACCCAACAGTACTGACCGGGGTCTCCAGTTTTCTGCAGTTACTCATCGGTGCCTGTGAGGGGAATACAGCTGCATCCTCGAGGAGGCTGAAAAAGAGAGTGTGACCTGGAAAGTCTGGGAAAGATGGATTTTTTTCTGCAAAAGGGGCCACAAAGCAGTTCACAGTTTCCAAGGTGGTTGTGTGGGATGGGAGCTGCAAAGTGATCTCAAGGCATCAAGTAGCATTCTGTTCCATTTCTGGCTGTGCCATAAATCCCTCATAGTGAATAAAGGCTTTTGTGCATACCAGGTGTCCTGGTGGTAGAAATGAGTAAAGCAGAAAAAAAAGAAGCACTGATTAAGTGATGCTTTCTGGGCATCAGGATGGTTTTATTCAGAGTTCCAGCTAAGGGGAGGATGATCTTGTACCTAAAGTATTCTGAGAGATTCAGTCAAGCCCTGGCTCTTTCACAGGGAGCTGTGAGGATGCGTTTGTAATCTGGTGGGAGACTGAGCTGAAGGCCATATATGTAGATGAAGAGAAGCTGAAGAGAGAAGATTTTTTTGATTTATCCCTGCTGGCTCAGACATACATCTTAACCCTTCCAGCGTTAGCCCTCATAAACACAGAGCAGTACCTCTGTGGGAGCCCAGGAACCTCGGCGCCTGCCATCAGCTGTGCTGCCTGGCTGCTTGCACAAAGCACAAAGCTGATGGCAGACAAATCTGTGCAAACAAACAAAGGCTGCATAACTGTATCCCGGGATGGAACAAAATCCCCAAAGCTCGCAGTCATTTCCTAGGGAAAGCTGGATGCAGTTACAGGGCTGCAGTCCTGGAGGAGGTTAGATTAATGGCAGGGAGGTCCCGTTGGCAGGCCTGCCCTGGCTCCCAGCTCTGTTTCATCACCAGAGGGTGCCCAGGTATGTGGGCCCTGGGCAGAGTTACCTGGGTGCTGCTGTACACAAAGAGATCAGGACTGGGCACTTGGCAGAGGGAGGGAAGGAGAGGAAGATCCTGAACTCAGAGGGCTGCAGGGAAAAGCAGCTGTGCTCTGTGAGCTGTGAGCTGGAAACAGGCTGGGGAAAAAGTGGTGGGGGCAATGTGCCTCTTAGGATCCCTTCCACCCTGGCAGAAGGGAAATGCACATTTTGTTTGCCCTCCTATGCTGTCCTTCCCTGGAGGCTACAGGTGCTGTGGTGGCCACAGGGTACCTGGATGGGGCATTTTGCAAATGAGCAGAGGAAGGACCAAAGAGAGTTGTAACCATGAGAACATTTCTGCTGAAGCAGCTGAGACCCCACCATTGAGCTTCCTCACGAGTGAGGCCAAGGCTTCACGCTCAGCTGTCAGAGCTGCTTCACAGCAGCTCCTCAGCCATGGAAAGGTCTCAGAGAGGATACCCAACACACCACAAAAGCCTTTCCCTACTGAGAAGGATTTTTGAGACAAGCAGACCCCACAACTGCTTTCCAGATGCTGTTGTTTCCTTGATCATGTCTCTCCAGGTCAGTCAGGGGCACCGGTGGGGTCCTGGTGTGGGCTGCATTGCAGCACCTTACTCCTTCCTCACCAGGGTCAGCTGATGCTGCCAGGCTCGCCTTCACTGTGTGCACACAGGCAGAGATGGAAAACTAATGGACAATTACTTTTCCTGGAAAGTAGTGCTGAGCATCACTTACCAGAAGCACAGAAAGACTTCCACATTCCACAGGGCCCCCACGACCAGGAGGGCAGTGTGGAGGGAAGGGTGGCCTGTGGGAAAGGCTTGTGCCAGTGCCATCATTTTCTTAACTCTCCTTGCAGTAAAGAAAATGAATGCAATAAGTTGGATAATAGAAAATACAGAAAGGACATTCCTATATTACTCAAGTCATTGTTACACATGATTTAGGACGTGGACATTTTTTCTTTTAAAGTACAGGAGACAGTCCAACACTTTAAAAACACAGGCATCTCAGATAAAAGTTGTTTATAAAAACCATATTATTTTAAACAAGATTTACACAGAAGTATTCTACCATGGGTCAGCTTCCTGCAGTCAAAAACTCTGCTGGGAAACTAGGTTTAATTTCCTCTCCACTGCCATTTTTTTATGTGACGCTGAACAGCTTTCTTAATTGCTCCACATCTCAGTTTCCCATTCATAAATAATTGTACTTCCTTACTTCCTTTCCTGCAGACATTTTTTTTCTTAATTTTTAAATTACATTCACAAAAGCTACTCAGGATGCAAAACCTGTGTACTGCAATGTTGAGAAACTAATGCTGCATTAAAATTGTCTTGATTCTGCCTCTTGAACTCCCATTTTGGACTGTCCCCAAGGCACAAGTGATTCAACAATTAAATTCTGTAGCATAATGCAGATAGGGGACAGAATAATATTGCACACTAATCACCCCTTTCTTTCATCTCCAATGCATGACTTTGAAGCTTAAATAGAATTCTTTTAATGTATTGCTAAGTGTCACTTTCTGTCTAATTTTTAAAAAAAGAGGTAAAACCGGAATTATTTTATGTCTGCTCTTGTCTTTTTGTGTGTGCATTCAATATACAGTGTTACTGCTGTGGGCACACTGACTCCTGGGCATTGCCACCACCTTGGCCACCTCTGCCCAGGTCTGGTCACACCACGTGGTGCTTGTGCAAAGCTGCTGACAGGATGAGGGGTCACACACCCAGAAACAGGAGGAGAGGGGATGATTGAAGAAGCCAAGTGTCTCTTTCCATGTTTGCAAAACATCCTGCCCAGCCAGAGCTGCTTATCAGACCTGGAAGGGGCTCACAAGGCAGCTGAGGCCACCCCAGCTCACCCTTGCTCTCCTAACTTGGAGGCTCTGTCCGTGCCCTTGCTGGACAAGCTTGTCCAGTCCGTGGGTCTGGAGCTGCCCCTCCCAGCACTCCCAGCCCTGCTCTGTAGACGTGCTTTGGGGCACAAGAACAGTCAGGATCAATTAGCCTGAAAATCCACTACTAACTTTTTCTAGGGGAAACATGAAAGGACAGAAGAGAAATTGCCATTTTCAAAATTCATAACTCAGCAAAATCTAGGTGAATTCTTATGGAAAAGAAAATGCATTTCCATAGCTCCAGGGATTCCTTCTGCAACATTTCAAAGGCTGGCTGCAAGCACCAGCAATGCAGAACCTCTCAGTGACAGAAAGTATTAAATGGTCCAAACAGATGGGTTAGTATTGGCAGCAGTGGCAATAACACAGTCCTGCATCAGTCTGTTTGGTGATGCTGGGTTCAGTTCCCAGGTCAGCATGGGATTGCTGTGGTTCCTTGGGCTGTGTGTGGGGATGTCACTGGGTGTCTGTGTGCTGCTGGGTGTCCCTTCTGCATCAGCCTTGACTGCTGTGGAAACCAGAGTGCAGTGAGATGTGTCAGCCTGATGTGGTTCCCTAGGGAGGGCTGGCAGTTCTTGCAGGGGAAAAAAAATTCATTGACTCTGCAGAGTATGGGTCTGCAAAGTGTAGCGTGATGGGTGGGGTTTGTGATTTGTTTTGTTTCCATTTAGTATAAGAAGGTCCTTGTACAGTAAATACCTGCCCTGCCTGTGTTGCTTGGATTGCTTGGCAGAGATGTCACATCGGTATCAAAAGGTAAGATGACCAAGAGGATTGAAAGCCTGCTAGTAACATCATCCAGTGGCAAGAGTATCACAGCCTGCCTGTCCTGCCCAGGAGATTGTAGGAGTCATATGGCGACCAAACTCCTGTCAAATGGGCCAAACCTGCTCCTCTCATCAAGAAAGTCAATGGTCTGAGCAGGAGCTGGCAAGGAGGGTGCAGCTGGGATGGCTCCTGCTTACTCACAATTAAAATGGAAGAAATTACCATTTCTAAAGAGCTGATTAGAGAGAGGAAAACAAGTGAAGAAATTAACAGAATGAGCAGAATGGGCCATTTAGACTCATGGAGATGTCATGTTCAGGAAGCAAGTGCTTTCCTTGCCACACTGGTCAATTTGAACAGATCCAAGTGCCATGGTCATTTTTCTAGGTGCCAAGCCTCTTCTTTCTTGTCTTCAGACATTTATTTGGAATTAAAATGAGCTGGGTTTGGTTGGGATAGAGTAAGTTTTATTCAAAGTAGCGAGGTGGGGCTGTGTTTTGGATTTGTGCTGGAAACAGTGCTGATAACACAGGGGTGTTTTGGTTACTGCTGAGCAGTGCTTACACAGAGCCAAGGCCTTTCCTGCTTCTTGTACTGCCCCAGCAGTGAGGAGTCTGGGGGTGCACAAGGAGCTGGGAGGGGACACAGCCAGGACAGCTGGCTCAAGGATGTCCCACACCGTATGACACCATGCCCAGCAGTAACAGCTGAGGGAAGGTGGAGGAAGGGGGGGATGCTTGGATGGTGTTGGCCTTCCCAAGTCACCACTACAGATGATGGAGCCCTGCTGTCCTGGAGATGACTGAACAACTGCCTGGCAAGGGGAAGTGATGAGTGAATTCCTTGGTTTGTTTTGCTTGTGTGTGCAACTTCTGCTTTATCTGCTAAACTCTCTTTATATCAACCCATGAGCTTTCTCACTTTTACACCTCTGATTCTCTCCCCCATCCCACTGGGGCCTGTGAAAGAGATGTGTGGGACTGAGCTGCCAGCTGGGGTTATCCACAATATTACGTCATTCCAAGATAATTTTGTTTCCTGATGTAGCTTCTGTAGTGACGGTTTCACATAAAAACATGGCCTTCCCTCTATGCTAGCAAAATCCAAATCTGAGATTACTAACCATCAGAGAGAGGGAGGGCAATGGGAGTTCATGGCTCTGGACATAAAGGTTCACAGACCTCATCATGTAAGAAATGAAGGAGAACAGAAGAGAGAGAAACCAAACTTCCTCGTTTTGGAGCCCATAAATCCAGAGTTATTTGCCAGCTATTTAATTTCAGTAGCCCTGTCTCTATTTGGTGCCTGATGAGAGAGAGTTCATTGCATTTACTGCTGACCCCACACTTGCCTCCTTCAGAGCAGGACTTTTTTTTGGTGATGAGAATGGCTGCAGTATTTTGGCCAGGCCAGGGGCAGCATGAAGGCCGAATCCCCATGGGTGGAGTGTGGTTGCAGCGAAGGTCTCCATTGTCCCTGGCCATGGCAGAACAAGCTGTGCATTGTGGCAGAGCTGTGCAAACCACTCCAGGATTTACCACATGCCTGCCCAGGAGTTCAAGGTGAGACAATGCTTCCCTCAATTCACATGCAACACTTAAGGCTCCAAACTCCTGTCAAGAAAGGCTGAAAAATCTGCAGAAAAAGCCAGAAGGTGAGTGGGAGCAGGCTTTCATCCCTGGTCCTTGATTGAATAAACAGGGAGTTGTAAAAAGAAATGGTTGTTGAAACTTCTTTGTATTTTGTCAGTGAGTTCACAAGGACCCAGATCCAATCTATTGATTTCTTCTTGCTGAAAGGTAAGCATGAGCCCTTATCAGTGAGTAAACATACTGCACCCAGGAATTTGTTGACCATGGTCAAAGCAAAGGATGTAGTAAACTCACATATTGGATTATTTGCAAATTGCAGCAGTGAAACTAATCTAACCTTTCAGCGGCTCTTTTAAGTGGTATTATTATTAGCCCTTGTTCAGAGGATGGCAGGCAGGCAGCCAGTAAAGCACTTAGAGTTTGCCATCATCCATCTGCTCCTCTATAGGTTTGAAGATTGTAGGAATTTTCCTTTTTAGGACTTACTTGGAATATGATTAGTGTACCACTTGCCACATTGCTATACAAGCGTGTCTGTGTGCTTCAGGCAGAAGTATGTGACAGGTATTTTATCAATGAGGGACTCTCAATTGAACAGAATTTCCATTCATCCCTCTGTTTGTTTATTTGTGTAGTAAAACTGCCCCTGGTGTTCTCAAAACACAGATCAGGATAACAAACATTTCATGTTGCAATAAGAGAGTTGTACAAGCAGTTGCATTCCAGCTCTCCAGGAAATCAAAGATAAAATTAAAAGGCCTTATTTTTAAATCTTGAATGGTATGGTTTTATTCTTAATTTTCATACATGTAATTGTAAGAACAGCTAGTGGAGCAGTGTCTGTTATCCTAGGTAAATCACAGTCAGGGATTAGTATTATGGGATGCAGAGACACAAGAAAAATTTAGCCCCTGTCACTAGACCTGTGCAGTCCAAGCAGTCAGATTATGCTGCTTTCCCTGTGAGCACTGGCCTGGCAGAGCTCATTGCAGAGCTGACATTAATGGGGCTGGGAGCACTGAGGGCAGTTCAGCCCTTCTGGTGAGGCACTGGAAGCAGAGGAACATGGTTTACAGTGGACCTCAGTTTACAGGCAGGGTTCAATAAAGCAATTTCTTCCTTGAATTCCTTCAGGGTCCCCCATTCACTATTTCATAAAGATGGACAAGATCAAAGGTGTAATTATGTCCAATTATGTTAATATACAAGAATTTTCTCTTTCCAGCAATCTTTCAATACCATAGCTTTTACCTGGGCTCCCAAAAGGCCCTGCAAAACTTCTGGGTTTCACTTGCCCTGCTCTGCTGCTCCTAGCTCCCAAAATGTGCATTTCCAGAAGCTATTGTTTTCCATTTGCTCGCTGATGAGCTTGGGAAACGCTGGGAGTATCGTGTCTCCCAGTAAGCCTACAGTATTCCTAGCATTGTCTCTGAAATGGTCTGTGCGCCAGAAAACTGGAGCTTCTCCTTCAGAGAAGGAATTTGACCTGTGGGGAGGTGAGCTGTATAAATATACCTCTAATTCCCTGTGCAGCCTGATTCACCCACATTATGTTCTGACTGCCATAGCACCAAATGTGGATCTTGGTTTCTAAATACAACTGCTCCTGGTGGGGCAGTGAGCTCAATCGAGAGGCAGTTCCTGCTCCAAGGATACAATACCATTTTCTAACCCACTAGGACATGGCAGGATTTATCCAGCACATCCCTACCAAAGGTTCTGGACAAATGGTTTCTTAGAGATGCAGATCTTTAGGCTGTAGGTAAGCCGGTTCTACCATGCAGTGCACACATGGACAGAGGGACAAGATGATGCCTCCTTAAAATTTTTGCCTTGTGGACGGGGACAATTTCTGCAGAGTAGATAGTACTTGTGAGAAGGGCAGCTGGCAAGGTCAGAATTCGGATGTGGGGCCAGGTGACATGCCAGCTGACTGCTCCCACCAGGCCTGGGTCGGTCACCCTGGTGGGACACACGTCTCTCTGTGGAGCCTTTCCCGTGCAGCTCAGCCGGCGCCGCTGCTCCCGCCGCGCTCCGTCTGCCAGGCTCTGCCAGGCTGGGACCCTCCCCAGACACATTGGGAGTGAGTGTCTGCTGACTGAACGCACCACCGAGCCTTTGAAGACCCGTTTTGTGTGTCTTTCACAGGCAAATATTATTTCCTTGCGGCTTTTGGTGAGATTTGAGTTGGCAGAGACTGCATGTTTCAAACGAACGGGATGGAGGGCTGTGATCTGAGAGCAGCTCTACTGACTGGTTGGTGTTGCTTTGGTACATGCACAAAACAGTGTCTGAGGAACACAGAAACTGGGGTGGGGGGGGGGGGAAATTAAAATCCATGGCTTTGGAAGCACTGCAGCATGTGTTCAGCTCCTAGGGACTCTAACAGGCTGTAAGGACCTGCTGAATAGGGCTTTTAACTGGAGTAAATATACTCGTATTAAAATTGGACAGAGGAATAAGAAACTCTTCCAGGTTCAAAAAGTGCGTCTTGTGGCTCATTAAAAATGGTTTTCCCCAAGGCTCCTCTGAACATCTGCAGTCAGTGCTGTCCCTTTCTCCCACACAATACAATCTGTCCAACACCTTTCCTTGAATATAAATGTATTTTTATCTGGGAGAAGGTCCCCTTCACCAGGGAGGGCCCCTCTCAGCAGGGCTTCACATCCCCCCATTTCAGTAACCTCCCTTCCCACAGCATGGAGCCTCCTCTGGCTTCCAGGAAGAACAACCTCACACCTCTTGGCAGGCCCCAAAAAACAGGCATCCCATCACTGCTTCCCAGACACCACTGTTGCAGGCACACTGGAAAATCTATGAGTATTTAGAAGTAGTAGTCATATCATTTTTCCTTTGTATCCTTTGTGCCTGGAGAAGACAAAAGGAAAGGAGAATAAAAGCTTTCAGAAACACTGGTGGCCATAGATCCCCTGCTCGAAATACCTGGGCAATGGCATGTGTTTTGTTCTCTGGTTTTCAGGGTTCTTTTCAGCAAGTATTGAGCACCCCTAGCTTTCAAACCAATTTTCTCTGAAGACTTCTCAAATTAGTTGTCCAGACACACTGACCATTTTTTTTGAGCATTTAGGACGTGAAACTCAGGCAGGCTGTTCTTTCTCTATATAAAACTGAAAGAACACAAGGAATAGGGGGAAAGAAAGAAACTATCTTGCACAGGAAAACTGCAGTTAGAAACCATGCTTGAGAAAATTGTAGACTCTAAAAAGAAATAAGGAACTTCTTGACAAAGAAAGGAATTTTTGCAGTACCTGCTAAGATATCCAAACTGCAGCATAGGCAATTAGCAAAGACAAAGCTATTACAATGGGTGTAAGTCTGGTTTTAAGACTCTGTAGATTTGACATTAACAAAGAACAGCGACCAAAGGTCAGATGAATTCAACTCTAACAATATTTGGTTTTCAGACTATGTTCAGAAAGCATTGTTTTCTGGCATTTTTATTTTCAAGAGGGCTTTGACTGAGCCATGCCAGATATAGGAAGGGAGGATTGAACATGTAAAGACTTTCTTTACTAAATTATTTAGTGCTCATGAAAGGTGCCAGATGGAGAGCCTTGGGGACTCAAATCTTCTTTTCATCTGCAAAACTGCATTAGAATAAGAAGTGACAAATTTACCAAGCTCCTGTTACAGGCAGCTCCTGTGACTGCCGGAGCCCTGGCATGGAGCTCCTGACCCCGAGGGGGACTGGTTTGCTTTGCTACCCTTCCCTGCAGCCCTGGGTGTTCCTGCTAGGATGTGCCGTGAAGGTGACACACAGTGTGTGAGCCGAGGCAGAGACCCAGCTCTCCCCCAGCTGGCAGGGCTGCTGCTTGCTCATCTCCACAAGTTCTGCTGGCAGGTGGGTTTGAACTGGTTCAACAGTCCAGTGACAAGTAAAAAAGAAAATCAGTTATTGACACGGGTGGGGCTGGATGATTTAATGGACTATTTTTTGTTATCTGTCTCCCACTTTGATGATCCTGTAAGTAACGAGCCATCCAGTCTTCTGAAACAGAAACACTCCAGAGTTGTTGAGCCCAGTCAGTGTGAAAGGAAAGTGCTTTGCAGATAAATAAGCTGATGGATCTCTGTCCATACCATCAAAGTTAAACATAAAACAAAAACCTATATAATAAACAAAAAAAGGGCTAAGGAAAACCATAGCTGCCATATGCCAAGGCACAAACAGGTAAAAATTCTCTTTATGCCTTTTTGTTCCAAGACAGAAGGCAAATCTGTTTAGTTTGAGGTGAGTTCATTACCATGAGTGCAGCAAAAGTCTGAACTGCAGCCGTTCACCATGACTTAATTCATTGCTGAGAATGGCAATCAGACATCTCAAAAGGGATCTGAGTCCACCTAAAACAAAGGTTGCTCTCTTCAAGGCAGAGTGATGCCTTTTCCTGGTCTTAAAATCAAGAGGCATACATGGTTAGAAGGGGAAAAGGGATTTTACCTTGGTATTTATTCTTAAGGATCCTTAGGTGTACACGTCCAGGTCATATGCATCGAGATGTACCCCACCGAGTCTTTCCCTGTGTCTCTGTGTCTCTCTTCTCCCATGTGTGTCGATCCCCCCCAACATTGGGTATAACATTATAGGTTTTACTAATTAGCATATCTATCAAAGATTCCCCAATGAGAGGTTCAAGTGAGCCCCCACTCCCCAAGGAACCTTCCCCTGGATGGTTATATCTTGGTTTACAGAATGTGTTCTGGAGAGGACCTTGGGGTCTGGGGCACACTGATCCCTAGCTACGAAGCTTCTAAAATGTTTAGTCTCTTAGCTGAACAAACAAGTCCAAGAATGTAGGCAAAAAGCACTGGGAATACAGAAGCTGTAAAAAGGTATAACAGGGGCATAACAGGGGTATAAAAGAAAAGGCAAAAATCTTCATGGCATCAGAGTGGGATCACACCAGCTGGTAAACAATGGACTGTACAAATAGGGAAGAAGGACAACACTTAGAAGTGCTGACAAAGTTCTCATCATAACGTGGGGGTGTAAAAAAGGAATAAGAGATAAGGAGCCCCCAGCCCACAAACGGTGCGTCCATGACTGAAATATGGGATTATGCCCAGGGGTGCAAAGGAATGTTTCCTTCTCCATCAGAAGAAACCTGATTGCAGAAGCTAATTTCAGCTCCTGAGAAGGTCCTCGTAGGAAACCACATCAGCTGCCCAGTGCTGTCTGATTATTGACCTGTCAGGTGTAGGTAAGAGCTCTGTCAAGTTGCCTCTGTCAGAGGCAACAAAAGGGGAGGATGGCTGGGTATGCCAGAAGGCTCCATGCCAGACTACAAGTAATAAGAGAAGTTTCCACAGCCCCTGGAGAGGGAGTGAGTAGAGGGTATGGCTCTGATGCAATCCAGACCTTCTCTGTGCTCTTCCAGGAGAAGTTTTGGGACACCTGCAAGACAAACCTTCTTGCTGGACTGTAACCCCAGACCATTCCTCTGGAGACTGGCTGGTGCACCTCAGGCTGGCTTTTAGCACTGAACCAGTGCCACAGCACAGATGAATGGGACCAGCTCTGCTCTCAAGGACAAGGGGAGAAAGAGGCAGGAGGTTGGCTGTCCTGCCTCTGAGCAGGAAGAGCCAGCTGTGGAGAAGGAAGCACTGGAACAGGATGGTCTGAGGGAGGGGGGAGCCATCTTCCAGGTGTACACACACCTGCTCTGGTGGAAACACCAGCCAGCTCCAAGGAAGCAAGCCCCAGAGGAGTCTTTTTTCACAGCAGCTCTGAGTGAATGATCCCAAAGAGACCCAGGCAGCTGGATACATCATTTTGTGCATCTGAGACATATCTTAACAGAATGAAATTACGCACTGAGGCCTGAGAATTAAAAAAAAAGAAAGGTCTCCCTGACTGTTTTGGTAGCTTTCCACTCCACTGTGCCTCTGTCTTGTCCTGGGGAGTGCCAGATTGGACGCCAGTGCAGTTTCAGAAGTCCTGCATGGAGAAGAAGGATTATATGCATAGCTACAGCTAATACGGAGTTATCTGAGGAGTCAGAAAACCCCGGCACCCACTGGACACAAAACTGTGGGTCTTCAAGATTCCTGTCTCTGCAGTGTGACATCTTGTCTTGACCCAGATTTGGTCATCAGAAACTGTGTACAAAGAGGAAAAAGGAAAAAACCCAAACAATATAAGCAGGTGGCTGTGGAGGTTAGGTGGTGTTTCAGTGCTGTGAAGGGTGCTGCAGAAGCTCAGATGCCAGTGAAGCGTTTCCCATGGGAAGCTGGAAGGTGTGAGAGCCAAAGCACCTCTAATGCTCAGAGCCCAGTGGAGCAGGCAGGCAGTCAGGGGTATCAGTGAGAGCCAGGCTCCAAGCACAGTTTCAATGCAATATCAAAACCTTCAGCACAAGATTCCCAACAAATACAAAGGAACGGGGTAAGTAATCTCCTATCACAGAAACATCTAAGATTTGAATTAACCTCCCTAGTCCTTAAATTTCATTGCTTCACATGGGGCTAGTGTGTCTCAGGTTAATTGTGTGGACCTCTGATAATTGGCCCAAATATAGCACAAGGAGATTTTCATGCTAAGCCAACATCAATAATGTGCATCAAAGGCTGCCCTGAATTCTCCTCCTTGGTCGCTCAGTCATCTTTGATCTAAAAAATGAAAAGACTAAGGGATTTTGTTGTTATTTTTATTCCTTCTCCCCCATCACAGGATTGAGGTTACTGAAAATATAAACAGAGAAAAGGTGGCAAAACATTAAAAAAATTGTAAAGACGAGCAGGAATGATGAAGGGAAGTAAACAGAAAGAAATAGGCTTAGAAAAGAAAAAAGAGCTGCTGATAGGAGAAAGAGAAATGCAGTAGATATGGGATATGACAGTGAATGGGGTGGTGAAGAAAAGCCTGGGCAAGATACTACGGATGAGAAAAAGGGATCAGCCCATGACTTCTGTAGGATGTGAGAATCAGATCCTGTCTTCTTAAGCCACCCATGTGCTGGCCATCTGACCTCGCTGTGATCTGCTTCAGGAGCCACCGGGACACCACTAAAATCTGCAGCACATATGCATTGTGAATTTGATCCTCATTGGGAATAATAATTATTTAGGAAACAGATGTTCCTATGTGACCTTTGTACCACTCATATAAAAAGCAAAGGGGACCCACACCACCCCCTCTGCTGGCTGCACAGGAGGGAAGGAGCTGCTCCATCCACCGAGCTTGAGGGAGTAAACCAAGGCTCTCATGGGCAAAAGGAGGAAACCAAAAGAGCCAGAGAGAGGAATACGTAGAGGGAGGTGAGAAGCAGAAAAGAGAGGACATGTAGAATTTTGGGCATTTGGGTATTTAAAGTCTTTGTTCTAAGATTGCATTGGGAACTCAATTCTCCCAACAGTCCCAAGTGCTTCCTCTTGGCAGCTCCACAAAAAGAACAACTCGCTTTTAGCAACACTGAGACGGAGTAGAGTTGAGTCCCAAGGCTACAAAAGCCTGGCTCCAGGAAGGGTTGTTCACAAGCTTCCTATTCAGACTTGAGCTTAAGGCCCATTAATTACAGAAGGACATATCCCCAGCGTGGAAATCTGGATGAACTCACAAAACGCATGAGGACACTCAGACCTTAATCCCCCAGCCTGGCTTCACTCCCAATTTACAGCCCCAGGAAATCTGTTTCCAAGAAAGTGTCTCTTCCTTATCCTGTGCTATTATCCTCTCTCCTTCCAGCACTCTTTCATTCACCTCCACAGAATGCAGGTTTGGGGAATGAAGCCCAGCGAAGGTTTTCAGACAACAAAAAAACATCAGGAGAGATGGATTCATGACCTTGCAAAGTGCAGCGTTTTCTTGTTTGATGCTGAGCTGACTTCTTAAAGGTGGTAAAAATTAGCTAGTGAAGAAATATTGTATTTCAAATCAGCTCCAAATGCACGTAGTTCACTCACCCTTCATTTTCCAGCTTGGCCACTAAACTGGAAAATTTGCCATTTGTACAGCTCTAATGGTGAATCGTTTGAGCTCTTGGTTATAAACATGATTTCAAAAGTATGCAAACAAAATCAAGGAGAAAGAAAAAATTCAGGAACATGCAAAAAAAACAAGAAAAGGGAGAAAGAGGAAATGGATTCTGGAAGATGTGTGAGCTAGTTTGATAATAATGTCACCAAAAATATTTGCTGCATTCAAATAAAACCTTACCAAGTATTTCTTCTGTTCTGCATCTAAATCCAATACTGATCACAAATACAACATTTCAAAAAGTTGTCAATGTGAATCATAAGCTAAAGAGATTCCATGCTTTTTATTACAAATTAAAATTATAAAGAAAAAAGAGAAAATTTTGTTAGGTGTGAAAATGTGTTTATCTGGACATCTGATGCAAGAGAGCATCAGGCAGCATCACCAAGGTAAACAGATGAAATATGAAGCCCCTCATGCATGCCTGCCAGGAAAACAGCAGGTATGTTTGACATGCTAGAAATGTGCTTATGTTGACTTTTAATTGGAATCGTTAGAACAAATTTCCTTAGCAAACAGGGCTTTGCCTCCCCACCTTTTGTTGCTGTGTTTTTCCAGTCTCCCCTATGGGCTCCTGCATTGCAGGCTGTACCTGAGCCTCGCCTGTGCTGCTGGCAGCGCTCTCACCAGCCATCTGGAGCATCACACTTACACAGAAACCACTATCAATTCCCCTGCAAAGCCAGATAATGGGATGCACTCTCCCTTCTTCCTGTTACAGCCTTCCAAGGGCCAAATCCTCCCTCCATTTACAGTCCAGAAAATCCCATCCACCCAGGGATGCTGTGCTGCATTTACACTAATGCAACTGAAGGCTAATTTTGGCCCTAAGTTATTTGTAAACCTGAATATTAACTTAATGTAGGACATTTTCTGAGCTCAGTTCCACTCTGCATCATGTATCAACTTACTGAAAGCGAGATCATCCTTCTTAGCTTCCAGTATCACAGGGAGATGTTCAGGGCATGGGCAGGGAGTTTCCATTTTGCCAATTATGGCTGTGGTGGCAGTTGGATGAGATTGACTTGCACTTACATCCATTACTGTGTTGCAGGTTTTGTTCGGTGCAGAATATTCCATATAATGGGTCCCTTCTGTAGCATTTGGCAATCAATCCTTCATAATTTGAAGTTCCCTTTCCTCATTGAACTGCTCTCCTCCTGGTGGAGCTGGTTTGCATGTTGATTTGGAATAGAACGAAAACTCAGTGAACTACAAAAGCCTGTTGCAGAGATTTTTGGCGGTGTATGACCAATGTTCTCTTTATTCCCGGCCCATTATTTTCTTCAGCATCTGCTCAGCTGATTAGTTTTAATGAGCAGTAGCTCCACCAGTGCATGAGGGAATTCACAGCTCAATAGGTAGGGGAAAAGAAAATGAGCAGTGGAAAATGGCTGTGTGCAGGTAGCTGTCCCCAGAACAGGCACCTTTATGTGCACATCAAATGTGCAACAGGAGCAAACATCCTGCTTGTACACTGCAAGCACTGAGAAACTCCTCTTTGCTGGGTAGTGATTCCCACTGGAAGAGGTTCTTTGAGATCCAAAACCACAGGGAGCTATTACAGATACACAGGGAAAAGCAAAGTTATGTCTTGGAGCTGTTGTGTCTCCAGGTGCACATAAGCCACGACAGGTTATTTCCCTAAAAAATGCCATACCATGCTATGCATGATCAGAGGAGGGAGCCTCCATGCTTGGATTTTGTGTTCTGCATTTTTCCACTGGTTTGCATGTTTGCCCAGGGTTTTTCCATAGGACCAGCTTTCCTCTCCTGCCCTGTGCCTGCTGAGCAGGGAGTGCAATGAACAGAAACCAAACCACAGCAGTGGGAGAACCAGCCCTGCAAACACTGCTTCCTGGCTAAGCCTCCTGCTTCAGCCCCAGTGTTTGCTCCAATTTCCATGCCTGGATCATGCAAAAACCTCCAGGGTGTTGGGTTCCTAGAGGTGGCTGGAGAGCACCTTTCCATAGGTCTGCATGCTGGCTGCACACCTGAGGTACAGAAACGTCAAGGTAAAACGAGTCAAAACAGAAGCAAAGCTTCTGGTCTGGTGTCCATCATTCCCTGGAACAATTTTCCTCTCTCCATCACTGCAGAAGTCATTTCAGCAGAAGTCTGAAGATGCCAAAGGCTATTGAAAAACTGTTGTGGAAATGGCAATAGTCACTGGGAATTGGTTATTTTCTGTAACCACAGTACGAATGATACAAGCTGTGCTAACAGAACCACATCTGCAAAAACACATGAAAGTGATCTATTTTTTTACCTCTTTTGGCTTTTCAAACTGAGATAAGAGCTACTCAGCAATCCCCACTTTCATCTCCCCACAGAGGAAGCCCTGCACTTCTATCATGCAGTGACTGTGTGTTTTTGGGTAAGTAACCCCCAGAAATGGATGAGGCGGGGGCTGTGACTGGAAAACATGCCAGACACAGGCCAACCCACTGGGTATCACAGCCCTCGGCAGCAGCATGGTCCCTCTGCCACACAGGGATGCCGTGTGCCACAAGTTCCCTCAGGACAGATCTGAGGGATGGGGCTTGCACGGAGGGCTCTGGGACTGCAGGAGAGGCACTGCAGGAGGGGCAGGGCAGTGGTGCTGGGCACCAGCATCACCTGTGCTTATCTCCCCATGTAGGGGACACTGCCTTCAGACCTTAGGGTTTCCTTCCCCTCCCATGAGCTCCAGACCTCCCTCAGCTTTGTCTCTCTCCTTGTGGAGAGGAAGAGGAAAGGGGCTGGCCGTGCTGCTGCATTGTGCAAGAAACTGGGGCTGTCTCAGTGAGCCCAGCCATGTCCTGCTGGGCAGCAGGACCAGCTTTGACATTCTCCTCTGCATCTATCCCAGGTGCTGTGGGAAACAAACCCTTCCTGCTTTCCCTTCCTGTGTGCATCTCTCCTCTCTAGGCTGGTGAGATCATTATGCAATATCATGTCATATTTGTCATATTAGCAAGGTATAGTTGACAAAATAGAGGTGTATTTTATTGTTCTGACCTGGCAGAAAAGCCATTCCCCAATGCATTCATTATCAAGGCTCTTGGAAGAGTGGGCTCCACCACTGGGATGCCTCTCACCATCGGTCTATTGCTGCCTGAAAAAATGCCAAGAGAAAAATCCACCGTATGTATGGTGCCTGTGCTGCACAGAGCCCATATGGGGTCTATCTTTAGGCTTTAAGAAGAAGAAACAGTGACGATTGCTCAGAGATACAGATTCTCCTCCCCTTCCCATCTTGCACAGAAGGAGCTCCCAACATAAGGGTGCTGAAGTACATGAGAGTAGAGAAGCCCTTTTGGGCCACCAGCACCCCCTTGCTCTGCCAACAGCCCCCTTGGTCTCTGAAGCCATGAAGGTGATAAACACCTGGAAAGGTTTCTTGGTGTCCCCTCAGGTCTACGTGACTGAGCTGTCAACTGCGGTGCGGTCAGGCAGGGTTGGGCTGCCGTGTCCCCTCTCTGGGGAATGCCACCACTGGGACTGCTGGCATGGATTGCAGCTCATCCCAAACCCTCCTCTAGTAATTTAAATTACACACTTTTTTACTTGAATATTTTTGGCAGAGGCTTTGACAGGCAGGCTTTGAGAGCAGAGTGGGCAGGCGGAGAAGTGGCAGGTACCACTCTGCGGAGGTGGCCATCTGCTGCGATGGTTTGTGAGAGATGGAGGGACAGGCTGGGATCTCCTGTGCCCTGGGGCAGCTCCTGCCAAGCCAACAACCACTCTGTGCCCTGGCTGCCATTGTGAATTGTGCTGGAAGTGCTCTCCTCACTTCCTAAATACTAGTCAGAGCAGCAGAGCTGTGGTATCACACCCTGCAACAGGGAAGCTCACAGAAATCCTCTTTGCTTCCTTTTATCCCTTTCCTCAGCAAACATACACTAGCTATTCAGATTGCATTTCTCTAGCTGTCTGGAGTGCACAGTTTTACTACAAACCACAATGATGCCTTTTGTGTGCTAGAGATGACACAGCTGAGTTAGGATGGAGCCCTAGACTGACACCCAGGGCTGGAGGAAGCCTTTGTTTTCCAGGACTATGCTCATCCTTTGCCATGGTGCCTGGGAAACACTTGCACAGTATCACAAAACAATTTGGGGAGTTACCAGTTCCATAGGCAGTTCAAACAACAGCAGCCTGTGCCACCCTCCTTCATGTTTTTACCTTATTAGGAGTCCCCTTAGGTGAAGATGAAGGAATTAAGTCTCTGCCCTAAAGAGCTTCCAGCTGAAGGAAAAGGATAGGGCAGAAATATGCAAATGTTCTATTAACCAAAATATTTCATGGAGCAGTCTATGACCTGCCAAGCCTTGGTTTATTCTGACAAGCAGTAAGAGGACCTGGTGGACTCTAGAAATTTTGGAAGGATGAGTACCTCTCCCACAGAGTGATCTCATGAGACAGACATGCTGTTAGTTGTTCTCCTGCAGGGATTTTGAAGTAGTGGGTACTTTTTATGCTATACAGAAATAGTATCAGAGGTAAAACTCAAGTTTCCTATCCATAAGACCCTTAGACACATTCATTAAGGAACAGAGCAGAGTGCTCAGCAGCTGTTTAAGGCCAACAGCACTGAACACAAACACCTTTTGCCTGAAAGTGGTTGTTTCCACTGGAGAAGTGATAAGTCTCATTCCCTCTGAGTAGGGATCATTTCCTGTGCCTGTCCCACATCTTTGTGTTTATGGACATATATTCCTGACATCTTCCGAATGTTATCCTGGGTAAAACACACAATGATTTGTTCAGCCTCCTGAAAGTTTGCCAACATTACACAGAAACAACAGCCTGGACACCCTTTGCACACATTTTGCTCTGGTTTGTTCAATTGCTCTTTATTCACAGTCTATGGCAAACATTTTTGGGTTTGCATGTTATTTGGGAAATAAACCTCACTGCCATCACGGTATGTGTTACTTGCTGAGCAACCCTTACAAACCCATTTCAGCCAATGGATTACTTATTCACCTGAAAATCTGTGTATCATCTATTAACCAGTTTCTGAGGTTTGTTTTCAGAAGGACAGTAGTCCTTGAGCTACCAAATTCTAATTCAGCCATGAGGTCTCACTGCAGAAGTGTCGACTATCCAAACATAAAGAAGAATTCAGGTCCAACAGACACCTCTTCCTGGGTACTGTCCTTCCATTCATCTCCCCTAGGGCCAGGAGAAGGAGCTGGACTTTGCAGCGGCTCCTGAGGGTCAGCAGCATGGGCCTTTACAGGCCAGGAATGAAGAGCAATGCATTAGACCATGAACAAAACTGAGCTGCTAAATTAACTCCAGGATGCATATATCAGCATCCTGACACTGCAAGATAGCCCAGGCAATGACCAGTGTTGTGGTGGGTCTGCACAGAGCTTCAGCACAGCTGGGACCCAGGACATCACTCCTTCCCAGGTGCTGCTGCAGCATGAGGTGAGGCAAGGCAGCGCTGGGTTTGGTCCCAGCTTCCCTCAGCATTCAGAGCTCCTGTGGTGGGATGTGTCAGGAGATTTGACAGTTGTTCTCTCCACTCAGGAAATGCTGACCTGTTGAAAACAAAATTTTGTTTGAAAGAACAGAGCTTTTCTTGAAAAACTGTGCATAAGAGATGAGAATGAGAAGACAATAAACCCAGTGTCAGCTCTTCCACAAATTAAGTGTCCCGACCAGTGGAGTATCCATTAGCTCTTTTGGTGTCCATTTTACTGCCAGGATACAAGAGATTCCTTTTCCTGGGTAGAAAACAGAACAAAATTCTTAACTCAAAAGGTGTGGCAGACTGTGAAAACCCTTTTCAGTGCAGTTTCACTTGAATGTAAGAAATTTAGTTTCTCTCCATTACCCATAAATGTCAGATAATTTCATCCTAGTAAGGGATATGCTGAGGAGATGAACTGAATGAAAAATCAAAAGGAAGAATATTTTTAGTCTTATTTGTCGATTAAATAATTGCTTATATCATGCGTGCTAATTACAGGCGTTGCAAAAATCTGACGAAGAATAAAATGAATTAGTTCAACAGGAGTTGCTGTCGGCTGCCATCTGCCCCTCGCCCTTCAGCCATCGAATAGCAGCAGCTGGGGGAGCAGGAGGAGCTGGTTCACTTGGTTTCTGCTTTGCCTCATCCCAGAGCAACCCCGGCGTTAAACCCACCGTGCCTTTCGCAAGGGGTCTCCTCCTTATCCAGGGACAGGAGCAAACATCCCACGGGGCCGGCACACGCGGTGCTCCCGCTCACATGCTCCTTTCTCCTCCCCACAAAGGCAGTCTGGGAGCCGGGGCATCCCGGCGGGGTGTAATCCTCCGTGCCGCAGCCCTGGTGCCTCTCAGACAGGGCTTCCCTGGCAGAGAGAACAAGCATGTGATGAGGCATCCGCCTGTGCGCCCCATGAAAGTGCCCCTGCCTTCGGGGAGTTTAATGAGAAATCCTCCGAGCCTGTTGAGAGCTGGTATTTCCTGGCTTGTGATGCGGCTCCATCACCATCCCCAGGCAAATCGCGCCCTGTACATCCCGCTGTCGTCCCCGCTGCCCTGCTGTGGAGCCGCGGAACACCCTCCCACAGGCACTGGGAGGGGGGACAAGAGGAAAGGGTTGCTTAGGGCGGGCAGGCAGCCTGGCCACGAGGGAAGAAGCAAGTTCTCCATCACACAAAGTCATTTCCCAAACTACAAAAAGCACAGCTGCCCGCTTTATGTCCAGAGCAGACGGGGGTGCCTGCCCAGGAGCAAGCGGGGTTCGCGTTGTGTTACATCTGAAACGCAGCATCGAACTATTAAACTTTAATAGCGCTAAAGAGGCTGGGGCATGCAACTCTTGATGAGCGCTCGTAATGGGCAAAGGGAAAAGCCTTTCAAGCCAGATTTATTTCTGCACCCTCGCATAGCTGCTGAGACGGGTCAGGGTTGCACGGCTCCACCGCCCTTCCGTCTGCCCTCTAGTGCCGGAGAGAAAAATTAAATGTCAGGAAAGGAGCCTGCAATTTCGTTCCTGAAATGCGCTGGATAAGTAGAAGAGGAGGGAGAAAACGCTGTTTGTATCTGTATGCTTTGGTTTAGGTAAAGCATGCCGGGAGAAGTGGTGCCACAAGAGCCACTGTCAGCAGGATTTGTTGTGCCTTTTGGGAGCCAGACGTGACACTGCAGAGGGCGAGCTGGGGACAGGACATGGACATATTGCTTCTGCTGTTAAACTGGACCCAGACCTGCCAAGAGCAGGAGACTCAGGGGTAAGGCAGGAGCTCACGGCCTCGTGCCACAGGTTGGGACAGGTGTATCTCCACCAAAGATGTGTCTGCTCCAGCCTCGCTGCTTCCTTTAGACTAAAACCTGACAAAACTTCCAGACAAAATGTTTACACTGGGGAAGTGCCTGCTGTTGAACACTTCGAACCTCATTTAATTCACACTTGCTCTTAGTCTCTGCCTCTGAACACCACCTTGTCAGGCTGAGTCAGACCTGTTACCCTGACAACTCTCTCCCAAAAATGTGGTGGGAAAGGTGGCTGAGCCGAGGAGCACTCCCGGTGCCAGCGTTCACTTTTGTGTGCACCTGTACTTGACAGCATTTTGTTCAACAAAGTGTAAGGGAAAAGCCACGCTGCTGTAATTTCAGCAGCTTCTGTAAAACAGAGGAGCTGTCACCTGCTTTTTGAGCTGCCAGCAGTAGGTGAGAGCTCCAGGACATCCCAGGTACAAACAGGAATGGGAGATGATGTGAAAGGGAGATGAAGGACTGGTCCAGGCTCAACAGGGCCGACTGATGCAGCCCGAGGATGATGCTGAGATCCCGGTAAACCAGTGTGTAGGGCTGGGACTCAGCTGCCCCTAGGTGACCAGTGCCAAGCCAGCCTAATGAGGACTAACAGGCTTGGCTACCAAATGGGAAAGAGGCCCACAGGAGGAGAGGCAGAGCTCTCCGAACCATGGAGCAGTGTCACACCGGCCTCGCCTCCCTTCAGACTGCAGTTTAGAAGGCCTAATGTCCTTCCTTGAGGCAACACACCAAATGGGGGTTCCTGACCAACTGCTCATCCCTCTGAAAAGACATTGCCTTGGGCTCCCTTCGAGTTGCCATGGGCACCAACAACATCCTGAAAATGCCATGTTACCCACAGTTCCCCCCCCACCTTTTCCTCCTCTGTACAGTCACAGAGGAAGAAATTAAGAAAAGTGATCAGAAGTAAGTTTTCCCTCTTGTCTTTGCTGCCTGACAAAACAAAGAGTTTTAAGCCACATCCTCCCTTGAGACAGCAAGTTGTGATTATATACATTTTGCCTAACTACTCAATTTCAAAATGCTTATTCTTGTTTCTGATCTATTTCTCTTGTGCCTCCAAATCAGGATGTTTCAGAACTTTGACATGAATTTTTCAGTGTGTTACCCTCTCAGCTCGATGCTCTGCAAGGTGATGAGCTGTTCAGTGTCACACAGAAAGGAAAACTGATTTGAATTTCTGCTTCTCTCAATCTGTTTATCTTTCAATTAGTTCCTGGTATCTGTCTACAAACAGGATTCCTGCTCATATAGGGCACAAGCAGTGCAAGGTGCCAGGAAAGTTCTCCAGGAAAGGCACATTTTGGTGTGCCTTGCCAAAAAGAGGATCCAGGGGGATCTGCAACTGAGGAGATGCAGGGTAGAACAGCAGAGCAGCTTCAGGTAAGATGCAAGGAGTGGGATGTGATGTTGCTACTGAAGAAAAGATAACAGGACAAATCCTACACTTAATCAGGGTCTGCTGTGGTCTTTCCTCCAAAATCAAAACTGGGGTTTCAGGAGGACATCAGTTGTCTTTCTTTTTTCTTCTGCTCCCTACTTTTCTCATGGACTTAAAATCTGACATAGACTCTGTAGGAAGAAACTATGGAAAATGGAAACTTCTTATTTCTTATATCTACCAGCTGCTGCAGGCTGGTAGAGGAGGGCATTCCAGGAAAGTTACGGCCCCCACAAAGCATGCTGTAAGCACAGTACGTGCTCACTGATCCCTTTTCCAGCTAGTTGTGGGAAGCCCCAGCCTCCTTTTACATTTTCAGGTTGTGAAAATCATCATAATTCCACAGCTAAATGCCAAGACCTGAATTCACTTGAAAACACAGCACAAACAAGGTACGGGGGGGTTGTCTGAAGGTAGTGACACAGAGGTTAAAAACTGGAAGAGGACACAGAAAAGGCATCTGGTACAGGCAAGCTTGGATGGAAAAGCTGGGGGACAGCACTTCTGAGGTTCATCTCTGCCCATCAGAGGTTGAAACTTAGCTTCACTTCAGTCACTCCTGTGATGCAGTTACACTTTACATGTTCTTTGTCAATAAACATGGTAGGATCACAGAAAACGAGGTTTCTGACATAATTTTCTCCTCTTTATGGAAACAGTTCTCAGGATGGTTGGACAACTCCCGGGTGCCATAAAGAGCAGTACAGGTACACACACGTGTGTGTGCTCCTTACACTTGCACAAGAACATTTCAGATGTGGTTCAGGCTGCTGCTTGTGACAGGAACAGTCACAGGATCACACTGGAGGGTGCTGAGGGATAAGTCAGTGTTCTGTTTCCACCCCATGAGATGGAGGCCCAGCTCCACCAGTGCTGTGCCAGGACAGCTGCCTGCACTGACCCCAGCCCAGCCAGTTCCCATTCATCACTAATCTGCCTGGCCAAAGGAGTGCCACAGCAGCCTGAGACTGATCCCCATCTCCTCAGTAAGCTGCTATATTCTAATGACATCTCAGCCTGAAATAATGCTAAAGTCTTTGACCTGCTACCAGTTTAAGCCTTTTTTATATTATTTTAAAAAGAATCCTAGCCTCTTCTGGTTAACATCTTAGGAAAAAACTCTGAGAAAAAGCAGCTCAGGAGAGCAATGATGGAAGCCACAGGCTTTGCCTTCATGTCACACATGCAATTAAAAAGAGAAGAGAAGCTCCCGTCTCCCTCACCTACCACTCAATCTCCTTCAGTCCAGAGATAATGTGCCACTTTATTGAGCTTTAGTGAAGATGAGGAATCCACCTCTCCTGATGCTGCTCTGTAAGGGGAGGACCCAGGGGCTTCATGGGGAGGAAGACAGCACCAGAAACAGCTTGCTGAAAACTGTGCATGGCTGTGCCTCAGGTCACATGTCCAGCAGGAGCTGGGGGAGGGATGAAGGAGCAGGACCACCAAACTACACATTGGCTGGAAACACCAGAGACCTCTTGAGATCATCCAGTCCAACCCTCTGCCCAAGCAGTGTCAGCCAGAGCAGCTTCTCATTGATGGGTATTATCAGGTTTGAGTACATCCAAAAATGGATCCTCCACAACCTCTGGGGAACCTGATCCAGTGTTTGACCTTCCTCACCATAAAACAGCTTTTCCTTATATTTCGATGTACCTTCCTGTGTTTTGGTTTGTGTCCACTGCCTGTCATCCATTCTCTGGATACCCTGAGGAGATCCTGACAGAAAAGATCCCTCTGCAGTTTCTCTTCTCCAGGCTGGAGAGTCCCAGCTCAGCACTGGAGAAAAGATGAAGCAGGAATGATATAGGAGATGGCTGAAGAGCCAGTGACAGCTCCATGGGCAGGGTGAGGAGGATCTCATCAAAAGCAGGTGCCACTAAGCAGCTGCTGGTCTCACTGGTGGCACAAACATCACAGCCCAAACATAGCCTCTTCCCAGCCCAGCCCAGCCCAGTCTGCTCCAGTGAGGGCCCATGGGCACTGGCCTGAATTGTCCCAGGTGGGTGATGCACTGAGCCCACGTCTGACATGCAAGGAAAGGAAGGGGGACAATGGTGGATGTTCTTTTCTTACAGTGATGTCACTTGTGTTTTTCTTACAGCAACAGGGTCCTCCAGGGTTTTATTTCTCACGTTTGTGTTTGCAGCAACCATCCTACAGTTGCTGTGTGTAAATATGTCACCTGTCAAAGTGTTGCTTCTCCAGACAAGCCTTCCTGTCCCAAACTGAGCATGTGCCCAAGCTCCATGTCATGCCCTCTGCTGCTACAGCTCACGGTGAGGTGTTTGAGGGCACTGCCAGTCCAAGCTGCACCACGGGACCGGGCTGCCACAGCCTGTGTTTGCTCAGAGCATGAGTGGTGAGTACTGCAGGGTTCTGACATGACCCATGGGGATAGATCCCCTCTTCCACTGCTTCCACCACCTCTGGTACCATCCTTGGTCAGGCCCTGCCTGTGACATCCTCCTACCCGAGCCAGCTCAGCTGCCTGCCTGCCCCTGCTCTTCAGCAAAGATGCTCCATTCCTCCAGCACAGTTCTGCCGACCTGTCCCAGGTGTGTTGAGTTAAACCCACTCTCCATTCATTGTGGCTGGTGTAGATTTGGGGTGAGGCCAAATCTCTGCTTCACAGCTTGGCACCCAGAGGAGCTGTTTGCTGCGGGTGCACTGGTCCCTGAAATTCCAGCAGTGAGGCCTGATGACTGCTCCACGGCTCCTCTGTGCTCCCAGCCATGCAAAACCACCCCGCAGCGCAGTCCCTGGTGACTCAGATGCTTCAGAGGCAGCACAGTGCATCAGCTGCTGCAGAGCAGCGCTGACAGACACACCAGGGAGAGGAACAGCCGAGAGGAGCCAAGGCACAGCCAGAGACTCCCGACGTGAGACGTGTTTATTTTTAGAGTGTTGTAGCACTGAGGATATGGAATGAACCGCTTCCCTCTCGTCACTCTGACGCCATCACCCGCTGCCCACGCACCCATTAAGTGGGTTATCAAAGCCCATCAGGCTCCCAGGGAGAGGGAAAGAACACAAAAAGGTCACGTCTCTCCTCCTGCCAATAAACAGCAGAATATGTACAGTGTTGTGGTATTTATTAATGGACTTGGGTTTAAAGTGCTGAAGGTGTCTTGGGCAAGACATCACCTCTCCTGCTGCACAGACCTCGAGGACCAGCTGTATGTCACCAGCCTCCCAAATCCATGGGAAAACCAGATCTACAGCACTTAGAGAGGCCTTTCCTCTTTCTCAGCTGATGAGCCACTCCCCATATCCTTGATTCTTCCCCGACCTGTCAGTATCCTTCCTTCTCATTTAGACATTGCTAAAATCACTGTGATCCCAGATACCAACC
Organism: Corvus hawaiiensis; assembly: GCF_020740725.1. NCBI lineage: Eukaryota > Metazoa > Chordata > Aves > Passeriformes > Corvidae > Corvus > Corvus hawaiiensis. Next base: position 10,444,359 of record NC_063213.1, read on the forward strand.
TTCTTCTCAGATGCCTTCTCTGTCATTTTAATTTTCTCACGTGGCACGTCAAAATTTGCACTTTTCTGAGATGTTTGTGTCCTTTGTGTTGCCACAGTGTTTACAGGGATTCTCAAGGGATGTTGTTATCCTCACCTAACACAGGGAAGCAGTACAAACTCCCCATTCCCCATGCTAGTGAGAGATGAACAACGTGCTCAAGATGAAAAAGACCATCCCAGCCCTTTGCACCTCAGGGTCGCACTTTTCCCTCCTTTCCTTTTTTCCCTCCAGTTAGAGTCAATTCACTGATCCACAGTCCCCATTCCCCCCCAGACACCATCCTGTGTGTCCTTGCAGCACAGAGCTCCTCACTGGGAAGTTTCAGCCCATGCTGTTGCACATTTTCCTTCCCCCAACTTGCTTTTTTAAATTTCTGGCACCAACAAGGCACCTGCTGAAGTGGTGCCTCTCTGCTCTTCATCTGCCTCACCATCTGCCTGAGAGAGTGTGGGGCAGGGGGGGTTTCTGCAGAGATTTGTAGACTGAAGGCCAGAAAGAACCAGCATGATCTATATCTGTACATAATAAGTGCTGTAGACAACCAGGCAGCAGTGCCCACAGCAAGTCCTCCATCACTCCGTGCTCTATCCCTAACCAGTGCAGACCCAGCCTTCCTGCCTTTTTTTTTTTTCTTGAGTGACACTAATTAAAATATTTTTTTGTACTATGAAAATATATAACTACACGGGGAGAGGACAGCTAAGGTTTGGAAATCTTAAAGACCAGATTTGGGAAGACCACAGTCTTGTGAGAAGAGCAGTTATTCAGGCACAAGTACACAAACGTAGCATTTTAAGCTTGCACAGTTTAATTAGAAAATAATTCCATTCCATAAAATATATTGACATTCCTAAATGGGTTTTTTTCAGTGAATATCAACACCTGTCCCCTCAGGGAGAGCTAAAATACCCAGGACCTGTGCTGTGCTGGAACTCATCCCTGGCATAAACCCAAAGCTGTGTGATGGGAACCTCCTGCTGATGCCTGCCCAAACACTGTTGGGAGAAGCTATAAGCACCAAGGCAGCAGGAACAGATTCCACCAGGGCATCCAGCCCCTGACTCAGGTCACCCCAAAGACACTCTATCCTGGGGTGCTGTGCCTCCATAAGCACAGATGCAGCTTTCTTCCTGCCACCAAAAAGCTCTCATTTCACCCAACCTGAAAACATCATCACCATTCCTCAGCCTCAGGAGACTGAAGAACCTAAAAACCCTCAACCTAGATGGAAGCCTGCTATGCTCTATTCCCAGCCAAGGTGTACACAACAACAGAGGGATATTTGCCCAATCCTAGCTCTGCGTGGTGTCCCACAAGTCTGCATTTTAATCCCACCTTGCAGGAGCACTGCCAGATGCAGGGAGGAGTGAAGCCTCCTCTTCCCACAGCCATAGCCAGTAGATTCTTATTTGGCTCTGTCAATAAGCTTGCCCTGACTAGCTCAAGACAAATCTCCCAGCAAGTCTTCTCAAAAACCTAATTATAGCCCTGATCACCAACAATAACATTAGCCTGGAAAGTTCTGGGAATTCCCTCCTTGGTGTCAGAAAATATCCAAAGCTGCAGCCCAGCAGCACAGGTCTAACCTTTACCCCAGAGCCTGAGGTGGGGTTTGAGGGGGGTGGTTTAATCCACCTGTTACCTGACTGAATAAAGGGCAAGAGAAGCTAAGGGATGCAAACTCATTTTAAATGTGCACGAAAGCATTTATTTTCTTTGTTTTTGTTAAAACAATCAAGGAATTGGTGCTTTGTTTTTAAAACATCACTAAAGCTTCCCCAGAACTGGCTAACTCTCCAGCAAAAGACAGCGTGATGCATGGTGTTCATTTAGGTATCTACCCACGAGAAAATACTGCAGGCACCTCTCTGAAGCAAAAAGCCGTTTTGTGGACTGTTTCACAAAGGGCTTCAGCATCTCCCTGTGTGGAACTGACATTGTGTGGGTGGTTCACTTGGGCCACCCGGGGACAGAAACACCAAGAAACAACATGTTGAGCTCTCCACTGCGAGCTGGTGGGAGAAGGCTGGTGTGCCAGGCTGCCAGGAAATTTCTGTCCGAGGATATCTGTGAAATTGGACAATCTCTTAAGCACTGTAAAATATAAAGAGGATCCTACAAATCTTTATCTGCAGATTTCTTGCTTAGTGAAAACCACATTACTTATGGTCAAAGAGAATTGACACTGCTAATTCAGTATTTAATGCCACATCTTAGTAATTTTAAGACTTAATGTACTCTTAAATAGCATAGTAATATGCTATCTATGGCAAATCCCTTTTTCCAACGATGGATTTAAGTATGAGTAGAGTGGTTGAGAGACACTTAGTTGATTTAGCAACACTGGTGACTAATTCTTTTGAGAGACACTCCCCTAAAAGGATGCTGCTTTCTCCAGACCTCTGGGCTGAGACTCACAGTCACCAGAAGGCAATGTGCAGTAATCAGCCCCACGTGTGTTCTTTGTCTCTGTCAAATATGAGCTTATCACAAGTTAGAGATGCGCACAGGCCAGCAGGGCCATGATGTTATCAGCATCATGGAGACATGGAGGGATGGCTCCTGTGACTAGAGTTTGAATAGAAGGATAGAGGCTTTTTAGGAAGGACAGGCAAGGGATATGAGGAGGGGGTGTTGCCCTCTATGTCAATGTTGGAGTGCCTGGAGCTTTGCCTGGGGATGGAGGAGAGCTCATGGGTCAGGGTTAAAGGGAGGGCAGGGACAGGTAACCCCTATAAGGGGGGGTTTGCTACAGGCTGCTCCAACAGAAGACCAAGCAAATGAGGCCCTCTACAGATAGGTAGGAGCAGCCTCACAAGCCCTGCTCCTCATGGGGGACTTCTACCACCCCAGTACCTGCTGGAGGGGCAACATGGCAGGGCATAAGCAATCCAAGAGGTTCCTGAAGGAGCACAAGTCCATTGGAGCTGATGAGCTGCATCTGTGGGACCTACGGGAACTGTTGGATAAAGTGGTTAAGCCACTCTCTGTCATATTGGGGAAGTCATGGCAGTCTGGAGAAGTTCCAGCTGAATGGAAAAGGGGAAACACAACCCCATTTTTTAAAAGGAAAAAAAAGGAAGACTGAGAAACTACATGCCAGTCAATCTCACCTTGGCACCTGGCCAGATCATGGAGCAGATTCTTCTGGAAATTATGCTAAGGCACATGGAAAATAATAAGGTGTCTAGTAAGTCAACAGGGTTTCACTAAGCACAAATCATGCCTGAAAAATGCAATTGTCTTCTAAGATGGAGTTGGTGGATATCCACCACAGCACTGGTGGATAATGGAAGAGCAACTGATGTCATCTACCTGGGTTTGTGCAGAGCATTTGACACTCTCCCACACGACATCCTGTGTGCTGACAGGCTGAAAGAGCTGGGGTTGTTCAGCCTGGAGAAGAGAAGGCTCCAGGGAGACCTTAGAGCACCTTTCAGTACCTAAAGGGGGTCTACAGGAAAGATGGGGAGCGACTCTTCATCAGGGAGTGTAGTGATAGGATAAGGGTAACAGTCTTAAACTGGAAGAGGGCAGATCTAGGTTAGATATTAGGAAGGGTAATGTGAAGGTAATGAGTTACTGGAACACACATTTACTGTGAGGATAATGAGCTACTGGAACGCCCAGAGAAGTTGTGGCTGCTCCATCCCTGGAAGTGTTCAAGGCCAGGCTGGATGTGGCTTTGGGCAGCCTGGGCTGGTGAAAGATGTTCCTACCCATGGCAGGGGTTTGGAACAAGATGGTCTTTAAGGTCCCTCCCAACCCCAATGCATTCCATGATGCTGTGGCTGGGGTAGCTCTGCCCACTTTTGCACAGTCCTAGACCAGTGCTGGGAGGACGGAACAGCAGATGCATCCAGATGATTTACTTTGAACAGAGCAGCTGAGCCACATCCAGATGACTAAGTTCAGATAAACTGAGCCATCAGATGCCCACTTCAGACAAGTTTAGAATGGTGTGCTGGTTTCAGCTGGGGTGGAGTTAATTTTCTTCACAGTTGCTAGTATAGGGCTGTGTTTTGGATTTGTGCTGAACATGGGTTGATAACATGGAAATGTTTTTGTTATTGCTGAGCAGGGCTCACACAGAGCCAAGGCCTTTTCTGCTTTTCATATGGCCGTGCTGGTGAGGAGGCTGGGGGTGCCTGGGAGGGTGGGAGGAGACAGAGCTGGGACAGGTGACCCCAAATGACCAAAGGGACCTTCCAGACCATGTGACATCATGCTCAGTATATAAAGTGGGGGGAAGAAGGAGGAAGGGGGAAAGTTTGGAGTGATGGGGTTTGTCTTCAGAAGTCACGGCTGCATGTGATGGAGCCCTGCCCTCCTGGGAATGGCTGAACATCTGCCTGCTGGGGGAAGCAGTCAATTAGTTCCTTGGTTTTTCTTTGCTTGTGTGTGGTGTTTGTTTAAACTGTTAAATTGTCCTTATCTCAACCCATGAGTTTTCCAGCTTTCACCCTCCTTATTCTCTCCCCATTCCCGCTGGTGGGGAGTGAGCAAGTGGCTGTGTGGGGCTGGGTAGATCACTGGGGTTAAACCACGACAAATGGCTACACTGCATTTGTCAATGGTTTAATGCACTAGAAGTGTACTTATAAGGCAGGGCTAATTTCCTAGTCCTTGAAGAAGAACACTTTGGGAAAGCAACTGCTCCATCTAGCAAAGTATTCTCGGATGCAGTCAAAAAGGCGTTCAGAGCATTAGTTTACTATGATACAGCTTTGGCGAAGAGTCACTCTTCAGGTTGCAGAGACATGGTCTTTGGTTTTTATAACTCATACAGCTGAAATAAGTGCCGAAACACTGACAACATCATAAATCATGTTGTACAAGTTCTCGGCTTTTTTCTCTTTGACCAGATTAAATAGCAGCTGCAACGCAAACCAGAACTACAACACTATTTTTTATGAAGTGGATTGTAAAATTCCAACAGGGAATGATCCTCTTACTTGAATGCCAGCAAAGCATTTCACTTGAGCCAGCTCTGTCTGGGAGAGACATTCCAAATAAATGTACCATATTGGTGCCAGCAGGGCTGGGCTGGTGGGGCCAGGGCAACCAGCCAGGCTGTGCAGCCTCCCTCCATCGCTGGCCATGGCCCTGCTGGCACACGGGGCTGTACAGAGCACCAAAACCCTCCTCACCCTCCTAATTCTGAGGAGCTGTAGCTTTATTCAGCTTTTCCCCGACTGTCCCTTCCTTTGCTCCTGCTCATTCCTAGTTCAGACTCCCTCCCCATACCCTAGAGGAGCAGAGAGAAGGGCCAGGATGGTTGGACAAGGGAGGAGGCTGGGAACAGGGTAAGGTCAGGACAACACTGGACTAGACTGCTTGGGAAGGTAGTTTCCATTGTGGAAACAAAATGAACACAACAAATAATCTGTCTGGCATTAAGGGAACAAAAGGAAGGCAACAGATTCATTTTCTGAAGGCCTTTCTAGACTTCATTCCCTATTATACTGAGCAATCCATACTTTCAAAAATTTACTGTCTCATAATAGCAGCCACTGGGTACTAGAAAAAACCCAAACAACAAGTAATTATCAACCCAGAGGAGCAGTGATCAGGGTTATAAGCAGCCTCTTTGTCTCGCTTCAGACTTTGTCAAGTATTACACAACCTCTTAGGGGAAGCAAAATTCTGAAATTTTTCATGTCTCCAGTTACGCAAAGGCGAAAGGCAACTAGAATAATTCTCCTTTACATGGAAAAGTTCTGGAAGGCAGACTGCAGCTCAAGTACTGGCTCCAGTTTTGGGCCAATAAAAACAACAAACTGGATCCAGTCCAGAAGAGATCACCAAGGTGGTTGGAGCTGGAGCACTCGCCCTGGGCAGGGAGGCTGAGGGAGCTGGTGCTGGTCAGCACTGAGGTGGGATTACTTTGGGGAAACTTACCTACCCATACCTGTGGGGAGCTATCTGGGAAACAGAGCTGGGATCTGCACTGCAGAACAGAGGGAGAACAAGAGGAAACAGGCACAAGGGTTTAAGGAAAAAATCCTTCCCCAAAAGGGCAGTCAAACATCAGAGCAGATTGCCCAGAGAGGTTGTGCAGTCTCCATCCTTGGAGACTTTCAAAGCCCAGATGGACCATCCCCTAAGAAACAAGCTCTGATCCTCCTTTGAGCAAGATATTGAACCAAAGACCTCAGAATCAATATTCTGAGTTTGAAGGGACTCACAAGGAGCATCAAGTCCATCTCTCAGTGAAATGCCCATGAGGGGATTGAAACCACTTCTTTGGCATTATTAGCACCATGTACCTCATGAGATCCCTTCAGATCAGAACTGCTCTGTTTCTATAGTTTGTGCTGAATGGGGAAATGTTTAATAGCAAATAGAAGACCATTCTATGAGTTGCAGCCATCTCCTAACAAAGACTGTCATTGAGGTTGTTAAAAACCTGCTACACGTTTTTATATTACTAAATACTGCATCACTTGGTCATTTGCATATATGAAATGGAGTTCACAGCTCAAGCCTTTGAGCTACAGGTGTCTACACAAGCTGTGTAAATGTGTGCCTTCATACTTCAACAGAGCTGAAGAGCTACTTGAGCACATCCAAGACACAGAATCAAAATTCAGCTGATCAAGATGCAGAAGAACAGCTCTCCAGGCTCCATTGCTTATTGATCCAATCTCCATGGACCAAGCAGACAATTCAATCTGTGTACATCTGTAAGCTGAGTCCCAACCACTGCCTGGTAATCTGTAACTTAATTTCTGTGTATTATATACACGTCCCTTTCTCTTTTATGCTGTATTAGCAGACAACAGCCTGACACAACCCCCCATTTAAGAGCTTACAAGTCAAATGTAGTGTCATTTGCTTGGGGAGTTTTTACCATGCTGAGCTCAGTCTGTCTTGGCAGTTGTGGGCAAGGGATGGGAAGACAACTGTAAGAAGCAGAGGAGACCAACACTACTTTATACATCTGAATGGGGAAATGTCTTGCACACACGGTGCCCAAGGCTCCATGGAGCATGAGAAATCCCCAAGTCATCTGGCTCAGCCTGCTGTTCTCTTCCTGGTCCACAGGAATTTTTAAATCACCGCTTCTCAGAGAAATGGAATCAAGTCAGAAAACATTTAGATGTCCCTGAAAATGCTGCCAAACACCTGAAGGTGTCTGTGGATCAGGTGAGGCTGTCTCTGTTGAGAATTAGTATCTCCACAAATGGAGACATCCTCTCTAGGCAACTTGCACCAGTGTTCAATTATCCTTAGAAAAAAACCAAAGGGGTTTCTTCTGCCTGAACAGAATTCCCTGTTCCAGTTTGTGCACAGTCTCTTGTCCTATCACTGAGCACCACTGGGAAGAATAGGTCTCCGTCACCTTTCCTCCCCCCATCAGGTATTTGTACACAGGACAAGATCTCCCTGAGCTGTCTCTTTTCCAGGATGAGCAGTCCCAGCTCTCACACTCTCCTTGTGTGACAGATGCTCCAAATGCCTTAATCATCTTCACAGCCCATCACTGCACTCACTCCAATGTGTCCATGAATTTTTTTGGACAGGGGAGCCAGATGCTGGACCCAGCAGCCCAGGTGTGGCCTCACCAGTGCTGAGCAGAGGAGAAGGATCACTGTCCCCTGACCTGCTGGCAATGCTCTGAGGGCTGCCCAGGATGCCACTGGCCTTCTGTACTCTAAGGGCACATTGCTGTCTCATGTCCAACTTGCTGCCCACCCAGTGCCCCCAGATCCTATTCTACAAAGCAGTTTTTCCAGCTGTTTTCCACCACCCCAGCTTGTATGTGGGGTTGTTCCTGCACCAGGAGGTGCAGGATTTGGCATTTCCCTTTGCTGGATTTTGTAAGATTTCCGTTGGCCCATTTCTCCAGCCTTGTCGAGGTCACCAAGTCTACAACATCCAACAAAACCAATCTTTGATAAACATGGCCAGCAACACAGTAGATAATCAGCAACTCACCCCTTTGCAGTTAAAGAGCAACCCTCAATAGAAATTACAGCTTGAAGTTACAGGAAAAGGGGATTGTACACCTGATTTCAGGCAATTCTACGTAATTTGATGCAGAAACAAAGTAGTGACTTTTCCCACCAAATCAGTGCTAATGTCTGCTGCATCCTGGGTTGTCAGAACCACTGAGACAGCAGCACCTGCTGAGGCTGAACAGTGAAGCATGAGGTGTGCTGCCTGCATGAGGTGTATTGCCAAGTCCAGCTCTGCTGTACTTCCCTGCCTTCCTGTTCCAGAAGCACTTGTGGTACCTATATCACCTTCTCCATGTCAGAACTAAAAAAGAGTTCCACAGAGCATTTCTTGCCTTTTTTTTTTTAATTTTCAAACTCAGTGTACATTAGATCCGGCACATAACTTCCATGTGTCCAACCAATGTGACTGCCTCCAGATTTCCTAGGCTGGGATGAAAGCATGGATCAACAGTCAGGACGGCAGCCAGCCCGGCTGAGCTTCTGTCTCCATGGGAATCACTAGTTCAAATGACAAGCAAAATACAAAGGTTTATCTGAAACGGATTTTGCTACCAAGGAAGCATTTGTTTGGCACTTCAAGCAGTAAAATCCACTGAGAAAATCACTCTAGCAAATCTGTCACTTCAGTGTCCACTGTCTGAATCAACAGGTCACTCCAGCACTTACTTGCCATGGCTTCAAGGCAGGAATCCTCCCTCAGCACCAGCATGAGTCATCCCAGAGGAGATGGACGTGTTGCCAGTATGTAGGAAGGACACAGACTCCAGCAAACATTGAAATGAAGAAAATATCAGACAAATACCATAAACCCAGCAACAACTGTAAATATTCAAAGACAGAGCATACTTTTTTGAATTTATTGTATACATTGTAGTTTTGGACATGTACCTAGATAATCCTCCTCCGAGTACCAAATTTGCTTTAATGAGTGGGACAAAACATAAAACTCCAGCAAACTGAAACGCTTCAAAATGCTGAGTCTATTGTATTTCTGAAAACAGGTGCAACTCTTAGGAGCAGGGATCTGCCACCTACCACAAGCGATGCAGCTCCCAAGAAGAGAGAGCACTGAATCATTAGAGATGAAAAGGAGAATATACCACGAGAAGGAAAATTATTACTATGAATTTTACACAGCCCATTTCTAAAGGCGAACAAGAGCCTTGAGTAAGAGACTGCATAGGTCAGGCCAGCCACAGATACCACAATCCCAAGAAGTTCCATTTAGGAAAAAGGCCTTCTCCCCCCACCCCAAGTTTATTTAACTGCCCACCTCTGTTCCCATCACAAAGTGCATCCTGCTACCCTCCTGCTGAAGAGGCACCAGCTGCCTCCCACCCCACACAGGGCTGGCTTGTCAGAGCTGCAAGCCGCTGCCGTGCAGAGCTGTCTCCACTCCATGCTGACACCATAAACCTAAGTACATTGGAGTCAGAGACAAAAGAGCAAAAGTGGTGAAAGTTTCTGGTATGAGCCACAGCCTATGAACTGTGTGTTCCTGGAAAAGACCCCAGAGCCTTGGAGGTGACAGGATGGACCTGCTGAATCTCACTCATGCTTCTACCTGGGCTGACATCTCAAACTGCACGGAGAGCGTGCATGTGACTTTGTTTTGGAAGACATTAGACACATTTCATTTTATCAGTAATTCCACCCATGTAGACTTCTTAGATCTGCCCAGCTTTGGCATGTTTTGCAACTCTAAATCCTTACATTTATCCCTCCTTCCTCAGAGCACCCTTAGCCACGGTAGATTTACTGCTCTGCAGACACCGTCTGCCTCCAGCAAATGGGATGTGAAGCCATCAGGCTGCAAGGATGGCTTCCACACCCTACGTGCGTAACACAAGCACACAGAGAGCAATTTGCTCCTCAAACTGATGGGAATTTAAGAAAAATTAGGGAGTGATATTTATCTTTGACTCCCTTCCCCAGCATATACCCACCCCTTTTGCCCTCCATTTTGCAAAATAGTGAACTGTTCCCAAACCAGTTGTGACAAGATGCACAGAGACCTTTAATGTATCATGAGAGAGATCTAAGATTTAGCACATCTACAGCTTGTACATAATAGCCAAAAACACTAAAGAAGAAACTGGACCTTTTCTCCTCTCCATTGTGAGAAAAAAGCTCAAAAATGACCAAACTTGATGACTGGAGGCACATAGGCTGGAGGGAGCAAGGCAACATCTAAGCCAAGATTTTTGCCTTCCATTTATCATAAGCCAATTGTACCAACGGTCAGTTTACTTTGGCTGATTGTAATACAGCGTTCCTGCCAGGACCATCACCACGCCAGTCTTATCTGGGCATCAACTGTACTCCTGTTCCTTTTTCCACTCTACTGCTGGTACAACAGCTTCTGACCTATTCCAGACCCTCCTCTTTCTTGGTACTTTTCAGACCATCAAGGGTGCAGATGTGAGGGAGCACACAGGCAGGATGGATGGCACAGCTGAGGCCAACCAGCCTCTTTGCAGGATTTCTGTGCTTATTCGGCACAACAGCTCAGGAACTGTATTCCATGTGCCACTTCCACAGGAGTTAAATTTCTACCTGATCAATTTATGTTGGGCATTGAAATATCTGCCAAGATGTATATCCATGATGAGAGGAGGATGCAGTAACCGAGCTACCGTAACCAGATGGCACCAGGCTGTTACGGAGCTCATTCTCTCAAAAGCAGAGATGAAGTGCATAACATTGCTTTCATCTATACACCAGCAAAATTTGAAATTCAATCACTTCCCTGACTTAAATGGTTGCAGTCATAAAAACTCAGCTATACCGGAACAGGTGGTTTTAGCTTAAAGGTTTGTGAAGTATAAGCATATTAGAAAACTTAAAACTTCATGAAATCTTATTTTCTAAAGAAGCCTTAGGATGAAAGCGTAATGAATCACAGTTTCTGTGACAAATAAGTAACCTTTGGATGCTCAAATTGCGCATAATTTTCTACATTCACTCTTTCTCATCATGCCCAAGAGGACACAAAACCATGTGTTCAGCATGAACATTGCTGCAGCCATCACCGAACATCACTTTTTATTGAGGAACACCAGCACAAAGGGGACACTGCCCAGTTTTGCTGGGCAAACAAATAGATCCCCAATTTCCATCAAAGCTGGGGTGGTCCTCCAGAGCCACACTAGAGTTATGGCTACATTGCTGACAAATTTCTGTGCACTTTTACATGTTAAGTAGTAGAAAACTTTGGACAAATGTCAGAACAGGATAGTGCATGCTCAAGTGAAAATTGGTTGCCTTCAACTTCTTGTAGCCCAGGTCATCACCAAAGCCCAATGGTTAAGTGAATTTTCCAGCCTGGAGATCTCACAGTGCACATAAAGGCTGGTATTCCTGTGTTGGCCTACTGTGCTGAGCAGACAGCAGTGAGGAAATAGGAGCAGTAACTGTTCTGTAAGCTCCTGAACAGGTTAGATTATCTGCCTACTTCCATGCTTACATCCATTGTTATATAGCTATGCAAGAGAAAAACCTTAATGAAACAAAAAAAAAGAGGGGTGGTGGGGTCGTGTTTGAACTATTTCCAAAATATTCTTTCATGTAGACAGAGGATATCCCAGAAGCTCTTCTTTCCTAGATACAAGACCAGAGTAACTTCTACAACCAGCGAAAGCCAAAAATAATCCCAGGACATCTCCACATTCAAGCACCATGCAACCAAAGCACCAACCCAAACGTTAAAATCCATATTTAAGACCAAGCCAATACCTTATCTAATTAATGGAGGAAACCAGTAATGAATAGAACTTCCAGTAAACAACATATCAGCTTCTGTGTTTGCTTTAAAAAAGTTAACCAGTCATAGTTACCCAACAGAGAAAGACAAGGCAGCTGTCAGAGATCTGTCACAGGGGTTCTTGCTGCTGATACAGAACCTTAGGTGATAGTTACAAGAGCTGTGTTGAACAGGAGAGCAAAGATTTTTTTTTTCCCAAAATTAGAAATATACTATTTCCAAAAATGGGAGCAAAAGACAAAAGGTAATGAAAAGTACTGCTGAAGAAATGTTTAATTAAAAAAATCAGGAATTCAACAGTGCCTAAATCTTTATTTTTCATAACCTACATATTTTTTTTTTCAAATTAGACAGTTTTACATTTTATGACACAAAAGGAAACTTAAATTACTGATAGTTTACATGTAAGCTTGATTCCAGTCTTAATGGAAGAAGAACAAAAACAAAAACCCTCAAAAAGGCTCCCATATTACACTTCTATTTCATGAATTGGCAGCTGTTAGGTCTCCTTAGAAATCCTGGATTGTCTGCTGCTATTAGTGTAATAGGTTACAAAGCACAGAAACCCCTACCTGTAGCTGAAGGAGATACAGAGATAGGTGTGCACCATTACAGTCAGCTGTTGCTCCTGATACTCTGCACCACGCTCCAACAAGGACCTTCCCATGCCAACGGCTCAAGGCTTTGAAGGAAAACCCAGCAACATAAAAAATTTGCCACTGCTCACACATTTCTAAGTGACAGTGCCATGGTGGGGGACTGATCTGAAACCACATTCAGTTTTGAAAGCAACCTTCATTTTTTTTTTTAATTCCTGGAAGAATCTCAGACCCCATTTTTGACTTGTTTTCAAACTGAAAAGCATCACCACACAGTTCTAACTGGGTGAAATGCCAATTTTATTACTGTATTCCTGAACCTTTAGCTCAGCTACTGCTTTTGGGAGGTTTTCATTTTAAAAGCCACGTTTTTAATCCCTCTCTGTATCGTAGCAACAGTCTGCGTGCAACTTCACAACTCTACTCTGAAAACTCCATTTTGTCACTGAGTGGGGAGGAAAGAAATAAATCTCAAAGTAAAATACAGTAAGGAAAAGTTGTATTGAATATTACACAGCGATTTGGCGTGTCACTTTTTGTTTTAAAAAGCTATAAAACCACATCAGAAGAAGGTTTAAACTTTAAATGCAACAGACTGTTGCTGGGTAAGCAGTAATTACAGTGTATTGACCTATCACAAATGGCAGCAGAATACATTAGAACAGCACAACACATCCCGCTGGTCTCAACAGATCACCTCGGGTACCAGCTGAGCACCAGGACGAGCCGCTCACAGCCGCTGGAAGGGACCACTTGCCACTGTTTGCAGCTGGTATAGCCTTTCACTTGCAGCAGACAAACAAAATGAATCATACAGCTGGCCTAAACCATACACAAATCTAGCTACCGCTTTCACTGCCGCTGGGGAAAGGAGAAGGGGATAAAAAAATCCAATGACTGAAGTAGTTGAGCAGTTTTGGTGATGGTGTCGAGGTCCTATCTCCTCCCACAGCATTCACAAAGTGCGCTTTTTAAACAAGAAGAATCAACAGACTCCACATGCCCTATTTTGACCAATTCTGCAGCATACAACAGGCTGGATTTACAATGTCAACTAGTTACCAATTGATGCTTGTAACAGGAAATTTATCAGGAGTCAACTTCTATAGTTACTTTACAGTTCTATGAACCATGCACTGATACTCTTGAAAGCAGACAAGTAAGCTTCAGTGTATATTTTTGCAGCAGTCAAGTTTTTCCCCAATTAGACTTGATTTTTATTAATGACTTAAAAATTACAGTTTGACTGCTGAAATTCATTATTTATATTGCATAACACTTTTGAATTGGTTAAACTGTTTGGTTTTAAAGGGACTTTAGGAAAACATTTGAGGGCTTTCAAATAAGACTTTCATTCCATTTCCCTTTTGCAGTGAAGAGGCAGAGTCAGTTCAACACACCAGAATAAAATAAGAAAAAGAAAAAAACAACAAATTAAAGTAATATTCAAACCACAACATTTAGTTTATCTACATCCAGCTCAACAGCAACATTTATAATATCAATAATTTTTATCAGATTTTTTTCTTTAGGGTACCTTTTTATATGTTCTGATTATTTACAACTGTACAAGCAAAGCACACACTTCCAAGTGCACATATTTAATACAGTATTGACTATTTGCATTTACAGGTTTTTCAACAATCTGAAAAAGATCAACTGTTTAAGATCTTTAAGGTATATTACAAAAACTGCTGCTAGTTCCTGTACTACAGTATGTTTACCCAGTAAGACCAGTGACAATAGATACATACTGTAACTGAGTAATTCTGTATTCCATTCATGCTAACCCTCTATGGGGTCAGACCTCATTAACTCTAAGCTGTCTTGTACAAAAGTTAAGGCAAAGTCATTTTCAAGTTTAAATAAAATTCAAGTCTTTAAATATTGGATGGAAATAATTCTTTAAAAAAATCAGTTGTTTAAATAAACATTTTTGTGGAATAAACTGTACTGTCATAGTCAGCAGGAATGAGATTTGTCTGAACTTCCTGCAGTTTAAACACTTAAAGAAAAGCTTTAGGCATTTTAAAACAAAAATAATTTATATTCAACTTTATTAGAAACTTGCTAATTTAGTGCATCCTTGTCCTTCAGAAAGCGCATCACTTCTAAAGTAAATAAGTGTGAGAAACCTCATCCCAGAGGTAAATATCAGGGATCTCTTCCTCCACCACACAAAACAAACACCATTATCTCACGGCTTGAAAAATTTAAATCCGTATGCCAATGCTTGTAGTTACAGGAAGATGTCAACACAAGGCTGACTAAGATATGAACTCTTTCAAAGAGCACTTGGGGCAGAGATTTAAAAAAAAGTCTACACAGAGCACAGGGGTAACCAGAATATACAGCGCTGACTCAGTTAACTCCCTTACAAGCACAGGGAAGCTAAGGTTATCACAAGAAGTCTACTCTGCTTTCTCCTGATAACATCCACTAACAGGCTTCACCACCATAGAAGCTCACAGACTTGATTCTTTCTATTCACAATGTGCTTTGTATTTGCAAATTATAACATCAGTTTTATTCTGGAGTGAGAAGATGGTTACTTGCTTGCAGTAAGTCAAAAAAAGGAAATATTTCAGAAAGACGGTTATGGTGCCCTGTAGAATTCTTTTTGTGTGTGCAAAACATCAAAAAAAGGTTAAGTTTTTAAAAATGCTAGAAACAGCTACTCATTTAACCTAAAAGTGCAAGTTCATTTGCTGACACTTAGTACAGCAGCCCAATAAAAAAAAAAATCTTCAAGGTCACGTACTAATTTGTAAAATATATCTACTTCCTTGCACTCTACACACTAGCTGCCGTTATCAGTCTTTTGGACACTTTAGATATGTACTTGCAGACCAGTTTATTAAAAATATTGCAGCAGCACGTTTCTGCTCAACAGTTTAGAAAAAACTCACTATACAGAGCTTGCACTCACACAGCCACAGAGAGGCTTAATAAAAAGTTGATTTTTTTTTAAGACAAATATTTTACACCTTGGAAAAAAAAAAAAAAAAAAAAATCACACTAAGCTTCACCTCCAATTAAGCACCAATCTAAATGTAAGGTTTAGAACAACTATCCAGAAATACCCAGAAAAATAGAATGTTTGTTCAACAGGGGAAAAAGTATTTCACAGAAAAATAACTTGCAGGCATTGTTACATGCCTTGTATCACTGCAAGCTCCTAACCAGCAACTCATTCTCAGGTATCTTAGTGGGAACATGGGTTTAATTTGTGGGAAGCAGACCTCTTCTCAAATCCCTCCCAGGTGTTATTTTCACTGAGGAGATTTAGGAGGGGTACTCTGTTCTTTATTTAAGCGTTTGCCAGTGGCTGGAGGGGACGATCTGCGTCCTGACTGTCTCCTCTGGTCTTTGGGTTGTCCAGGATGTGACTTTGCAGGAGGAGGTTCTCTATTTTTCTCTATTGTTTCTGTGGGCTTTCTTTCTTCTTTCCCACATGCTACAGTGTTTGGCTTCTGTTCTTTCTGGGGTTGCAATGTAGGAGGATCCTTAGTTGTTCTCTGGCAAATTTCCGCATAACTAGGTTTTCGCAGTTCCTGGAAAATCGGAAGCAAACAGGACAGAGTTAAACAAAGTGTCCTGAGGAAAAAAAAAATTACTTTTATGAACAAAAAAGGGTTAAGTCCTTGTCCCAAAAGACTGCTGCACTAAAATATGCAGATGAGGGCTTGAGTATGAAGTTTACAGGAACTGTATAGACAATAAAGCTGAAGAAAAGGTAAAATGTAAAACAGTATGCCAGAAAAATGGGGTAATGGCATAGGGCAAAATACTCCCCTTTCAAACTCAAAACCAGCTGAAACACGATGAATACTCTGGTTTCAATATCAGCATATGTATTAATACTTCTACCTCAAGGATACTACCAAGAAGAGAATTCAGATAAGGAGATATCTTTTGTACTGTTAATTGCATAATTTTATCACATGCAAGTAATCATGAAGCCACCAATTAGTAAATTTAAAGCTGCTGGACAAATTCTAGGATGCTGGGCTCACATGATTAAGCAACACTGGGTAGCAATAAATATTCTGTTAAATGCAAACTGGATCATCAAGAAAAAGTGAAGTAATGAAGTCACTTACTATGGCAGCCCCATTGACTTGTACCGATTTACATGCAGTACTCAGTGTGGAAGAAGAAAGTCTTTCTGTACTCTGTGTCTCTCTCTGCTGTTTATCCACGACTTTGGAGTCCCTGTAAGCATCCACCAGGAAGCAAGGCTCATGAGAAATGAAACTTCAGGATAGATGAATGGTTTAATAATGGGTCTAAAAAGTTTGAGTATGACTATAAATAGTTACAGCTGTAATTTGCCTAGCACATTATGATTAGCATTGCATTCAAAAATGCTATTGAAAATAGAAAAAATATATTCCTGTGCAATGTGATACTACTCATAATTTGTCATGTTTTGATAGCATTTAGTTACTCAGTTATTTGATTTGCAGGTTCCAAATAAAGTGTCACCAAAAAACTTTCTTTACGGTATGGACATCAGTACTGCCCACAGAGCCGCCGTGGGTTTACTCTCTCTGTTTCAAAATTGTCTAAATACAAGACAGTAAGGTATTCATTAAACTTCTGTCACAGAAACTAAACCATGACACTAAATTTTCTTCTGCTAAATGGCTATTACGATTGAATCACTGATATGATATTGTTCAGAAATTAAGCTTTATTGCCTTTACTACAAGTACAACAAAATATTACTTCTTTCATTGATTAAGATTTTAATAGCTATTTACATTGTTCTGCCTCATGAAAGAAAATGCAAATGTGACTCAGAGCAGAATTATTATACCCATGTAATTAAGTGCTTACTCAGTAGGCTGGGGTGGCGAAGGAGACCTTTCAAAGGTCCTGGGCAATGTAGAAGAAACTGGTAGCGGCTCTCGAGGAATTCCTGATGGAATAGTGTTTGTACTTGCATCCACATTAATGTTCTGAAGGGGGAAAAAAGGCACAGAAGGACAATCAAAATATCCAATTAATACAGTTTGCCTGAAAATCAGCACAACCAGGAAACAGTTCATAGTTTGATTTTATATGGTAAATTGACTATAGGAAGGTACAGAAGGAGCCTATACATATATTGTAATGAATATGTTATTTTTTTCCTTTCTATTTATTTAGGAACACAGACAAATAACACTCTGTGGTTATTTCCAAAGAAGTTGTAAGCTTAGGTCCCTTTGGGACATATCTGGATGACAAAAATCACTTAGAATCCTTATGGTTGGAAAAGACCTTTGATCAATCATCACCCCGTCAACTAGACCATGGCACTAAGGGCCACATCCAGTCATTTCTTCAACACTTCCTGGGCTGCTGACTCCATCACCTCTCTGGGCAGCCTGTTCCAATGCTTAACTTCCCTACCTAAACCTCCCCTGGCACAGCTTGAGGCCCTTTCCTCATCCTGTTGCTGGCTGCCTGGGAGAAGAGACCAACTCCCACTTGGCTACAGCCTCTGTTCAGGCAGTTGTAGAGAGTGACAGGGTCTCCCCTGAGCCTCCTTTTCTCCAGGCTAAACACCTCCAGCTCCCTCAACTGTTTCTCAGAACTTGTGCTCCAAACCCTTCACCAGCTTTGTTGCCCTTCTCTCTGGACATGCTCCAGCTGCTCAGCGTCTGGTAGTGAGTGGTTCAGAACTGGCCACAGGATTCCAGATGCAGCCTCACCAGTGTCGAGCACAGAGGGACAATCACTTCCCTGGTCCTGCTGGCCACACCATTTCTGATACAGGCCAGGATGCCATTGGCCTTCCTGGCCAACTGGGCACACCTGGCTCACGCTCAGTTGCTGTTGACCAGCACCTACAGGTTCTTTCCTGCAGGGCCTCTTTCCAGCCACTCCTCCCCCAGCCTGTGGTGCTGCTGGGGGTTGCTGTGATCTAAGTGCAGGACCTGGCACTTGGCCTTGTTAAACCTCACACAGTCAGCCTTGGCCCATCCATCCAGCCTGTTCAGACCCCTCTGCAGACCCTTCCCTTCCTGTCTTCCAGCACATCAACACTCCTGCCCAACTCAGTGTTGTCTGTGAACTTACTGAGGGTGCCCTCGATCCCCTCATGCAGATCACCAGTAAGGTTATTAAACCAGACTGGCCCCAATACCGAGCCCTGGGGAATACCACTAATGACTGGAACTAGTGACTTCTTTCAACCTGGAAATTTTGCACCTGCTGCTGACAAAGTAGGCTTTGCACCTGTTCACATAACCACAGGCAGCCTATGAAAACAAAGGTCTCCTAGTGCTGTGAACTAAAAACTATCTTCTTCAAAGTTCTAATTCTGCATCATCCCAATATAATGATTTGCTACCAAGCCAAAGAGGCTTTTTCCATAGTCCTCAAAAGATTCTGGTAGTGCCAAGCGATACTGTGCTTCGAGATAAAGGCCAAAGAGGTTCAAGATGTATGCATTAATTTAAATTGTCACAAAATAGCAAAAGAGAAAGACAACTTTGTATCCTGAAAAACATGTATCTTACATTTATAACCATTTTGTTTGTTTTGAAGGGTGCTATGTTCTTTGTATTGCTTCTGACCTGTCTCATCCTAAAAACTAAAACCCAAAGAGATTCTGGTATGCAGAAGGGACAACAATGGGAGAACACAAGCTCAGAAGGAACAAGATATCCCTTCTTTTCCCCTAGCCCAGCCAACATTCAAAAGGGCATAAACCATAAGACTCCTATGGTCACTGTTATAAAGGAAAATTGTATTTGATTATACTGTTTTAAAATCAGGCATAGATTACTGCAGTAGATCTAAGCCTAGTTTGATTCAAAGTAGAAGACTGCAAAAGGTGGATGTTTAGGAATAACAGAACAGCTTTTATAGTCTTACTTGCTGTAAGATGTGTGCAAAAGGCTTGAAATTGCAAGCTGCTGAGCATTCTGGCCCAAGTGCATCAGAACTTGCAGGTACATGGTTAAGTGTGAATAGCTTCACGTCAAGCAGACATGCAAGAGCTTTTCCTTGCCAAAACACTCAGCCCTTGATCTCACAGTGCTACACTTCCTAGTTACAAAATGTGGGATGATTACTACCTGTCATTCCCCAGAGCTACATCTAGAAGAGCATCACTAAGCAAAGAGCATAAAGATATGATGCTTGGATAACAACTGCTGGAAATTATAGACCCTTAGTCCCCTCAGCTTCCGTACACAGGACTTGCCCACCTATAAAACAAGGGAAGCACTGTGTAACTCTACTTCAGTGCTTTGTAACACCACATCAGGTGACATGAAAAAACACTGAGATCAAGGTGAAAAGCAGCCTGTATACATTGGCAAGACTCTGATGCTAGCTCAAACACCTTTGTAGCAATACACAATTGCTCTTTGGAGCCAGTTGCTGTTATCTTACTCTTTATTTAAATGCCAACAAGGAAAGGTAGCATAATCCCTTTCTTCCACACAATGGTACAGAGTAACTCCCGTACACTGGAAAATGAAACTGGTAAATTGAAGGGTGCTTTTTAATGTGACAGTGCACTGCAGTATCTTAAAGCCTCAGTACCTGACTGATATGAAGACTGCCTCTACATGAGAGAAGTCTAAATTCTTTACAATAAGTACAGTGCAAACCAAGTACTAGATCTGTGATGGGGGAACAAGGGGTTTTCAGCTGCAGCACTAAGAGCAAGTGCTGGAATCATATTTAAAACCTGAAATACAATAGTCAAAAAACACTTCCTAAGTAACCAGAGGTACAATACTTCAAAATTAATAGAACTTGGCCAAGAACAGCCTACAATCTGCAGTACTGGCACACAGTAAGTTAAACACTGCTCTTACCATGGCTCTGACCTGCACATTCGCCCTAAATGCAATCCTGGGACATAGTTGCCCCTCCTACCACTTGCAGGAGACAGAGTAGATGGCTTGTCTGTACAGTCACTGCCTCGGGTGCAGGCTGCCCTGCTGCCTCCCCTTTTCTTTACCAAAAAATACCGTCTACCCACCCCTGACACATGGGCACCAAAGAAAACACTCTAGACCCAGCAAGAGAAGACATGAGAGATTGTGGTGGTTCACCACATTGCTTTGCACTGCTAATCCAGGGCCTAAGTTCTTCAGTCGTGGTACAGCTGGAAAAACACAAGTTAAATTAGAGTTATCAAGAAAAGCCAATACAGACTTTCATAGCCCAGAGCATTCCACAGTGCAGAGGGTTACGTGAGTCTTGCCGGAGAAGAACACACTGTCACTCACAGATGGCATGGCAGAGACAGTTCTAAGAATGAAATCTATGAAAAGCTACTGAACATTAATTTTCAACTGCATCTCTACTACATCTATATAGCAGTGGTTGCCAAGTTATTCTGATGTATTTTCATCTTTCTGAGCAATATGACAAGACAACACTGGGATCCAGCTGGTTTTGGTAGCAGTTTTTGTTCCAGCTATGATGCCTACTGAGATTACGTAAGCAGCTTCTTTATTTTGGTGCTTAGAAGTTTGTCACTTTAAAGTGTTTTATATACAACTCAGAAGTCTTACTTTCAAACAGGAGGGAAAATGTATCACATACCTTTCACCTGAGTCTATCAAAAAGCCTGAGGCAGTTATGAACAGCAAAGAGCATATTTTCTAATCTCTGCTATTAACATCTACTTATTATACTGGTGCCCGTATTCCACACCATTTCAAAGAGAATACCCAACAAATTCTGAGCTATAAGTGAAGAAGGCAGCAGCACATCATTTGACAGCTGTTTTTAAAGAACATTTCTTACAACCATGTAAACCCACAAGTTATTTCCGTATATAAGCCACCAAATCTGAAAACAAGAGGTATGCAAGTCTTTGTTTACCCAACAAAAATGAACATCCGCTACTCACTCTTTCTTTTGACGTTCCTATTACCACACTGGACAGTCTGTTTTCAAATAGGTCTTCAGTCTTTAAATTGCCAGCAGCCCCGGGTAATGGAGGAAAGCTAGATAAACCCAATTCAAAACTGGGAGATGGAGGTTTTGGGGGTGGTGGAGACTGTGTTTGGCCTCTCTGGAATAGAAATAACATGTAGGGGTTACTGCACTAGATGACAGAAAAGATATGCAACTCTAAACTGTATTTTGTACTTGACTTATATCAGCAAAGCCCTAGAGAAGGATTCCCCATCTCATCTCCCAGAAAAACCACACAGTTCCGGGGAATACATGCTTTCATTTTCCAATGTTGCCCTTAAAATATTTAATTATTATTTAAATGCCATGGCATACGCATCAGCTTTAGTGATACCAGCATAGAAAGAAGTTTCCTCACTGACTCTTCCTTGAGGACAGACACACTGACATAGAAAGGAAAACAGACTGGTTTAGGTGTCATGATATAGGGAAAATATAATGCCCATTTATGTACAGTTAGTAATATCCTAAATAAAAAGACAGGAGTCAACAAGAATTTTATTTTCAGATATATGAAGAAACGGCAAGACAGCATGCCTTGTATGTGGTACAGACAACAATAATTTATATCTAATTAGTATTAATCGATATTGTCAGTTTGTAAAAATGCAAAAGTAAGTGCCAAACCTATTTTTGAAACAGAGACTGTTAAACTAAATCTAAGAAGAAAAACAATGTCTCAAGCAAAAACACCAACATCAGTGTGCTAAATGCAACTATTTTGCACTAGAGACAGCAGTTCAGGAGTTAAAAGTACCACAATTAGAGATCACTTGTGAGGACTGCTGGTAAGGATTTGTAAATCTATATTATATTTACACAGGAAAAAATAAATCTCCTTTTGTAATATGCTGTAACTGAAGTTACCAATTAACTTCATCTACAGCACGTAAAGAAGTAACTGTTTCTTGAATGTGCTGAGGCCTGTGCTAAGATAATCTCTGCTACAAAATACCAAATGCAAAGCAATCTTTGAAACAGTTCCTATTTTGAAAAGGAAAATATGAGGATATAGTCAAGATGGTGTGAATGTAAGAACAATGCTTCTGAACAAAAAGAACAACAGACACAAGACTACCTTCAAGGTCTTTTCACAAACTACATGAAATGTCAAAACAATTGTGTGGCAACAGGGAAGTAGGGAAAGAACAAATAAATACAGAGGCAAGAACAACTGCAACCCCCAGGACTGCTACTGACCCAGCACTACCCCCAGGAAGAGTGCTACAGCAATGGTGACTGCAAATCTCCAAAACTGAAGTCAGATGACCTGCCAAAGGTCAGGGAGAGTGATTACACTTATCCAGCTCAAATTGCAAGAGGAACAACTCGAATTTTTAAAAGTCATTCTTCAAATCACAGCACTCGCTCTTCTTAAAGAAGACTGAAGTTCTGCAATAGCAAATGCTTCCATGTTACAAACATTTTAAGTTACACAGTTGAGTCCTAAAACCCTCAACATATTAAGAGTGGTATTAACATCTTAAATGAGTAGGACGAGTGGGGACTTCAATGGATTTTAAGCTAACTGCATAAAATTTCTCAAGTTAACTTCCTGTAAGTTGAGTAACCGGCTTTTGTATACAGCCTCAGCAACAGTCTGATCAAAAAATTTCATGCTCTTTTTCATGCAAACATGCATACACTCTAATTTTTCCTTTAAAAAGAAAAATCTTCTAAAGAAGTCATTACTCTATTCAAATACAACTGGTTTTAGTGATGTCCTGTGTACACTATCTAATTGCTACAGCATTACACAAGAAATAGGATACTGAATTCAATTATTTCCACAATCTGACGGGGTAAAATTTCAATCTTTTGCTTCCAAGTACACTTCCTTGCAGTGCATGCAGCCATGGGTGTACAGCAGCTTTCACCTCTGCTCAAGGTGCAGCACTGGACACTACAAACTAAAGATGCTTGGTGCAGAAGAGACTGGAAGGAAGCTGGTTGTACAGGCTGCAATTACAGCCTGGCGCTGACAGACGGGAACCGTGGGTCTCCAAAGAAGTCACATCTACAAGTTTTTACATTCAAAGTTCAAATAATCTTTGCAGTCAGCTCTGTCAGAAGTGCTGCTCTATTCAGTAAGAGCGTCCAAGGTAATCCTTTCACTCCAGTCACTCACATGCCTAACCTGTACCATTTCCTTGTTCTTTTAAATACAGAAGAAAGTTAATAGGAAAACTTCACTCTAAAAATTCAAGCAGCTTTGAAAGGGCAAAAGGAAGAAGTACTGGGAATCCTACATGTAATCTGGTCTCACTGCCTCTGGGAAGTTTGATGAGAACTGAAAGGAAGGAATCACCTGCTAAACTTTCCTGCTCCTTTATCTAAGTTCACTAAGGCTACTCAACAGCAGGAGCTACAAACACACAAATGCAATGATTCCAGACCTTTAGGAAAGTGTTATGGCTCATGCAGCAGTATTACTTCACAATTGTAACATGAATTAGGAAATAACCTGGTTCAACTTCACATATATGCCATCTGTGGCAAAAACAAATTGCAACGAAATGACCAGTTTTATCATATCAAACCTTAAATCCTACAAAAACATGTTTTTTTCTCTTCTACATCTAGTGCTACATCAAAGTATCAAGGCTACTTTGGTATTAACCTTGAATTCCAGTTTACCAAAACCACAGTATTTCAATAGTGTTAGCATACCCTTACCAAGTGGCACTTGGCATTTAAGAAAATGAACTTCATAACCACTTAAGAAAATGACCACTTCATAATGCACAGCAGAAACATTAGTTATGACACAAGGTTCTATAAAATGTTCTTCAATGTCACCATTATTGATAATGAAGTATCAAGTGTTTTGAACTTTAGTTTAGCTATTCCTGAACGTGAACACTGGCACGTTGAAAAAAACTGAGATGGGAATCTTCTGCCACTCTAAGAGTAATTTTAACTTTTCCCTGACTTCTGCATTAATGGCAAATCATCTCTGATACCCGAATGCAGTGAACTCATGTGACTAATGAGCTGTTATTATCTTTAATCAACTGTGATGTACAACTGCTTGTGCAGTAACTTATGTCACCTGTTACTCCATGATAATATCCATACTAATGCCTTGTTACCCTACTTTTATTAGGGACAAATAAGATCATGAACACTCACTGTAAACTTGTCCTCCCTTTTCTTTCGGTAGCCATATGAGTTTTTCCTACGGGAAAGAAAGCAGATATCAGAACCTTGCCTATAAGTGGATGGACAGCAGCTAATGAAAACAGAAGAAATTAATTCCAATTGCTATTTCATCCATCTTCATTCTACACGGGTTATTAAGAAATGTTTTAGGGAAAAATTCCTAGCAAGCTCTCATTAATACAAAGGTATAGATCTTATGCAAATCAGCATAAGAACACACTAGTTACAAGTAATTCCTGCGTTAAAAGTACCTCAGTAGAGATTTTATGTAAGGATTAGACAAAACATTACAGTATCCAAATAAGGGGTTTAGGATTTTTTGTACACCAATATAACTTCTCAAATATAGCTAACTATTTCCAATCCAGGTAAAGCTCCTTCAAAACACTTTTAGCACTTTGTCCCCATCCCTGCTTCAGGTAAAGCCCCTCCAAGCAGCAGTGTAAAATTTGCAGTGCATTCAGATTCAATATATTTTTTAAGTTTTTTGTCTGACTTTTATTACTCTAAATGTATTCAACAGTGAAACATTAAAATGCAACTCTAAGTACTGACTATTCCTGTACATTTCTGTAGTCTATAGTTTGAGCCATCTTGTTTCCTGAGTTCTTAATCATACTTTCATCCATTAGTTATAACACAATTTGGTAAATTAGATTTAAAAAGGTATTACAACCCTTGCACAAAATCCCCATTTAATTTTGCAATGATACAAGTCTAAAATAGGATCATGTGCGAAACACTTGAGTTATCTTCCAATTCAGTGAGTCATTCAAAATGTGATTTACTTAGAGACAAATACAACCATTATCAAAGCTGCAGAATACTTTTATAAAGCACTTACTAGAACCGCATTTATAAAAATTCCAGTTTTCAGCTCCCCAGGTAGTTGGTTGCGGTTTTTTGTTTGGTTGCTTTTAAAACTACATAACAATAGTTTCCTTAGCTGCCTGCAGGCGTTTTTCCTCCCTTCATACCAATCCGTCATCTTTGTTGTTGTGTATGCCCAATTTGGTCAAAATTCTGATCTTTCAACTTAAGAAGTTAAGAATGAGCACTGCTAATACAGGTTCAGGTGCACAATCTACAATGCTGAACAATGGAATGCACAGAACTTCATTAAAGTCAAACAAATAATATACAGAAACTTTCTTGCACCAGATGAAGAAAGGATAGAGGATTAGATCTTACGGATCTTACAGATCTAAACTGTTCATCGCTTGCCAATAATGATTTTCATCCAGTAGGAAAGCATCAAAGTCCACTTGGCCTTTGTTCTGCATTTAACACCTTCTGTGAAGTACTTTGCAAGATTTTAGGTTTGAGGAGAGAGTCTCAGTTTGAAGCAGTATTGAAAATATAACGATACCACACCTCCACTAAAAGCAGTAGTTCAGAAGCAGCAATACTTGGCTGTTCAGAGGACAACTACAGAGCACACTCACCTTCCTCTCCCTAAGCCAGGGGATGAGTCAATGCTGCTCTGTTCCATCCGTCCAGTTCCCACTTCCCTCTTGGTGTAACTGGTGGTAGCACTCTGCATCCGTGTCCTGCTTTGTCCCGGCTGCCGCGTCTGTGGACTCCTGACGCCATTGATTAAACGATCAGCAGAAAAGTTGAATATTGTAGGACTGTCTAGAAGCCCAGGTCCCCTTTCTGCACTGGGTATTGTATGTCGTATATGTGACTTGCTAGGATTCCTATAAATTCAAAAGTCATTTCAACATACGCACTATCAGAGATCTTCTGAGGCCTAAGCCTATTCACAGAATTCAGAAGTAAGATCTTCAGTCCTTTATCACTTATTTCATTTATAAGAATGATCAACATTCATTGTAACAGGTCACGTGAATTATCAAAATTAACCTTTTCCCTGTCTGTTTTCAACTAGACCTTTACTATATGAATAATCCTGCTGATGACATGTCATCTCTCAGAATATTTCAGCTGAATACCCTAAATCACAGAACAGACAAGTCCTCAGCTTTCAGACTGTCCATTTACATTTCAAAACACTACATCCATTAACAACAGGAGCACCATCTGCCCTTTCGCCTCACCTTTGGCAACAGGTTCAGTTTCACAAGTATTCTCAAGTTAGCTGGTGTTACTAAAATAAGCAGATGAAAACCCCATATGCCAGATAACACAACAGTATTGTTAAAAGATAGATTAACTTGCCTGTTCCTGGGAGGATATTGTCTGAGTGTTGTCAGTGGAGAAGCAGCAGGCTTGAAGGTTGGAGATGTGAACCCATTGATAAATCCAGTATTTGGAAATGGTGTTACCTAAAAAAACGTATTGCATGCTCATCATTATAAACAAACTGAGTATAACTTTTCTTAACCCCATATTTTTTGTCATTCTGTGCGGGACAGTACTTAAAAGATTGGCTCAAGCAGAAACAGAGCATCTGTCTAATGCCTTGTAGCTAATTTAAAAAATTTCTGGAAAAACTCCAAGCCTCTGTATTTCTGAGAAGTCAGCCACTAGACATATTCAGCTTATGATAGTTTCAGAGGATTGAAAAACATCAAGCCAAAATTCTTGGCTGTAAGTTAAATAGCTCTCCTCCTATTTCACACCACACTACACATGACTTTGGAGTACAGAGACACCTCTTTGTCAGAGCCTCTAATTGACATTGCCTGTCATTGTTTCTCTTATAATTTACATGTGAATTCCTCCCTAAAAAAAACCCTCAACAACTTCTTTTTAGTTCCTCATTCTACTTCCATGTGACATCTAAATAAAGCCTAGAGAATAAGTGGATGTTAAGTGGAACTCTGATGCTTTTCAGATCTTACCACCTTACTCTACACATGAAACACTGTCTTCTTGTCTGAAGAAACAACATTAGCAAAAGATTTTCTGGGGTGGGTGCATATCAATGTCTTGTAGTAACAAGATACCTCAAAACCTGAAGCATGTTCAAAGTAATTTTTCCAACCTTGCTAGCACACTTGTGTCTTTTTAATTTAAATGTGTAAGTGAGTTGCATTTAAGAAATGTTACTATTAACACCAGCAAATGCTTGCTTGTCTTCTCCCCCTGAAAATAACTACGAGGCAGAACAATAAGACTCCTCCTACACTCTATTAAATGATGAGAAACAGCTAGGATTAAGACTATTTTCTATAAAGGTACATTTAAACTTGAAAAAGGTTTCTTGCACAAGTTAAATCACTGATCAATGGAAAACAAAATTTAGCACTAAAGATGTCATATCAAACTACTGCTAGCCTAACTTAGCATGCACGACAGCAAATGCTACCTCAGACTCCACAAAAAGGCCATTAAAAAAGGCCTTTTAAAAAAGGCCTTAAATAAAGCTCCTCAAGGAACAAAGTTTCATCAAAGTAATGCTTTCTGGTTTAAGAGTTACACCTTAATGTAAAATTCCACCAGAACTAGCAAGCAACCACTGAATCTGAAAAATGAGAAGACACTGAACATATTGGGGACACTAGCAATATTCAACCCTTCTTTCTTTATAATGATGTGTGATATTTTTGGAGGAAAATTTTT
This sequence comes from Corvus hawaiiensis, assembly GCF_020740725.1. Classification (NCBI taxonomy): domain Eukaryota; kingdom Metazoa; phylum Chordata; class Aves; order Passeriformes; family Corvidae; genus Corvus; species Corvus hawaiiensis. Next base: position 10,472,354 of record NC_063213.1, read on the forward strand.
TTTTTTCCGTTTTCCAATAATACCAAAAGCATCTCCACAGAAGTCATCTGGCTCAAACATGCTTTCTTTTCAGTTTCTTTTTTTTTTCCCCAAGCAGGACAAACTAGATCTTTTCTCAAATACTATTAAGTACGTGATGAAGAACCAGGTAGTTTTAGAATCCTGAGGACAAGTGTTGCCATATTCAAGTTTCAAAACTTAAATGGTATGCCCACACTACTGGAGATCTCAAATTAGAGATGAGAAAAAGCAGTCTTTATGTTGAAGCAGAATAGAGAAACTTTGCTGTATTTTCACACAAGTCTCTACATGCGAACTGCAACCCTGTCTCATGAAAATTATTGCTGTGTCATGGTTCCTCATGGTCCCTGTTCTCCTCAAGTGATTTCTATTCAAATATAGCTCTTCCTACAAAAGAATCAAGAAACATCACGTTACAGTCATGTACATAAAATGCAGCTAACCAATGACAATACACTGCAAAACAGTGAAAGGCAAAGCCCAGACAGTTGATTTCCTGTTTTGACTAAGAAAAGTATGAGATCTTTAATGCTGACAAACTCATAATGTCCTCCCCAAAGGACAGGACTAATAAGCCTTCTTTAAAACAAAAAGTTACAGGATAACATAAGGCGGATACACAGTCTACTCTGCCTGAACCTGTGGCTTACTAATCTAGGTCTTCTATACCATTCCCATCCAGCTACTTCAGCATCCCAGAGGAAGACTGTGCAATAGCCAGTCTTAGTTTATCTACAGGAAGATTCACATTCATTGCTGCTTAACAAGGCAGCTTTCTCCTGGAGTAACACAGCTTGCTCTGTTACCTTCTCTCCTCTGCATTCTTCATCCCTCTGAGAAAGCCTCCCCCTGCAACAGCTCTGGTTCCCTTCCCTGTGTGTGAAGTGTTTAGCACACCAACTTTTTAATTAGCTCGTGGTTCAGTACAGAGGATGTGTGCTCAAGTTTGTTCAAGGACACTTTAATCCTCTGCCAAAAAAAACCATCTAAAGAACTTTAATTTTGAGCATTGCTCCCCTCATTTCTTTGAGCCACAAGTAAAGAGGCATCTCCAAAGGGGAGAAAGAGGCTCCACATAGGAAACCTGAGCCTCCCAGTCATTACAGGAGATCACCCATGTATTTTTAAGGTAACAAAGGCCAGCTAAATGGGGCCAAGGTAATTCTGATGAGACTGTCACAATGGAGAAGATGGAAGCAGCATTGCAGGACACAGTGGATGTCCCATTACAGTATATAAGGATTTATTGCTACCACCCTAGCTTCAAGGCTTACCAACAGCCTCTTTTAAGAAAAAAGCAATTGAAAAGTGATTTTTGTAATTAGCAAAAGCAGTTTTACTCTTCATTGGCAAAAGAGATGTTACTATTGGACAGAAAATATTCTGCTTTAAGAATATGCCAAATAGGGCAATTCAGCATGCTAACCTAGAACCTAACTTCCTCCTAGAAGATAAGACAGCATGGCATCTTGACAAATCCTTACTAAAGAACTGCCTCAAAACCTAAAAGGTTTAAGAAGAGAATCACAGTCCTCAAAGTCTGAGACCAGATACAATTTTCAAATAATCCATCTTGTACACCATGGGAAGGATTTTGAAGGACTGTTTTTCAAGAGGAATTAGAATCTTAAACTCCCCTCTTCAGGATACATTTCCTACACCTCAATAAAAAATAATACCAGCTTTGAAAAGAACACAACTGTTTCAGAATCCCAGAGACTTACCAATGAAGGGTCAAGGTAGCTGTGCGTGGCTGACCAGGTCTGTGGGCCAATTAAGCTGTACAGTGGGAAGTGCTGCTGGGGACTGTATACTGGAGGTATGTAAAAGGATGTTGTGTAGCGCTGCTGCGTGTAGAGGTTCATATCCAGAGGTCTATATCCATTCTTTGGCAAAAATGTGTTTATAGCTATTGCCTTTGCTTTTATCCTTGCCTGCAAAGGAGATTAGATTATTTATTACAGAAACTTTTAAATTAAGTCAGGATGGTTCAAACTAGCAGCCCTCAAACTTCTACTGGACACTTATCAGCCACTGCTTTCTCCCTCAAGGACAGCAGGAACTACTGAATGCTTCCCTCCTCCCTGATGCTGGGCTGGATATGCCACTGCCAGAAACGAGGAAAAGGAGAAATGAACACCTGGTATGTGCTACATTTCTAAGCCCACCTCCAGGTCAAATGGCTGCTGAGATTGGACCACTTAAATTTGTATTAGAAAACACAGTGAGCACCACAAAACCCAGAACATACACATGTGCCCCACCCCTAACATCATAAACCTCTGTTTACCTTAATCGGTTTTCCTTGGAAAGTCTTCACTTCTTCTCTAAGGTATCTGTAAGCCTTTAAAAAAAAGAAATTATTTTATTTGTCAAATATAATTTAAATAAAGGAAACTTAAGTTTTGACAGGCTAAACCTAACAGTAATTCTTGGAGTGTCTGCTAATGTTACAGTATAGCAAACTCTCATATATCATCTGCATTTAGCAACATTAAACTTATCATTCAGTGCTTCAGTAGCATTAAAACAAGACTAACCGTTATGATTGAAGCATTTTCAATGTGTCACCCAAAATATCAACATTCTCAGTACAAAACAATCACAGCTTCAGCCAGGAAATGTGAACAAGATAAAAAAAATTTTTATGTTTAATAGTTACTGAAAACTGGATGCTACCTAAGGGGAAGCATTACTGTTTCACAGTTCGGGGTATCTTTCTTAAGTTGTTACACATTTGTAATACAGTTTATGACCTATCAATTCACCCTCATATCATCCTTTTTTACTGTTACATTCTAATATGCTAAAAAAACAGTGTTACCTGCTGTGCATCAGCTTCTGATTCAAATGTGATGAACCAATTGTCATTATAGGCAAACTCACAGTTGATGAACTTAGGCAAATTGTCTCCTTTGAAAAGTGCTTCAACCTCCTGGGGAAAGTGGTTTGATAAGGAGGTAAAGGGAGGGGGGGAAGGGGAAGGATGGAGAGAAGAAAACATCAATTTAAAGTACAAAACTCTAACACTCCAAGAAGGAAAGAAAGAAAGCACTGCTGGGCTTACAAAACAGAACAAAGTCGTTCAGTACACCTGCAGTAGCGTCAGCTCCCTCTCCCTACTGGAAGGAATTCAAACTAGCACTGTCTAAGGCCATACTGCAAGAGGAGTTTAGCTGGGAGCTCTTTAGGCCACAGAGAGACATTTAAACTTGGCATCAAGTACAGAAAGATGTCTATTTCTCACCTGTCCCCAAAAACCATGGAGCCACATGAAAACCTGTGCATATGGCATGGGACAGGAAAATCCTGCCCCTTCAGCAGAAACCTGCAGATAAGCTTTAACTCAAATGTCTACAGATGCATGTATTTGAAATAGGGCTTATGTTACCTCAAACATAACCAGCTAGTTTCTACAGAAAACACACACACTGGACTTAATATTTGTTTTAATTCATTTGCATTTTTTTTGGTTTTGCCACAGATTTGAGCTGAGCAGCATCAAAAGGCAACACAAGTTGGGAGGCATTACAGCATTTTGGAATTTTGCTGCTTAAATAAAGCCTGACTCTGCTGTGCCAGGAAACATAGGCTATTAAATCTGGTTAGTTAAGTCTAGATTTTTCCAGTCTGACAAATTTAAATGCAATGTATAAACATTTCACTGGAGACCAACTCTTTTGAAAATAAAGACTCCTCAGAACTTTGTTGTTGTCAAACATTTAAGAGTGACCATCAAGTGCTAATATATCCAACCTGACAAACTGATGACAGCAAAAAAATTTTTTTTCTAAATGTACAATACTAAAAGCTAGGCAATCTTTGAAATGCTACATTTCATTTGGAAAGCGAGAAGTAGCCACTATTTTTAAGCTATATACATAGCATATATCCAACTTCTTCCTTCCAATTCCTTTTAGCCTTTTGTTTCATGTTCCTGTTTTTAAGGCCACCTACTTTTTTGTTATCAGTTTTAAACTGCAGTACTTCTGATTTTTGTATAAAGGTTATCAAGAGCAACTCTTTCAGAATCTTTAGTCTTCCCTGTAAAATTAAATAGAAGAGAAACTAAAATATCTACCCGTCATCAAGAATCTGCGCCTTCTCCTCCTTTGTGAAAATTCAAGATGGTTTAATTATGACCCCATAATTTTTTCTAATCTTTCCATTAGTTATAGTCCCTGCTTCATCAAGAGTGGCATTGAGTATCTTTCAAAGAATGAAGTTCTCCTGTCTTGCACTCATTCCACAAGCCAGTAGAGATCCTTAGTGACTTATTGACACCTCTCACCTCAGCACTATGGAAATGTTTGCAAAGCTTTAACTGCTTTACTTGAACAAGCCAAGGTGCAACAGTGGCATTTTCTAGTCTAACACTTACCTTCTTTCATCCTTGTCTATTTATCCAAGGATCTCAGCACCACGTGCATATAGATAAGACAAAGTCCAAGAAAATCATGGTAACTCTACCAAAGACAGCACTATCAGTTTCTCAGCTCTCTGCAGAGCTACAGGTTCTACCATAGTCTTCCTATGAGCAACATTATCAAAAATACTTATTATCCAAACAAACACAATAAACTAAGTTTAAGAAGTGTTGTTAGAAACTAACAGTGTAGTAAGAAATGTGATGTGCTTATTGAAATCTAGAAGAAATCTAACTTCCAAGTCCTAAGGGAAAGATGTTTTTTACTGAACAAGGAAACACTTACTTCAATGGGAGTAGATTCAGGTACTTCACGTAAAATCACAATACAGCGATTCTGATTTGGCCGAACTTTTTCCCCCTTCTCATCCACTTGAACTAAAGGCAACGCTAAGAGAGAAAAGACAAGAATGCATTTTAGCTATCAGCAAATGTAGTAGCTTTGCACTCCAAAAGATGCTGTCAACACAGTTTTACAATGCAGAGCCTCAAATATTATTGAACATTAACAAACAAGCAGACAATGACTGATGACACTTTCAAACATATGAAACCAAGCAGACATGTTTCCTTATCACATCCACACTTTTCCAGCCTAGAAAATCCCAATTCATTTGTTTTCTTCTAAAGCACACATTGAGTCATGGTTGTTTGGGGCTTTTTTCTTACCTTAGTGGTAATGTCCAGTAGCCTCTTCTGAGAATTTAATCAAAGAAACAGAATATCAGGTTGGATCTCAAAGATAATTTGGTGCAACCTTTCCTGGTAAAAAGCACAGTTTAGACAGGATGGCCCAGCACCCTGTCCCGCTGAATCTTTCAAGTATCCAGTGTTGGGGAATCCACCACTTCCCTGGGGAGATTATTCCAATGACTGATTGTTCTCTGTGGAAAATTTTCCTCTTGTGTCCAACTGGAATCTCTCCAGGAGTAACTTGTACCCATCACCCCTCATCTCTACCATGTGACTTTTTATATAAAGGGAGTCTCCATCTTCCTTGCAAGATGGCCATAAGGTCTGCCCGGAGCCTTTTTTTTCCAAGGCTGAACAAACCCAGTTCTCTTGGCCTTTCCTCATACAGCAGGCTTCCCAGTCCTCTGATCACCTCTGGGGCCCTTCTCTGGATGCAATCTTCTCCTCCACAACTTTTTTGTGGAGTCAGGACCAAAACTAACACAGTATTCCAGGTGTGACCTAACAAGCTCTGAGTGGAATAGTGACTCCTTTACCTCTGCTGCTCTTATTGATGCAGCCCAGCATCCTGTTGTCTGGTCCAGGTCTCCTTCCACAGAGCTGCTCCCTAGCCAGGTAGAACCCAGCCTGTGCTGTACTCCTGAATTATGTTTTCCAAGGTGCAATACCTTACACTTATTCTATGGAGCTTCATAGGGGTCTTGTTAGTCCGCTCCTCAAGCTTATTCAGGTCTTCCTGGAGGGTGGATCTCCCTTCTGAAGTATCCACTTCCCCACTCAGTTTGCTATCATTGTGCTATTTAACAGAGGGCAAATATTTTCCTTCTGTTTCTGTTCATCATTTACATATCTGAAGAACCCCTTCTAGTTTTTGACAAAACTTGTAGTTCTGGCCAAATTCAATCTGAGCTGAGCTTTTCCATTTTTAGGTGCATCTCTGCACACCCTGGCAATGTCCTTGTAGCTCTCACCAGGTATTCATCCACTTTTCCATCTCTCATATGCCTCTCTCTTGTTTTGAGCAGACTCAGAAGCAGAGTTAAGCCAAGGGTGTCTCTTGATCCGCCTACTTCCCTTACCTTTAACGGGGATGAAATGTTTTTGTACTTCCAGGAGAGAACTCCCAGCACTAGTATAGTTAGCTCCTTTATCCTCCATGGAAACTTCCCACAGAATCCCTCCCAACTGTGCTCTGAGCAAGCTGAAGTTTGCTCTTGCAAAATCGAAAACCTTAGAAACGCTCAGGGTGCTCAGCACAACCCCAGACTCCACAGTTCTGTGATTCCTGCAGCCAAGGCTTCCACTAACTGAGATATTACAAAGCAGGCTTTCTTAGTTTCTGAGCAGTGAGTCCAGCAGTGCCTGATTCCTGGCTGCCACATCTAACACTTGTACGGGGAAACAGTCCTCTGCACATTCCAGAAGCTTGATGGATGACATGAGCTGCCGTATTGTTCTTCCAACAAATATCTAAGCCATTGAAATTGACTGTAAGTACCAGGTTTGGCTGACCCAAAGCTTGCTGAAGTGACACAAATATTGCTCTGGTGGCCTTATTGTCTTGGTTTAGGTCAGTAGCAGATGCCTGCTGTAAGATCCCCATTGAAACAACCCTCCTAATCTTGACCCACAGGCACTCTGTAGAGCTTCCACGACTGATGCAGTTGATTTCTATACATTCAAGGCTCTCCTTAACAGAGTGAGACTCCTCCATCCGTTTTTCCCCACCTGTCTTTACACAACAGTCTACAGACATCCATCGTGATCCTCCAGCCATGTGAGTTGTCCTACCACATCCCACAATTTAAACTCATTAATTCTTATTTGCACAGCTCATTATTCAATACCGGGAATGCAAAGTAGCTTTGGTAAAACTACAGTGCTGTAACTGTGATGGTCTAAGCTGCTTGGGCTACTTAACGCTTTACAGAAAAATAATGGCATTTTACTGCAATACATTAAGAAAGGAAGAGAAGAAAAATTCATATTAATAGTTCTACACCAACAACCAAAATGCTTTCTAGCACTGAGGAACTTTTACTTACATCTCAGCACTTCAACAATCAAATCCATATCAGTACTGAGTTTCTTGACATGATCAAGGTTTGCTACTGTCATTATTGGCACATACTGATCACTGTCCATCTGTGATATAAGGTACATGTCACTGGCAAGATTTTCTCTGTTGGGAGAAAAAAATATAAATAGGGAAATGTCACAGATTAACTTTGTCCAATAAATTTGAGATAAAAATTCATCCCATAATAGAAGGCAGATTCCCTCAGCATTTTTGCTAATTAATGAAAATCACTTGCTAAAAGCTTGCTAAATGGTTTAAGTTACACAGTTTTATTATGACCAGTAAAGATCACAAAAATTCACCTGATCTGCAATTGCTTGTAACTACTCTCACTTCACACCAATGTATTTGCTAGTTTATGCACTAGGCATAGAGGTTTCAGGTAAGCTTTAAGAGGTACATCAACACAATGCTCTGAAATTTGTGTGTTACTTGTGTTACTTTCCCCAAATTCTCATCCTTTCCACTCAGTTTTAAGTAACAACTAAGAAATGTATTAACATACATCCCAAGTTAGGCACTGGATCTTGTTAGTCATCCTTCAGTTTGGTACATTTAGGTAAATACATACCTAGATAAACAGAATTCCAGTGTCTTTTTCAGTAATTCTCGTAAATCTTCCTGACCTTCTGGCTGCAACTGTTCATTTCCACCTAATAATTAAAATACTTCAGATTAAAATGTAGTTTTGCTATATTACACAATATCTATTTTAAACAAGCCATCATGTCTATTACTGACTACATAACTAGTAACAAATTTTAAAATTCAATACATGTTCATAATGTATTAGTTACCAACCACCGAAATTGCATGGCAACACTTTTTAAGACACAAAAGAGAAACCATGTCTGAATTTAATTGTTAACCTCTGTTCTCCAAATACATAAAAAACAGAAGCACTTTTAGAAGAACAGCTAGAAGCACATCTCAAAAGTAAAATACTGAAGTGATTTAGCTTGTAGATCTGTCTTCCCTTCTCAGGAGATGAACTGATTTCTAGCTGACGAAACCCTGACTAATGCAGCTGACTAATACAGCACGGGAACAATGCAATGGAGGCACTCCATACTTCTGGCCTCACTCTAAATGACCAACAAATTAATTCAGAGAAGTTTTTAAAAAATGTAGTTATGGAATATCAGCAGATATCCAATCTACTAACAACAGATATGTAATAAATTTACAATCTTTTGGTTAAGAAGGCAAAATAAATTTCTTTCTTATACGTGGAAGTTTAAAAATTATCACATAGAAAACATGAACTTCACGTTCCTTTTAGTTTAGACACAATATACCAATGTCAGTAGAGGGTAAACTCATTGTGTCAGTGGGAGAAGTGTTTAAAGATTAGAAGATTTGTGGCTTTTAGAGACTTATAAAACATATAGTAGCACATTATTAATGTAAATATGTATGCATGTAAATGTAAATTAGTTTTTCAAAAATACTTCACACCAAGTATTGCCCTCTATACCCTTCCCTTCACTAACTTTCATCCTTTTATTCAGCTCTTAGTCTTTCTTCTTCCTAAAGCAATTCTAACTTTCTCCCACCATGCTGTCCTTTCTGTGTTCTATTCTGACAAAGAGAACACAAACACCTGAGAAATACATATATCATGTTCTAACCACTATTTCCCTTCCCTGTCTCCTCTTTCTTTCTTGTCCAAAACCTGGCAAGGACCAAAATTATATGCATTTTTAAAAATAATTGTTAAAAAATGGAAGATCAGATTTCAGACTTGGGACCACGTGTCACTATTCCTCAAGTGGAACAGACCCAACCTGCTGTTCAGCTGTTTACAACACTATCGGACTCGTGTTAAAAGTTAACTATTTTTGGCACATAAAGGACACACTGACAAGTTCCAACATTAATCTGAAAAATACTGTTCCCTTCTAGAGTGTGAGACGTCATTAATACAATGTTCTATTTGCCAGCTAGTTATTATTTAATATTCCCCAACAGTACCCTTAAATAGAAGAGTCAAAGAGAACTTTCAATTTTTAAATATAAGCAAAGATGATGCCACAACTATGTCGGATTTCAGTTGTCTTGATTTCCAGCTATTCTGGATGCTGCTATACTGGTAATTTTAAATACATGTTACTAAATCAGCTAAGCACAATGAATAAGGAACAGACCTCTCGTGAATCTCAATAGACACCCAGCACATTTTCTTCTCCTTCCCATCCCTCATCTCAGTTCAAGTAGTAATCCCACATGCATCTTGCACACCTTCTGTCCCATTCAATGAAATGTAAGCATGGCTGAATCTCTATGCTAGTTTCCAGAAGCTTCTTAAAACATACCATCTGGTATAGACTACAGCTACTAACAGTTGCACTGAAAAAAAATCCTGGAAGGAGTTCATTAAATAAGAATGCAAAGAAGTTAAGACTAAAATCTTGCTTATTTCAGCATTTCAAGTAAAAACTGGTCTTTCCACACATTAACATTATTACTTGAGACACAAACTGTATGTGAATCTCAGCTCAGTACCTGACCCAACTAGAAACATGCAATTGTTTGATTCTATGCAGCACCTTGTAAGACTTAAACCAGGAGGAGACCGGTCTCCAAACATGTCTAAGTTTGATTGCAAAAGAGACAGGATTTCCTAGGGTCTCTTTAAAGAATGCATATATTGAACAACAAAAGTCGTATGGTTTGGGGGGCTTCTTTGGTGCTTTTAGATCTCACTGTTCAACTTGAAATACGTGTTTAGTTTGTTTTTAAACTAAGTCCAAGCACTTCTTAGCTTTTCCTTACCTGTCTGGGTGGTTTCATGCATAGACTCATACTCGGAATGATCGAGAGCCAAAGGGTTCATATCCGTCTGCTCTGAGCCTGGAACAGCTGGGGACGGCTCCGGCAGCTCTGTCAGCACCGCATTCTGCTGCTTTTTGTCGCCATCGCCGTTGGCATCCAGTCCTGCAGCACAGACCACAAACACACTCAGAAAGCGTTCTTTCTAAGCACAGTAACACTACTGTTACAACGAAATCTGAAATAAAGGTGCTTACATACTTGCTTTAAATTTTTTAACAGAAAATTAAAATTGAGACAGTGCTGCACTGTATTTTACCTTCTGCTTGAGCAACAGCTAGAAACTCTTATTCATACCTTCTTTACAAGAATCTGGAGGCTGGTCAGGTATTTCTTCCCACGTTTTGCTCACGCTACCATCAGTGGCACCACTTGCTTCCAAGTGTAACATATGATTTCCCCACACCTTTGCATTGGGGTTTAACTCAGAAACCTTGGTTGACTCCTGCAAAAAGAAATTGATTATGCATTTTGTGTGGATGCACAGCAGCTATCTGGTGCATAGATACATACAGTTTCAAATAACAGTATCAGACTCTAGATTGTACTGTCATGTTTTTTCACACCTGAATATATTAACTGAATTCCCATAATCATTTCAGGTAAAAACACAACGGAATCATGCTGCACAGTATTCACTGCCCTGATTAAGAACCACCAGAAAAGGCTATCCAAGCAGAGCAAATGACAACAAACATTTCATTCTTTGCCTTTGACAGGCTAACTCAGCCTGTACTTGACCTAGAGTTCAGGCAGGTCTCTAATATACATGTCTACTTGATGTTGATTATATTGCTATTTTATCTGTTTCTGAAAAACAACACTAAAAAAAAAAAAAAAAAAAAAAAGAAAAAAAATCAAGAAAATGCAAAAGTACTGGGATTTTTCTGAAATTATATAAACATGTAACAATTTTAATGAAACATTATGGAAAATTGAAAGCAGTAAGATGTGCATGACAGCCTGTCATTACATTAAGAGGAGGAACAGAACATTAGAACAAAAAGGATGAATAACCAGATCCAGTTAAATCATCTCAAACCAATCTCCTTTAACCTCAATTGAAAATGTACATATTTAATTATTATATATGGTTATATACAACCATCATATAAATGGTTACATCTGTGCTTCAGAGAGACTGCTCTCTGCAGTGTAAACATCTACTACAATACTTTTTTATAGCAACATGAGACAGTTCTCTCTTGTTTTGCTAGTATTTGAGCAAAATGCATTGAATTATTCCATACCAAGAATATATTCGAGGTGTTTTAATATAATTACACTGGGAAAGAATATTGCTTATTATAAGACACACAAAAAAACTTGTTAAAAATCTGCTTTCTGAATTTACAGATGCTAGGAACATTACAGTGTTTAAAGACAGGCACTGCAAAACCCCACAAAGCTTTAAATCTTCTCAAACACACACACTCAAATACTTATTATCACAGTGCATAGGAAATATACCCAGAAAAAAAAAAACCTAAAAAAATTTGACTTAAACAGATCTCTTGAATGATAGAGAAGACTTACAAAAAGTGGAAGTGTTTGACGTAATTTCTTGAATAGTAAGGATTCAAAGATGACAGCAAGATCCATCAGTTTCCATTTTTAATAAAAAGTTCCCGCAGGAGACAGCAAACAGCCTTGAGTACAATCCACTGCCCACACTGTGGGCAAGTACTGGGCAAGGTCACAGCAGCTGCTCCAACACAGCCGGTGAGGGGAACACTATCAGGGAAGCTCAGCAGGGAAGGAAAAGGAGCAGCAGGTTTATAAGAGTGGGTAAGGCTGGAGGGGACCAGTGGAGGTCATCCAGTCCAACCTCCCTGCCTGAGCAGGGTCCACAATCCTCAGGATTGTATCCAGACAGCTTTGGTTGTTTCTTAGCCCAGCTAGCCAAGATCCAGCCTAGCTTTTTCCTCTCACTTTTCCTGCAGCCACTCCTTTCTACAGCACTACTCACCTCCAAAAATGAGCCAAAGATTTCCTAATTGCTACCAAACAAGAATTTCAGGAAATCCACAAACATTTCTTCCTATACAAAGTTAAAGAGCCCTAAGAACAGTTTGTAGAAAGCTTCCCTTCTGCACACTGAAGTGCTTATCTTAAGTTCAGCTGGAACTGAGAATCTGCAATCAAGTTACTTTGCCAACAATTAAACTTTCACACAAAGTAAACAGAATGAAAAAAATCAATATTCAGCAGAATTTTTAACTTCTGCATTCTGTACAGCATTCAGTTTTGCAAAGGAAAGGGAGTCGTCAGGTTCTGGACAAAATAACAGCTATTTAACTAATGAAACCACAGTTTGACTTGGCTTAGTCAAACTTACAGCTTCAGCTTTAAGAGCAAATCACTTCTGCAGAATACTTACAAGTTCGTCTTTATTGTGCCATCCCCAAGTACCACCATATTCTGGTGCTATCAGCTGATATGGGTATGTTTCCATTGCATATGAAGCACTTGTTAAACTTTCAGGTTCATTCTGGAAGTTTTCATTAACTATACACAGTCTGTCATTCTTCATTGTATCACTAGAAACTGCATTATTCCATAAAAAGCCCACCAGATATTCACCATTACCAGAAGGAACTGTGTCAGAAAGCTGCTGATGTCTCCAATCAGCATTGCCAGTCTGAAGATTGATGAAATGTGACCACATTTCAACGTGGGGATTTTGTCTGTCCAGGTCATAGGAGTGCTCCTGGTCACTTGATCCATTTTCCATCAGATCTAACACGCACTGCTCTCTGCCTTGTTGAAATCCAGCTGCACCAGGAGAGGCACTGGGTATTTCATAGGAAGGAGTAGCAGCATATTTATCTACCTGCTTTGGGTCAACACAAACTCCAAGCTCTTTGTTTGAGAAAATCTTGTGATCTGGCTGCATCTGTTCCCAGCTTGTGGTAAAGCCATTCATCTCAGTATTTAATATATAACTGGTGTTTTTCAGTTCAGTAGTCTTGGCTTCCAACTGCTTCAAATTCCCCCCGGTAAAAGGTTCTAGATTCCCAGCTGATAAACCAAAACCAGTGAGGTTCTCCTTTGAGTGGATGCTGACACACTGGTTTACTTCACTGTGCTGATGATTACATTCATTTACATCATACATACTTTTTTCATGAGTTTCTAATCTCTCTTCAGTAAAAGGCCCAACAGAAACTTGTGTGTTCCCAGCCTCTGGCTCTGGACTGGCACAGCCACACAACTCAGACTCTTCTGCTGGCTTACCATGCTCATAAGAACATGCATTTTGACACAATAAAGGCAAAAGGTTATGGTCTTTATTTAAGAGCTTACTGGTATCTTCCAGATTTTTAGCGTCATCTTTTAATTTTACGCTCTCGTACATACAACTGTCCGTGGCTGCAGGTACAGTGGAGTCAGAGCCAGCGTCCTGACTGTCAGCCAAGCCCTTATTGCAACTGAAGATGCCTTTATCACAATCAACAATGTTAGCGTCCAGATTCTGTTTTACATTTTCTGCCTTGTTATCAATGGACTCATTTAGCTGACCTTCAAATTCTGTCTGTTTTACAGATTCTACTACATGCCCAGCTATTTTGGCTGGCTCAGTCTCTGCACTCCATTGATTTTCCACTGTGTGGAAGGAACGTACATACTGTTGTTCATCTTGTCTACAGGTCATGTCTATTTTATTCATATTCTCACATTCCACAGACACAGAAGAGACACTGGTTTTGTTATCTGAATTTGAGTATTTGCATACTTTACCTTTATTCCTTGGTGACTCTTGTGAAACCTGACACTCTAGGCTATTTTCCTTTAGGAACATTTCATCTGTGCTTGGATTATGTAGTTCATGAGATGTCACAATGCCATCACTTACCCCTGATCTAGTTCTGCTCAAGTTACCAGCTTCCTCAAGCAAGTCACCTTTCAGTTCAGTGGCACTCACACAGACATCTTCCTCCATGCCACTGAGGTTTGAAGCTTCAGATGATGTCTTGATTTCAGTGCAACCCTTATTGGGAGTTTGAAAATCAGAACCTTCCTCCAAGTTTAGCTGCATTTCAGTCATGTTCAAAGCTTCACAGTTATACAAAATTGTACCTGTGCTTTTCTCTCTCTCTTTCAAGGATACTTCAAAACTGCTGTGATGTTCACTAGAGTCTGGTGCAAATATTTGGCTATCACCATATGTTCTTTCAAGTGTGTTCTTTTCCACATTTGAATTTACTTCGCTTTCTGGCTCTAGAAAGCAGACTTCTTCAGCAAGGTTTTCTACATTGTCCATTTCATGTAACTCTACTGATAATTTAAAGTTACCCCCTATGTTCTCTACCACCTGTTTAGTATTTATTTGCTCCACAACACTTGAGGGATGCCTACTTAAACTAAGTGGCACAACATCAGAATGATTACTTCCCTCAGTTTTTTCTGAATGACATACCCCAGTGTTTACCAATACACTGGAAATACGATCACTGTTTTTCACCTTTTCTGAGTTAGGGCTGTATTGGTCCTCTCCAGCAGCATCCACAGGCTTTACAGAATCACAAGTTGTATACAGTGATTCATTCCAACTGACAGCACCACCCCTGGTATACACCTCATCTTGCTGATTCTCAGGGATGATTTCATTGGACACTTTTGCTCTTAAGACATCTGTTACTGTACTGTCAGTATTTAACCTACGCACCTGACACCTGTCAGTCAGTAAGTTATCAAAAGAACATTGGATATCTAGGCTACAATATTCCTTTGTATCCTTTTTCTGCATGTTTGATCTATCCTCTTTTTTATACTCAAACAGTTCTTTCTGTGAATTAAACTTAGCTTCCACTTGTGCCAATTGCTGCATTGGAAATTCCTTCCCACTGTCTAGAGGTTGTGCCATGGTGCACATTCCTTCATCAGTAACAGCTGAGTTATCTATGTCTGCTGCAGTCTCTTCATGCACAGTAGCTGGCACCTCTTCATCCCCTTTCAGATCTTCGGCATCTACAATACAAATGCTGTAAAACTCTTTGTCTTTCACATTTTGACTGTTGTCTACATCACGACAGGAAAATGTTGGAGACATCTCTCTATATGAACTCGAAACTTTCTGTAAGCTGTCACTCTTGCTGTCTTCAACATTTACGGTTGTTCCATTTTGCCTTGAATGGTCACACATAACTGCATAATCCTCCAGAGAATTTCTATTTAAGGAAATTTCACTCCGTAAGCCTTTGTCTACAATGTCTGGTACATGTGAATTAGAAATACGATCAAACAAGCAATCCTCTTGTGCAGCCACAGTTTCATCATTAATATTGCTATTAATATTTTCTATATTGTTCATGTGCTGACCATTGCTATCAGATTTTGTAGGTGCTCTTTTTTTAATAACCCTATCTTTCTTTTCTTCACTTTTCTGCAGATTTCTGTATGTACCAGAGACTTTCAAGAGATGACTAAAGGAATTAAAGAAGCTAAAAGGTCTGCCATACATTCTCCTAGGGCTGGCATGGGGAGCATTCCCCATGCCATTATATGATGAATATTTTGCTTTTCTACCCCAAAAGCCAGATTTAGAAGCCGATACTGCGCAATCATTGCTACAAACACGTTCAATGCCGACTGTTGCAGCTGCCCCATTAACTGTCCTTCCCACTGTACGCAGATCCTGGCTTTCCACAGTTCCAAAAATTGAAGATAAAGTTTTACTTATCCTTGACTTTGGTGCTTCCTCGTCCACAGATTTTTGTAACAAGCTGGTTTTCTCCTCACTTGTGCTGTTACTCAATTCTTTACTGAAGCAGCAGCCCATGTTTAGTAAGTAGTGTCAGAGGGTCTTCTCATTGCAAATCACCTTCCTCTTTACACTAACTTTCTATGGCTACTGAGGAGACAAGCCAACACCCAACTGCCAAAAATAGCACACTTTAAAACCATGCAGGGGTTCATATGTCATTGCCACTCAAAGTCCAAATCCCAGCTGCTGAGCAATGTTTCAGTATTTCATCATATACACTGTAATATTCAAACCAAATGCTCCTAATGAGATTAGAGTCAGTTTACGAGTATTACCGTGTCTTGTGATATTCTATTGTTTGATTTCCTAAAAAGTTTTATTCATCCAAATAATTAAAATATTTAAATGACATCTTTCAAAACGCCCACGTGTGCCAGAAACTACTGGTCTTCATACTTAATACAACTCCCACCTTCCATACAAGGATAAATGCATTCTGGCTTTACATGTTTAAATCTGACATGTAGATCAAAAACATTTTGGACCATTTTCTCCTTCTCCTGCCTTCCCCCAGAGCTGAACTTACACCACCATTACTTCTTTAGGAAAAACAAGCTAAAGATAGATAAGACCTCATGTATTCCATTGAGCAGTCATTGTACGTTATCAGAAGCTAATTCTGTTCCAAGCCTTTTTTTTTTTAATTTGTTATCTGCATAAAAAAAAAGAATACATAATTCCTCAGTGACCTACAGCACTGAAGGGGGCCTCAAGATTATTTATGCACCTCGTGGTACTGTGACAGGATTAATCATACTTAACCTCAGAAGAAAACTGTGTATACTTTTACTAAAAATTCAAAAATATTTAAAAAGTAATTTCACTGAATGCTACTCCTTCCATAAGTCCATCCTCAGTATAGTTTTCATTGTTGTACATATACAGACTCCTTCTGACCTTATAACAACTAAACCATTTTTATACACATGTATTTACATATTGAAATACTTCAACTACTGTAAGTTCTTGTAGTTGCTAATAAAAAGTGGTTCTGTTTCTTCAAAAATAAAAGCCCAATAAAAAAGCTTAAAATACCCAGCAATCTTTTTCTGCTCTAAACAGTTTTTCTTCTTTGCCTTTCCATTACCTCATATTGCTCAGACCTTCTCTCAAATTCATTGCTATTATTTCAAATTTGGACCACATACTTCAGAGAGCTTAGAGTGTACAACTACAGCACCACTCTGCTCTGTTACTTAAAAGATATTGAAAGTATGTAAGAGTGTAAGACAAGACAGACCCTTAAACTCTATTTCAAATGTTCTTTCATCTGACAAACATTGAACTCAGTGCTATTTTTCATTGGTTGTGTACCTTATGGCAACTAATATTCCACTAACTCTGACCATAAAACACTGCTGAATTGGCTAAAAAGTATATCCTCTCTTCAGCAAGTCTGCTTCGAAATTGCAAACTAAGATCAGAGGAAAACTACCCTCCCCCTACCCCTTATCCAACCCAGGAAGACTCCAAGTGCCTGCAGCTACACTGTTCCTAAGGATAGGAAGTCTGATGCATCATTGCTGCCATCTGCTGCATTTTTTTTAATTCTCCCATGGGACAAAGTTATTCAACATGCTTGGATCCAGACTGAAAACTATGCCAAGTCACTCCTCTCTTTAGCATTCCCTGGAACTGAGAACAGGGAAAAGGGGAGGGAGTTACTTATAATAGTTTTTTTGAAAAAATGCCACGAGCAAACAATTTAACTGTTTTTAATGTCAGCTTAAAGTCACAATAATACTTAAAAAGTTCACAACTATTCAGAAAACTCCCTTATCAGGTGAACAAATAGCAAGATTTTTCCCTTTGTGTTTTAACCATTACTAACTCGTGCTTTCTAGAGAGGAGCTAAGTGTCTTTAAGAGACAGACCACAGCGAAGTCCACTTTTCCAGTGCCTTAACAACCACTTCTCCTATCAACTAATGGGAAGAAAAGGGGTGAAGCAGTTTCTGCCCAAGCAGAAACTTATTCCAGTTTTCCCATACCCTTCTCATGTGCAAAGGCACATTTTGTACTTGTTCCTTTATTTTTATCTTAGGGTTCCAGGGATAATTTCTATTTTTAAGCAGTTACAGTGCACATTCATTAAGTCAAATTTCTCAATACTATTTATTTTGAGATCACAACTTTAAAAAAAAAAAGGCAACATGAATTTAAGCAGAAAATGCCACTCTTGTTATGCTACATCACCCGAGGCACCTTCTGGCTAAGCTAAACACTGCCACCAACTTGAAAAGCACTTAACAGAGTTCATGCTCTGCTACTTCAGAGCCCAACTTGGCTGGGGAGTAGGTTTTGGGTTGGTTTTTTTTTCCCCTTTATTCATGCATATTTTAGCTCTGGTATATTTCTCATCTACTCAAAGCCTAAACAGGTTTTCTGTCTCCATGAAACAAAAATGCTCTGAAGCAGCACTTTCATAACCCGAACAATTGCTTTTTTTAATAGGCATTTAGTCCTATGTCCTTCACACACCTAGGCAGAAGGCAAGAAGTCAACATGCTTATTAACGTGAGTGTACTTATCCATCTTTTATTTCTCCATGTATCTGTTCTTTGCCAAGGAGTAAGGGTTTATCCCAGATATAGCCTTATAGGCCTAAGTTTTAAAACATAATCTAGATTTAAAGTTAAAATAACATAAATCAAAACAGTCCTTACAACCTACTGACATCTAACTTCCTTTACTCTTTTTCTATGATAAAGTCATGCAATTGTAACAAGTCCTGAAGAAACAGTGATTATGCTGCACTCCCAGGCCATACCCAATGCCATGCCCACCATCAGTTAAGGGAACAGAGAAGAGCAGCACCGCAACAGATATTGCAGTGACACTACTGCAGGCTTCTTGGAAACAGCTGGTCAAATTGCTTAACTTTCCTTCCAATAGATCATGGTTAATGGACTGCTAAGAGTTTAAGTACACATTCAACACATTGAAACAATTAAACATGAGCATTAGAAGTCATCTACAGGTACAAAACTATTCTTATGGCCTATACACTTTTCTTATGGCCTACATCTAGAATACCATGACAGAAAGAGCAAACACCAACCAGTACTGATCCTTCATGATGCTGATACTGTATACGTCCAGTTTAAGGTCTAATTCTCCCATTGCTTGTTTAAAGCTAGTCGTGATCTCTTGAATTATTGTCTCATTATACAAACTGCTACTTAACTTTAAATTGGCACATACTGCATGTAATACTGTGTATTGTCAAATGATCTGAGGATTATATGGTATACTGAATTTTCACTGAGTACATGGTCCTGTATTAAACTAGTAAATCTAAGTTCCTTTTTCTTCTGAGGCTTATTCTTGAATGGACTGCAAAAGGATTTTTGCACAACAATCTAGCAGCAATAAGCCTGAGACATCCTTTTATAGTACTTCCTAAGGAAAACATTTTTGGGAAGTACAATTCAGTGCCATCTTTCATGAATTTCTAGTTATTTTTCCTCTGCTTTGAACAATGGTATGACTGAACTTGTATTTACAGTACCTATAAGCATTGACAAGAATCTGTGTACCACACAGATTTGAATTCCCATTAGCAGAAACCCACAGCAGCACCAAATTATTCAGCTAGGGAAAGAATGGGTGATGCTCATATTGCAATCAGACAGCAAGTTTAAATAGCCCCACTGTAACATCCTGCACTGGCACACACATTTGCAGAACTTGCTGTCACTTTGAAGACAAGAATCCCTTCTAAAGTTATTTTCGAATTTCCAGATCAGGTCTTCAATTTGGCTAATCAAGGAAAGAAAATTCTTCGGTCATTGCAAAGTGCTCTGAGAGGCCACACATTCAAATGTGAGCATGGCAGAGGAAGAGTTTAGGCTCAACAAGCAACAAAAAAGACTGTGCATACCTTTAGCATTAAAGGTCAGTTAAATTCTGTCTGGCAGAGACAGGACATACAAACTACCTCCACCATGGGATTTGGGTCTTGGCCTCTTGTCTCAGAGCAACCTCTAATTTTTAGCAGGAAAGAGTTACTATTGAAAAGGAAACACAGAAGTGAGTTAAAATTGAGTGAAACATTTCTTAAACACTGACTTTCTGGGTCCAGCCTAACAAGGGCTTTCTCAGAAAGAGTAATTGTCAATCAGGATACAAACAGTCCATTGACAGATGTCACCTGAAGTGACAAAGTCCACCTCTAGGTTAAAGAAGTTGCAAAAACAGCACATTTAACTCCCAAAGCTATGAAAACCATGAAAGTTAAGATTCTGCTAGCATCCTCTAAGTTATGTATCTCCAATGTGTTAGTCTAAGCTACTGTTGAAAGAAATCCATGAAGATCCTCAAGATGCAAATTTCCTTCAAATGACTTGTGTGCAAAACTATCAAAATTCTGCTGTTAAATACTACTAAAATCAACTCAAGAATAGTTGTGCTGGAAATGAACCATACTAGGCTAGTGACTGATCTACATTATGCATTAAATAGCATAATTTCATAGCTACTTCAAGGGAGAAGAAAAGACTGTTTCCCTCTCTATGAGGTTAAGCCTTTGAAAAATGTTAGTGACCTGTGTATCTTTAAGCAGCAACCCTGGAAAGTGATTTCTGAAGGATTCCATCACAACATCAAAACTTGCATTTTAATTTAGTCACTATTGATTACCTATTCAAAATTACTCACAGTAGAATGTGTTCAGTTTTGTTCTTGCCAAATAACAGAATGACTAAAGTTATAATCAGAAAAATTTAATTATTGTTCTAAGAGAAAAAAAAAAAACCACTTTATATAACCACTTCAGATTAAGAACTAGCCTACTACTTATTTCCACAGGATCTACAGAAGTGCATCAAAATTCCCCATAGAAATTTTGTAACTTTCTTCCTGAACAAAAGCATTTGGACAAGGTATATCAAGAGATCCCAGTGGAACAGCACAGCCAAAACAGCTGGGAACACAATTCAGCACATTTCTTGTAAGTCTATTACAAAAAGACTCCTAGAAACTTCACTAGGTGCCATGGCAGTATGGCCTCATACCAAATGTACACTGAAATAATGATCAGCACAAACATGCATCTATGTCTTTTTGCAGTGTAGCCCTCTGATCTCAAAATAATTAAGACACAAGAAACACCAGGTGATTTTCACTTCACCTTGAGTATATACTTGCTAAAGGCAATAGTCAGGATTACAGAAGTTTTTCTCCTTCCTATCACATTCATGGAAAGATGCAATCTTAATGATTTTAGTTTGCTAATTTTTCCTGCACTCTGAAGTTTTTCTCCAACTACAGCTTGTTCCCAAAACTTGCAAGTGAAGTCCTGAAGCACTGGCAAAAATCAACTCATGTAAGCAAGGCATTACAGAACACACCATTTTGAAAACACCACTTTTAACAGAATATATTGGTAATTATGCTCCTACAACATAATGACCTTCTGATGCTGTGCATATCAGAGTATCATACTGGTATAACTTAAAACTTAATAAGCCACAGGTCTCATATTTTTCAGGTAAAATATTCAGCCAAAGAAAAGCTTTAATCACATAAGAACAAGTTATTTGAAATGTACCATTATAGCACTAGAGATACATTCCATAGCATCTAAATTGACACCAGCCTTCTCATGAAAAGAACAGTAAGGTCTTCTGAAATTTAAATAAATGGTTACTCTCTTTCTCCAAATATGTAGGGAAGAACAGGAATTAAGATTTAGATCCTATTTTTTCTTTTTTTTTAGTAAAAATTGTAGTATGTCAGATTAAAAGAACTAGCATCCATGTGAAAACTCATCAAATTGCATTTAATGCTAATGCTCCTGATGAAATGCAAAGACAGTTCCAAGCTTTTGAAGGAAAATCTGCAAACCCCTCTTACTCAAGTTTACACACTGGTTTATCGGCACTAATGCCAACTTTTAGATGTATGGCAGAAAACCAGGTTTAATTTTTTCTTCTACTGTCAAATAAGTCAAAATTCACACCTGAGAAATGTAACAGAGAAGAGAACTCAGGAAAAAAAAAGGGGGAGGGGAGAGGAACAAACAAAAAGTGCACCAGCTTGTTTAGAAAAGCACATGTTTAGAGTGTTTTTCAAAATGCTCCTTAGTGGTTGCTGCAAGGTAGGTTGGAAGCAGGAAGCATCTGCTGCTTAGCACAGCACAAGCAAAGTGCCTGGCAGAACACACAATGAAACCAAACCCTTCAAGATGTCCTCCCAATATACAGTTAACAAAGATGAAAATTTTAATATATTTGAATATAAATCAAGTACTCAATCTTCTTGAAGACATATGTAACATTCACTGCAACATATACACACTGTATGATACTACTGTACGATGTGCCAAAAGCATCCCATACAGCCACTTACTGGATCCTGCACAGCAGCACAGAAACAGCAGCACGTGCCATCTGGCAGAACTGACTGAGCAAAATTCTTGTTACAGATTGCAAACTCCTGCTTGTATGGGTTTGTGCTTTTTTCAATTACACATACATACAAACTGCATTCCCTGCATTTTCCTCACATGGTAACGTGTGAGCAAGAACCTAATTCAAGACTGGTGATACAATTCCTACACAGCCTAAAAAGCCTTGTACCTTAAATGGCTGCAAACTGCCATAGGTTGAAGTTTATGTAAATCCCCCCACAGGGCTGAAGCAAAGTTAAGTTGAGGTTCCTACTCAAAATGGAGAATTACCACCTCCAACAGCTCTGTTCTAGCTGTTTAATGTTGCAATGTTGTCAGCCAACTGTCTTCTACAATGTTCTGACCTACAATTTTGATTAAGACATAGTAAAAACAGTGTTTCATACAACACTTAACACCAGGGGAACACGCAATTATAATACTTACTAGATGAGAACCGTCCTTAACTTCTTGTACTTGCTGCACCTGCGGTTCAGCCACAACTTTAGTGTCCTGATCAGAAGTCATGAGCTGTCTGCTTTTTGGCTGCTCAGAGAGAACTTTACTGGTCACCTTTGTAAGCTGTGGAAATAGGAAGACAAAAGATTCTGTAAGTGGTTGCTGAAATTCCCAAGAACCCGCAGCCACTCCAGACACACTACCCTGATTCTGACCAAAGGCCCAAAGCGCTTCCACACAATACAGCCGGGATTATGCATCCAGAGAAAACAGAAGATGAGGATAAAGCAGATACACTCAACCAACTGGTCACTGGTTGCCTTGGGATTACAGATGAACACTTGCCACAGCACTGGGCAGGGAAATTCCTTGGGAAAGTTTCTTTTGATTCTCACCTTAATTATTCAGACTGGATTTCAAACCCTGACTTCTTCACACCACCTGGCAGACTCCACTCAATAAGAAACATTTAGTCACAAACTAACCCGTCTTCTAACTACTTTGATGGTCACTTTATCTTTGCAAAATTTAAGCAGCATGTTACAACAGTTCTCCGGGAGTAGTAATGCTGAACCAGTTCTTCAGCTCTATCATCCCAAAATCTTATTGTATTTGATTAAACAAGTAAAAAACTGAGTAGGCTTGAAAGTCTGACAGTGACTTTACTGTGAAATTTGATGCTATTATTTAATATTGTTACGTTAAAAAGAAAGTCTTTAAAAAACAATAAAAGCTAATTTAAAGCATGAAGTCTCAAAGTAAATATTGGGGTGTGAAAATCAGGCTTTTTAATTTTTTCTTTTCTAAAAAGATGCAAAATGCTTTTTTAGTTTCTTATTCATATGGAAATTCCAGTACTGCATATGTAACAATGCATGAGAGAAATGTATTGCCTTCAAGTTGGCGACACCAAACCTCATACAATCTCCTTAAAATGAAAATGCAAAGATTTGCAGCACATGGAAGTTAATGGTATTGTTCCATTCTTTAGGAGCATAAGCTCCTTTTAGGCTACCTTGATTCCAAGACTGGAGTAAAGAAGTCTTTGTTTCAGTCTGTGGTATTATGGCCTTTCATGGAATCTCCTTTACGCTACATTTTGAAATGGACAAAAGCAAATGCCAAATACAACTGACTGAATATATTCCAAAATTTTCAAATAAAATTACTATGTTCACCTATGAACTGATTCAGACACCTGTACTACAGGATTATGCAAAATATATTTTGTACAGTTGAGGAAACAAATACACTGACATCTCCAAGAGGATGAACATTTCAGCTTATATGGAGAGTTGCTTATCACTTTGTGCTATTGATGTAAAGTCAGCACGAAAAATATGTTTTCAAAAGAAACACATGTACTGTGTCACTATTATATTCTCAGAAGTTTCTTTTCCTAACACTCTGTCTCTCAGCTTGGAATAGAAACTATTTAAGTAAGGAAGAAATGGCACAGACAAAAGCCACATTAAAATAAAACTAAAAAAATTACACTATCCCTCACATACAGTGTTACACACAAATATACTCAAAGGTTATGTAATGAAGTCTGGAATTCATTCAGGATGTCTTTCATAAAATAAACAAAAATCATCCTCAGGATGAAAGCATTTTCAAAAGTAGTATAAAATAGCCAGACTCTGTGTTGCTCAAAGCCATGCACGGGAATATGTAGGCACATTAACACTGCAGAAAGTGTCTAAGCCTCTTGGAGAACACTTCTGTTCATGTTTTGTAAAGAAATTGTGTTTAGCCTTTCAAAATTTTGGACTAATTTTTTTTTTTTTTTTTTCCTAAAAAGAGCCAAAGACTCTTTACTCATTTCATGCTTGCTGTACATAACCTCCACTGCTGTTCATAGTAACCTTGGGCACACACTTTAGTCCGGATTCATAGGCTAAAGTCTACTTTACAGAAAGACAAATGTGTTTCAGTCAGCCATGGTGGTATCTACTCAGCATTTTGATCCCCAAATCAATGCTCAGGTACCTCTTTGTATCCTTCTGTCACCTACTTATCTCACATATTCCCATTCTCTTCTAGGATCAGCCCTTCCAGAGTCATGCTGCAATCTCCTCCATCCTCTGGTACATAGTTTTAGCACCAGAACTCTGTAAGTCTATGGATAAAGGAAGGGAAGGGAAACAACTACGATCATGTGAGTCTATCAAACAAAAAGTGAAGTTCCACTACACATGTATCCTTTAAAGTGTTTGCTGACTGGCCATCAAGCACAAAATATCCAGCTAAATCATTAATTCCAGCTGAGGATAGGCAAGTTGTCAGCCAACCTGACAACACACAACTGCAACGTGCACATTGCAACTTCAAATTTCTTGGGCAAGCCACCAGCAATTAGAGCAGCATATTATTCTACTGCTTTTCAGAAGTCCCTTAGATGAGATTACACAAGATGCTTCTCACAGGCCACATCTAGATTGAAGCTCTAGGTAACTTTCTTTGCACTACTCAGACTAATAATCATATTCTCATTAGATACACAGATTTGTTGTGATACACACCACACCAAATCCACTCACCTTGTAAACAAGTAATTACAATGTCAAACCCATATATTTAAGTTGAATTTTGATCATTAAGGATCAAAGTAGCATTCCAAACGACAGCGATAAAGTAATTTGTTTAAAGAGGATAAAACCTGCTTTCCAAATCCCATGATTTTAACAATGATCAGCTACTGCCTTTCTGCAAATGGGCAAGCCATACAGAAAGATCCCAAACCCAGAAGGAGGGAGCTTCTGTTGCAATTTTCTTCACTCAATACATCCCACAGCTACAAGTCTGCAGGATATGAAGTGCTCAGCTGCCAAATCCCATTGGCTGTGAGATACTTCAAAATGACTTCACATGCAGGGCTGTTCTGGAAAGTTAATACCACCTTTTCTACTGTAGAGCTGCCACTTACTGGACTCCTAGAGAACAAAACCTCCATGCCTGCAGACTCCCATGACTATCATGCCAGAGAATACAAGGGTTGTAGAAAATGGCAGTGTTACTTCAGAAAAAGAAAACCAATAAAAATCATGGAATGTTAAAAGCTCTCCATAGGATATGTTTTAGCATGTTTTTCATTAGTATTGATATATATCTTCATATAAAAGCTTATTTACACAAACCACAATCAATAGCTGGTAATTCTAGAAACCACGGGTAAGGATTCACTGTTTTAAAGAGTTTATCAGCCAAATTAGTGACAAGTTAAATGGAGCATTTTAATGCAGCAATAAAAATTATCATCCAGCTGAAGAGTTAACTTGCCCATGACTTTGAAAAATATGGTCTACCAGTCAGCAGTTCAATGTATCTTTGGATAAATACATGTTGCTGCAATAAGCAGGAGATATTCAGGAGAAAAATGCAAGTTGGCAAACCCGTCTGGGATAGAGATAGCACTACCTAGAGCAGAACACTGAGCTATCAGAATCAAATGACAATTTTTTCATCACAGAATTACAGAGCACTTTTTTAGTTGAACAGGGCCTTTTGAAGGTCATTTAGTCCAACTCCTCTGCAATAAGCAGGGACATCTCCAACTACATCAGGTTGCTCAGAGCCCTGTCCAACATGCCCTTGAATGTTTCCAGGAATGGCACATCCACCACCTCTCTGGGCAACCTGTGCCAGTGTTTCACTGATTTAGAAGCACCCATTAATTTCAATTCTGCAAATGCATACAGTAAATCATTGTATCCTTCTGGCTTGTCATTTGGTCATCACAGAGTAATAAGTCAAGCTCAACAACTTGAAAGTAACTCTGCTCTTGACCCTACTACAGACATTCAAATACTTATTTTGACAACTATCTATCCCAAGAGAAACTGCCTAGATTTTATTGAGAATTATCAGAAGTAGTCCAAACTTGGTCTGTAAATAGGCAAGACAGAGAAGTTTAAAATACAGGTAAAAACATTTTTCTTTAGAAACTGAGTAATATTCAACCATGCTTGCTTTCCCCAAAACTGTAATACACTGCTCCATCTGCAAAACTAGTAGTTGCAACATGAAGGGGAAGAATGCCTTATTACTTGTTTTCTCATTAGTTTGAGGCCGATGGGGGCAGTCACCCTTCACTTGTACAGATCTGTCCCTGCTGATATCTGGTGAGTGGTTAACCTGAGGAGTTACAAGAATATTTTTCAGGAGGGTCTGAGACCACCTGGTTGAGCAACACAGGTATTTCAGCCTACTGGTTTCACTCTGCAACATCCACAACCATTTTCACAAATAAAAATATAAGGGATTTATTGGTGGGGGGGAGGGGTTGATTTTTTTTTTTGTTTGCTTATTTTGTTTTGAGGTTTTTATAAGTTTTTGGGGGGTTTTAGTGTTTTGATTTTTTTTAAAAGTTGACAGCATGGTTCTTTACTGCCAAGTATTTTCAAAACCATTTAGTTAAAAGAATTCCATCATTTCAGAAGATACCAGATACAAACCAGCAATGGCCCACAGGATGACTATACAGAGAAGTGCAGACAACCACATGATCACTCTTGCCTGGGTGCCAAGCCAAGCAGAGCTGGGACTGCTCTCATCCAAAAGCCACACGTGTGTGTTAGCATGGTGCCAACATCAGACTAACCTTTACACTGCATTTTAGTGCAGGTTTAGGTATCTTAGTATGGGCAGATTTAATGTGCAACTGTCTGAGGGTATTTATAAACACACTGCATCCACATGCACCACAACCTTGCAAACAGGTTGGAAAAGACACCTACCTACTTGATTGTTACACAGCAAACAAAACCACTACTGCTCTTATTGACCTTCCCAAAAACCTCCCTGGAGTGTAGCCCCCGACCCTCCTGCTTTCATTAATAGACATCTTTAATTTTCCTAATTCATATTCAAAGTGTGCTTTTCTGCAGTCTGTTTCACTATCTAGAGTTACTACAGTCTGAGTAGCAGCATGCAGTTCTCTCAATCAAATCAGTCAGATAGATCTGTTATTTAAAAACATGCAAAACCCCAAACAATGCTCTAGGGCTGAGATCTTGCCTGCCAACTTTCAGCCCAGAGTAATCAGCCCTTAAAAAGAGATTTACAAATGCAAGTGCTGACAACTAACTTTCACCCTGCAAACAGCAACACCATAAAACAAAAAAAGCTCACTAGAATAAAAGAACTTCTCACTGCTCTTCCAGCAAGTACAAACAAAAATAGATTTGAGCTTGGCTTTGTGCAGAACTCTTCCTAGCAAACATTTTAGAAACTTTAAACACAGATTAAGATAAAGTTTTCACAAGGCTAATACAGAAATACACTTCAGTAACATGAGAAAGCTTAAAATGTTTTCCAAACAGAGGTGCACTGCTTAACTTAAGCCTCATAACAAACTTCCAGCTGCAGGCCAGAAATCCTCCTTCTACTGTGAGAGGGAACATACTTTCTCACCATCTACCACACACTTATGTACCCATGAGGATCACGAGAACACAGCAGAGGTAATCAGAGCTACCTACCACTGAGCTCAGCTCTGAAAAGTTTTAGCACCTGCTAAAGACATCATATAGACATTTACATGAGAAATAAGAGATGCCTTTTTCAAAAGTATGCTACAAATTTCATACATTAGCTTCTCTTTAAACAAAGTTTAACTTTTCTTTATTAGTTTCACCAACATTGTGAATACCCAAAGCATATGTAGTATGTCAAGAGTTAATCATGTTCTCCGTCCCAGTAAAGGTGCCAACTCAGATACAGGATATATGGTTAAGCTTATGCAGCATCATCAAGAAAAACTGGAAAAATCCTAATCCTGAAAGGCTGGAAGTTTCCTTCTTAGTGTCATAAGCAGTGATACAAACTTTCAATTTTCATCAGGTGGCTGTTTAGGATACTTTCGAAAAAAGATCTCAGCTGTTAGAGTTGACCCATCATCCTGCTGTACGGGGCACATGTTACCATTCTGCAGATGAATCACATCATCCAAGCTGTATCATGCTCACAGAGAAAACTTATGACAGAACTCAGCGGCTTCCATCTCTCCCTTCTCAGTTTCTTTACAGAGCAGATTTCACAAGCAATCCAGCTTTCAAAGGATGGCATTATTTAAAATAAAATATACTGTGAAGATGTAATATTACCACAGCAGATAAAATAGCTGCGAATGAGAAATCTAACAACAGCAAAAGTATATCTGTTTGTGGCAATCTCTGCAATCATCACTGTGCCTGCATCAATTGTAAAATCTCTATTACATAACAGCAATTAAAAAGCTGACATGACATAACAAATATTTAGTCACAGCATGTGTCTACAGAAGTTTTGAATGCACTTCTATTAAAAATCATCACAAGGTTCTCAATTTGTTTAACTGCTGATTAGCTAAACAGTTGCGGAAGAAGCTGAAAATTCACATGTGGAGCTTAGTGTTTAGACCCAGAGATTCATGCAAGTCTGTCAGCTGAAGGTTTCAAAATGTACATGCATCCAGTGTACATGCCAGCATAGTGGCTGGAAAGTTAGATTTCAAAAAACCCCGAGAAAAGTACCACTGGATTTGTTTCAGTTTTCCTTCCTGCCAAGAAAATTACTTATGCCCCAGTACTCCCCAGAATAATGCAACTTCTGGGTTCCTGAAGAGGAACATGGACATAAGCACTGGGGGCAAACCTGCAACAGGACACTTGGCTGACTCAAGGCATTTCAAAACGCACAAGGCAACCGGGTGTTAGCAAGAAATATAGTGTCAGAAGAACCTAGAACCTAATGCTGTACTTTTTTAACATCCTTTAACAGAAAACACAAGCACAAATCATTTAGAGCTGCCGCTGCATCTACTTCACAAGTTTGTATTTTTTTTAAAAAACCCTTCTGTTGTTTATAAGGTTGATAGCATGCAAAATTGTTCTGTAGTTCTATTAATTATCCTTTCAAATGTAGTCTCTCCTCTAAGAAAGGCTGAGATTTCAAGAGAAACAGTAAAACTTGCTATTTAAAAGGAATGTTGCATTTCTTTATTTAAAGATCTATGAAACATTTCTGTATGAGGCTTCCCAAGCAATTCACAACTCTCATAATTTACTGAGCATTCTCACTCACACAGAAACCTATGTGATTAAGAGCACACCAGAACTGATTACTCTGCAAGTCTGCAAATTGAGATCATTACAGTAATTAGCTGCCCAAAAGATGCCAAGCAGCAAGTTACTAAACAAAGGTGATAAAATACCAAAGAAACCTGATACTGGTAAATGATAAGGACTCTGTAGAGAGGCATAGGAAAAACTTTCAGTGAAGAGCAAGAAAAATGGGAAGAGGGTAAAGTTACAGTCTTACTCACTCACCATCTCAAACAAGAAGATGTCAACAGTGCACAGAAGACAACAGAATGACCCCCACCAACAAAAAATTATTATCATTTTTGTATCTAGCTTTTTATGCACTGTATTTTAAATACATGTGCCTAAAGTAAATGAAATAATTTCACTACACTCAAAGGTCTCTCACAGAATTTCTGCAGCCCTCCTGCACACCAAGAAGCTTCACATACAGTTACTATCTGACATGCACTCAAACATCACTCCAGAGATGGACCAAGAAGCCTGTGGATCATATCCTCCTCAGTAATGCAATACACCAGATGTTTAATGGTATATAATTTAACAAAACTCTTACCATTTAAGAACACTAGGAGTGCCTACCAAGCAGGAATAAGCCACTGGGAGGAAATTTTTGCGCCTGATAAGAGTGTCACGTGCCTTGAAGACCAAGTGTGATTGTGTCATGAGCAGTTTTCAGTTTGCTTATGGCTTGTTCTCAGTTTTCAAGTCTGAAGCAGCACTCTCCTGACTGCAGGCTGAAGCACATTACATTAAGAAACCCAACTCATTAATTAACAGGAGTTGCTTCATGTTGCACATCCATCTCAAAGCCACAAGCTTGTTTTCCTCACTGTAAGTGGACTAACAGCACACACCCTGCAGGTTATTCATAGAGATGTATATTTAATTTCTATTATAACTATCATGTTAGATAAGATATTTATCAGATGATGATTTTAAAAAGTATCACACTTAATGAAAATTCATCTCTTGACTCCCTGATTTGCGCATTTTCTAAGCAACCCCTCAAATGGCAGAGTTAAATTGCTAGCAGCTCAGCCAAATCATGACAATTCTGAAAAGAAAAGTGGGATGCTAACTTAATATAAATTACTTATGATCATAGTTCTCCACAATCCCATTCTCTCTTGATAAGCTGAATGTAGAATCACACATTTTACATTCATTACCGAGGCCTACAAAAAGCAGAAAACATCTCACACTGAAGGGAAAAGGTCTTTTAATTTTCTCAGGAAAGAGATCAAGAATTTGTTACTCAAGTACATTAGGTAAGTACTTCGAAGTATAATAATTTTCCACTAAAATGCTCCATCACTTGCCCTCCCTTATATTTGTGAGCATCTGAATTCCTCCCTACCTCGCAGGTCTGGCGTGACTTTTTACTTCTCCAGGACAGAAAACATCACCAGCAAGAACAGAATTTGAATAAATTTGAACACCCCCTTCTTCAGTTAAACAGAGAACTACACAGTAGTTGCCTGCATATGCACTTTACTTCTGTGACCACCAGAAGAGCAGTAGAGGAGAGAGGACCCAAGCTGAACGCCTGGTGGCATTAATCCTTCTGTCCTACTCTAGGAAACCAGAGGAGCAGAGCACTGCAAACCAAGTACTTCAGTTCTGAGTAGAACTGAATAGCTGAAGTCCACATCACTCTGCTGCTGCTGCTACTCCTGCTACAAAGCATCACAGGTAGTTCCTATAACAATTTAATAAAACAAAACCAGAAAGTACGAGCTACAGCAACATACCTGCAGGACCTTCACAAGAGAAACCCCAGCAGATTGCAGACTGCCTGTACTGAATTAAAGAGTTAAAGGATAGGCCACTGCAAACCAGTGGTCTTCTGCATTGAAATAATCAGAAAACTAATTAAGCCTAAACACAGGGCAAACAACACTTTAAAGTGCCTAAAGAAGGACAAGCTGGGAGTTGGACCCCACACTTTGCACAGCACTTCATATCTGCCTCTGCTTCCAAACTACATTTGGAATACCTTTGTTAAATGAGCCTAACCATAGAGCCAGACTAGTTTTTCATATAATCTTATAAAACCAGCCAGCCTAAATAATGACTAAGTATATAAACCCCCTTGTATTTATGCCTAACATGGGCTAAGAGAAACTGCAGAATGTGATGGAAGCTCCCTCCTTCTGCAAGATTTTTTTCTTTAATCAATATATTTTAAAAACTGATTAGGTTCTCATCAGAGCAGAGGCATCACATATTATACTAACCCACTGCTCACATTAATTTCTTGTAACACTCCCATCCACCTGCATTTACTTGTTACACCTGCCTAAGCTACAAGGCAACAGCCTATGCTTGAAGTGTCCAGTGCAGTAGTATTCTGATCTGCAAACAAAAGGCACAGCTGAGGCAATACAAAGAAAAGTCTTGGTATTTTTACTAATAAGCACAAATCTAACTGCTAAAATAGTTTACTTTCTAAACAAATTTTAATTCTAGATATATTGGGATGATCTTTGATAGGCTAATCGCATTTTCTCTAAAAGTCAAAGCTTCTCAGTAACTTCAGAGATCTTTATGCCAACAAATTAGCTGGGAGACTGTTCCAGGGTTTTAATTTAATACCAATATTTAATATCAAATGCTGCTCACTGATGCAGAAATTAATTTTGTCATTTCATGCAAATATTAAATGATTGGAAAAAATGATGGAAAGCATTACAAAAATATGCTTCTAAATTTTAGCACCATCAAATACAAAATCTCATCTTAATCAACTATTATCATCCATGTTGCTTCTAATGTCACATGAGTCAAAAACTGCACAACACTTCTGTACACACAGAAAGCAGAAGAGCAATTGATTAGAAACAGTAAATTGAATTGGCGAGAAAATTCAAGCTTGCCCTGGAGTAGATAAGGCAGCAGCAAACACCTGTTAGCCCTAATGACTGGATTTCACAAAATATTGCTCATTCCCGTACTATTTCTAAATAGTCATTGACAGGACACTACACGGTAGCTTAAACTCTTGAACTCTTAAAATAGGCTTATATTGCTCTTTCCCGTAACCAACCAAGATACTACACGAAGAAAAAGCCACGCAGAAGACTTCTCCAATATTTTTTTCTATGAACTATAGTTCTTTATTTTGATACACATCTTATTTCCAGCAGGTAAGTTTACTTTGGCCCTCTGGACACCAAGTCTGTCTCAACCTACAATATCTTCTCTGAATTCATGCACATATGAGGAATTATTATGCAAAGATAATATCTTGCATAATAATGTATTTTCTTTGTTTCCCTTCTTTCCCCATGTAACTCATCTGCTCTCACTTAACCAATGAGATTAACGGGGTTTTTTTTGGCATTTGCTTTTCTTTAAAGTAGCTACTGAAGGGAAGTATGAAAATAATTTTCCTAGTCCTCTGCTGAAGGAAGCAACAATTAAACATGCTAAGAGCTCACAGAGAGCAGTGAAGTTTACAGAGACTGATGCACTTTCACCATGAGAGACAGCTTCAGTCTAAGACAAACTGATTCCTGACTTGGAGTGAAAACTAGAAAGATACTGAACTTTGTTGGATAACGTACTCACCAGCATCTCAGGCTCAGTGTAAGTGGACTTGTCTTTTCATAAATTCTGTTTGTTTAACAAAACAACTGCCAGTTCTACAGTATTTTACTAGCTGCTTCAAGTTTTTAAAGCCAAGATGCATTAACTGATGGTCTATTTGGCTTTTTCCAGTTCTTCAAAGAAACACTAAATCTTCAAATGCTGTAACACATGACAAGGTTCCAGGAGATTTAGCACTTGCTTAGAGGGAACAAGTTAAATGTTGTGCATGAAGAGTGTCAAGTTTGGCAATGTGGGAACAACGAACTTCCTTGTTTCAATTACTGAATGTTCCTCCTCACGATTTACCAATACCAACTCTAAGTTTTCCGCATTCTTCACTACACTGCTTACCAGAGAGTGGCTGAGGCACTCACAGCCTGCCTGTGACTCCAGGCAGGACACTTGGCAAAGGTAAAGGAAACAACTAACCCAGCTCTGCTGGGCAGGATTTTATGAATAACATCTTCCTCAGAAAAGTCCTGAAGTTGGCAGAAGCAGACACAGTATTTTATGACAGAAGACAAGATTAAAAACACCACTTGAAGCTATAGGGTTAATATTTAGTGCAGTTCCAAGGGTGAGGTTGGAAGTCTGACCTTCTTTAACAGAACTTAATAGTCTTATCTTAGAATACTGCTGTTACTTGGATTCCATGTTTCAAGTCTGCAATCAGTGCTGCACTTAAGCAAGAGGAGGTCAAAAGCTGCATTTGGAATTTCCAGGACCCTTAATATTTTTGGTACTTGGAATTATTATTTAAGACACAAACATAGCTTCAAAGCCAATTTGCCAAGTTCTTCATCACGACATTCTGGGACCATACAATAAACTCTTAATTCAGGGAAGCAGAAATCTAACACTAAGGATCTCACATTCAAATGCACGGAGAACTAGAATTCTGGGAAAGATTTGATGCAAACCAGTGGGACAACCATTACAGTACTCCTGGAATACATCTTCCCTCACAACAGGCCTGAGAAAAGTAAGAGAGAAAAGGATCTATAACTACATAAAGTCCAGGCAAGAGGCATATATAACCAAATAAGATGTTGATAATGCCAGTAATAAGCAAAAAGGTGCAGTGACAAGTTTTCTCCTAACACGAATGTATACAGCAGTCCTTGACTATGCAAAGACTACTTCAATAAACAGTCATTCTGCAAAACAAACAGTCTGGGATGAACTCCCCTCAAGCTCTGGGGTTTAGGTTTTTTTTTTTTTTTCAGATGACTTGAAAAGCATTCATTGACCTAAAATGTTAGTTTAAGTTTTGAAACACGTTCAGGACCAAATCTAACGTGAAATGTAACTACTTACAGAAGAATAATCATTTAACTTTAAGGTTTTGTAGAAGAAAAGGAAGCTAATGCTCTTCACCAATGATTATTTCATTAACCTCTTCACCAAAAATAGAATTTAACCCAAATAATCCAGTCATTTTAGTATTACTTCCTCTTTTAATAAAGGCTACCATCCTCCATTACAAGCTCTGCTGAAACCAGAAGCAAATCTTGCTTAGTTTTAAAACACTGTATGGAAGACTATCACCTCCTGGGTGCACATTTGTTCACAGTTAGAGCACCCCACCTTCCTGGAGTATCACTGTAATCAAAACTACTGGTAATTCAGGTTTTGACTCACAGTTAAAGGATGGACTGCCAATATTTTAGCTTGGATTTAATGACAATAACTCTTCCTTGCAAGTCAAAATAACTGGGTGCAGACCCTTCTAAAAATTCAACTGATTCCTTGAATCCAGGCAGTTAGAATACACAGTGTTAACCAAGAAAATTATAATCATAAAAAATAGACTGTAAGCTAAGCTGCAACATATGTTCATTAAAAAGAGTCCCTTCTCTTCTTTATAGCATAATTTTTTTTGGCATTTATTATGAAGAATTGAACAAAAAAGCTTTAAACATGAGCAGGGACACAAACCCAAGATCCTGGAGACATGCCAGTGTAGACAATGCTATTTTACCCAAATTGTTTGCCTTGCTGCTTTAAACAGCAACATGCTGACCATTTTCTGTCCCTATCTGTCGGGCAGCAACAACATTGAATGGCAATGAAACTCTGAGATAAGACTGCAAATTCTGCACATATAGGTATCTCAGCACTTAAAGTAATCATGCCCCAGTAAATTCTTCACTTTTGCTCTACTTTTTAATTCCTAGAACAAGAATCAGAAACCAGGAGGATACATCCAAACATTTGAGCATAAACCCTCAGCACCAGGGTATGGAAAAGCAAGCTACTTTGGACATTGGCCTGTTGATTCATCAGTTCCTTGTTTGAACAACAGTCAGAGTCAGACTCTGTTGTGGGGCAACCTGTGACAGCATCACAACCTGTGAAAATACGCATATGGATACCAACAGTGACCGAAAACAAAACCATAAAGCTGCCAAGAGACATCACCGTAAAGCTTTCAAACCTTTCATTAAGTTTCTGCCAAATGAGATTTATCAAATTTTTTTTCTCAACATAGTTACTATTTAACTAATATTTTGTTTCTCAGGTTTCCCTGTCAGATTACTGGCATCCTGTAATTATAAAATACTTAGCTTGAGAACAGATTGCAGAACATTAGATCTACTGAGAAACACTGATAAACACTTTTAACAGAATAACAGAAATACACAATGTTTTAAGCAAGTTTGTAATTCCACTAACAAGACAGATGGAAACCCGCCTTATGAATAGCACCAATGAGGTATTCACTATTGTTGCTTATTTGCAGAAGCCAGTACGGAAGGGCCAATATGAGGCTGAGGGAAAATTAACCCATCCAAAGGGAAAATACTGTTTAGATACTTGTGCAAAAAACCACAAGAAATCTAAAAGCAAAATAAGGTGATACACTACTTAGACTTCCAAAGAGCCCAGCACAAGCTTTAAGTAAAATAACCATACGTTCTACAACTACACTGAAAACTCAGTATATTCCTGAACATGCCCCATGTGAAATTCTGATAGCATCTGCAGGTGTAATTTCTGAAGTCTGATTGCCAGTGCTAGCTGTTTTCAATAATGAAAGTGATATTGGCACTTTAGAAAGGAGTCCCTAACAGATGAAACAATTGCGTCTAATTCATCACAAGTTACCACAGTAGGCAGATGTCTATACATTTCCATCTATATGTGCAACATATACTCAAAGCTGTGTATAGCTGCCACTACATGTACACTGAACTCGATACATCTATGAACTCTACATGGCCACAGAAGCAATCCAATAAGCCTTTACTATAGAATATGCTCTCTGGAACACCAGCTTCTTACACACCAACAGCCTTATGCTAATAACAACAGAGCTGCTGGAAGTGCAGAGGTGGCAATCCATTCAGCTTATGAACAACTGATTCCTTTTGTATTACATCATTCAACTACCCATTAAGGAGCTGGACTGACAGGATCCAGAATATGCATAGCCCAGCCCTCCACGGTAAACGAGAGCATTCGCAAAGATTAAGACTCAAAGAAATTGGTGATTCATCAGGGCGTCAAAACAGCGCTTCCCCAATTCCCGGCAATGTTCTAGGCCAAGCAGCTAGCCACATATTAGCAACCTCTGTCAGACTTCCAATTTTGGAGATAATTGCTGTTCCTGAAACACATATCCAGACACAAAATACCTGCAGCAGCACACATCACAGAATGAACACTGTCATGGCTATCCTAATCACACTATTATGCTGTATTACAGTCACACCTAATTTAAGCACTCCAAAGTACCTTTGTTGTCTGCAGGTATTGCTCCATAGCACCTGCTTCCAAATGGGGGGGCACCCCCCTTTAGAAAGGGTATGGAACAGTTACACAAAAGTGAAAGACCAGTGATTTCATAAATCCTTGGCTCCATCACATCACCAAAACTTAAGTACCACCAGCTGGGAACCAATTAACAGAATTTGTTTCTATCTTGAAATACTTTATGGAACTTGAGTAGATGAATGGGTGGAACAGAAATTGACTGCTAGTCTCCTGTTTCTAACAAGTTCCACAAACTTGTTGGTTGTAGACACATTTTTATCATTAGACAGTCAAAGTCAGCATATGCTTAAAGAGAAAGAAACAGATTGCTGGAATAGGAATGGGTCTTCGTCAATTACCCAGTATTTACAGTACCAAAGCATTTTTTGACCAGGTGAAGTATCACTCAGTTCTATATTCAGAGAAGGTGCTTCAGAGTGCTATTTTTGTGTTTGACTGTTATGATACACTAGCTAGCCTTGAGTTTAGCACAGAGGAGTTAATTCACAGGAAAAGAAAACAAAGAGCTTTCCCAAAGCATTAGTTTGAAAATACAGTAAATACAGTTAGAACTGGTACCTTTGACAAAGCACATTACCAGTTCAGGGGAAGAGGAGGTGCACGTGTGCGTCTTGTCTTTTTTGAGGGATCACAAACTTTGAAATAGTGATAGTTTTAAGTTTTACATCACTTTCCCCTCCGTAATTCAATTACTGGCTTCTGTGGTGAAGAAGTACGTCTAGATCCACTCATCTAGATCTTGTATATGCACTAAAATGAGAGTATTAATTTCAGCATGCACATGCCTTGCTTTCAGAACATTGCTCAAACACCTTTCCAGGGCCTTTACTACAAGAGTAGCTTTTACTCTCATCTTCTACACAGCTCTCCACACATCACTACCTCTTTCAAAACTGCAGGGAGAGGGTTAACTTTCTTCCTTACAACGTCCTGTTTTGTAACATCCTGTCTTTCCAACTCATACCTGTGTGCTCATTCTGAATGCAAATGCATGAGACTTCTAATACTCCTGTTAGCTGAGTATCACTGATTACATACAGGAAAAAATCGCAGCCTGAGAAGATTTTCTACAGTTATGTCCAAGACTTAGACAAACCTGTTGTCTAAAAATGTCATTTTGCTAGTAAATGCATAGAGCAACAGAGCACTTTGTAAACCACACTTTTCACGACGTCGTACATCATGTAACAGATTCTCACATGTGTGCACACATGCACAGGCACACAAATCACACTCCCAAAGCTTAATATTCTCCAGACTCCAGAATACATTTCTTTGCTTTCTGCCAGCGATAGCCCTCCTGACACTGCATTTGTAAGCTACCTCCACAGCCACCTTTGCACCTCCAAGGCAAGAGTGCCCTTCAAGATCGATAAGGCAGTGGCCTTTGCAAAACCTGCTCCTTTCAGCACAGGCACAAGAAAAGGTAAGTCAAGTGCTTTACATCTTATTTGTGTGCCTTACCTGTTAATTTACGAGAATGTGAATGCCTGATGAATATATACAGACACCATGGAATTAAACATTAATAGCACCGACAGTCCTAAAAGCCACCTAGTTTTAAAAAAATCAAACTGATGGAACATATCTACACCTAATTACTTTGTTTTTTGTAACTCCTTTTTTGCTACCTTTAAGCTGTCACTTTAGATTTGTCATGCACTATGGTCAGAAGCATGCCTTTTCAGTGTCTAGCATGTGCATTTTGTGAGGTAATGTAATAAATATTTAACAAAGAGTTTATATTACCATGCCAATTAAGCTCTCAACTGATTTAAAGCCAAAGCCACTGCAAGATGAGAGACTTAATAAGGGACGCAGCAACAGATCAGCACAGACCACGTAGATTAGACAAACCTGACTGTATTGACTTTGCATTTCAGTAAACAAACCAAGTATTTAACTTTACTCTAACAAAAATAAAACATCATCACCAGAAACTGCCTACGTGGTTTCTGTATGTCTCAAAGAAACAAAAACCCCCAAACAAAATCCCCAAGCCCCCACAATTGCCTCCAGTTCCAGATCTTCTGTTTTGCTCTATAATGAAGCAGATTTAAGATACAGCCCCATATCTATGCAATATATATAATAAATATGTATCAGTCATTCATACCTTTCTATGTGTAAATTGGCACTAAAGCCAGCCACAAAAAGCAACTAAGGCAGCACACACTTCCGCTGACACCTTTATTCCCTTATGGTGTTTGTGTGTCAATGGGTAAAAAACCCCCAGAAAAAAAACACGAAGTAAACAATTCAATCTAACCCAGAACATTGTGTGTGCTTAAGGACCCAATTACATACAATTGTTTATTAAAGAACATCCAAGAGATCAAATGTTTTCAATTAATTCATTTAAGCAAAACTTTTACCTTCGCTCAAATAAAGAGATTTTTTCCCCAAAGCGTAAGACCAATTAAATGTATGAGTAATTGTGGCTTCCACACAAAGAGCATACACACATAAATAACAGCAAATCTAGAAGAGGAAAATTTTCTGTAGACATTATATATAAAATATATACTGGTTTTTGTATACGCATTATCAGGCCTCAGCCTAGTTTTCACCTCCTTTTCACCTCCCACAAAAAAATTAAAAAATATAAAAATATCAATGTTGTTCTAATAACTAGAGCAATTAAGCTGATTAGCTTCATATCTTGAGAACTGACTAGAAGAAATGCTTATAAGTCAGCAGAGAGAAGTGAAAGTTCAACTGATAAAAAGTTACCAGACCAGAATCAAAACCCGAGTTGTGAAATCCCAGCAAGTTGAAAAAAAAATACAATATGCTTTGACCTTTGAGAATTTATCCAATGTGTAAAAATCAGATAAGTTTGACGTGAAATTTAAACCACAAGACAGACCTTACAATAGCAATCCTTGAGGCAGTGCTTAAGAGAGATTCCGTCTCCAATTTTACTAAGGATTCAGAGGCAAACAGAACTAGGCCAGAGACAAGACGCAGAATCGGAAACCAGAATTCCCATGGTTTTACCCCAACCGTGACTCAAGTTTAAACAGTGGTTTTGAAACCAGCTCTCTCTCTCTGTGGCCACAGGCAAGTCTTAACCACTTTGCCTCAATTCGCTTACCTGCAGAATAAAAATAATTATACTTATCTGCCACACAGGAATCTCGTACAACAAACACTGTTTGGCAAGTGCACATCTGTTTAAACTGTGGACAAAGCTACGTAGCAATTTTGAGCACCTGGGCAAACTGAAACTGAGAGTGAAAACAACTTCGCTGAAGCAGCTACCAAAGGCCCAACAACAACTAAATTCTGGGGGCAACACAGCGCCCGTGTGCCGTCTGCTCCCGCAGGTTCTGCTGTGCAGCCTGGGCGCACCCCCGGCCCGCCGGCAATTCACCTGCTCAGGACACGGCTCGCGTGGAAAGTCAGCGATGTGCCCGGAGCGATGGGCCAGGGGCTAGCACCGCCTGCTGCTCCGGAGGGTCCCAGCCGCCCATCCGCCCCGGCCGGGTAGCCGGGATGGCTCCAGACGGGTCCCCCCGGCGCTCGCCCCTTCCCGCTCGCCCCACGGCACACGCGGCTCTCCCGCAAGGCCCCGTCGGCGCGGGGGCAAAGCTCACCCGCTGTGCCCGGGGCGGCGAGGCCGCAGTGCGGGAGCGGCCCCGGCGGCTCGCCCGCCCTACCCCCGCCACCACCGCGGCCCCGAGCCGGGATCCTCCTCCTCCCTCCCGTCTCTCCCCCGGGAACCGCCTCGGGTGGGAAGATGGCGGCTCCGGCCGCCTCCCCGGTGCGAGGGGGCGGCGGAGCGGGGGGTGTCGCTCCCCCTCCGGCCCCGCCATACCCCCGCACCGGGAGATGCGGGTGCGGAACGGCTCCAGCGGGCGCCGCCGCCCGGAGGGCGCGGGCCGGGCGGCCCCTCGCACTCACCTGTCACCAACAGCCGCCGCCGCCCTCGGGCCGGGGCTCGGCACGGGGGACACGGGCGGGCACGGGGGAGGGGGGGGGGGGGGAGGCTCCGCCGGCGCGGGGCCTTTCACTCCTGTCGAGTTCCCGCGGGCGCCGGGGCCTCTCGCCGCGCCGCCGCCGCCGCCGGGGCCTCGCCGCCGGATGCCGTGAGGAGGAGAGCGGAGCGCGGGGCGGGGCCGAGGGGGCGCGGGCGGCGGCAGCGCCGGGGGCGGGGGGGACGCGGGGGGGCGGCGGCGGCTCCGGGCCCGAAACGTCTCCGAGCCGAGACTCAACCACCCGCTCGCATGAGAGACCCGCTTCCGGCTCCCGGCGGAAGTCCCGCCCCCGCTGGCGGAAGGGATTGGCCGCCGGGCGCCGCCGCGCGCCGATTGGCGGAGCGGGGAAGGGGGGAGGGGGCCCCGGCGCGCGCGCGGCGTGTGACGCGCGGAGCGGCGCGTGAGGCGCCTGACGTCACCCGCCACGAAGGGGCGCGCGGGGGCGGGGTCGGCACCACCCGCCCCATCTCCCTCCCCCGGAGGCGTTTTGTCCCTTCGCACTCGCCGTCGCCCCGCCGGGAAGTGGCGGGAAAGGGGACGGGAAAGGCAAGAGAAGGGGGAAGGGAAGAGGAAGGAAAGGGGAGGGGGAAGGAAAAGGAAGGGAGGGTCAGGTAACGTTTGGTGTCGCAGGAGCGGTGCCTCCTGTCCCAGTGTCTCCGCGTGTGTCCAGGGGCAGTGTCCAGCCGGCCCCGGGCAGCGTTTCAGTGCGGAGGAACGAAGTGGGGCCTGGGGCAGTGCCCGAGTCCGGCGGGCCTGACCGGGGACTGCGGGTGTGGGTGCACGTCCAGGTCTGTGCGTTGACACAGGGCATATTGTCGCCTTCTGGAACGCTGCCAGGGCAGCAACGGGAGGGTCCAGGTGCCAGGCGCCTGTCCAGAATTACAGACCTTACCGTAGAGTGTCCCAGCTCCTGTGGAGCAAGATTCAGCAGCTGTGGCTCAAAAGGAAGTGATAAATAGGATTTTAGGAGAAAAGTATTTAATGAAAGAGCCTTGTGTTTCATGTGGGCTATGAAAGCCTGAATAACGTCTCATAGAATCACAGAATGGTTTGGGTTGGAAGGCACCTTAAAGATCATCGAGTTCCAGCCTCGCTGCCATGGGCAGGGACACATTCTGCTACTCGAGGTTGCTCCAAGCTCCGTTCAGCCTGGCCTGTAACAGAGAAATGGAGCATCCGCAGCTTCTCTGGGAGCCTGTTCCAGTGCCTCACCAGCCTCACGCTATTTGTTGTATGGAGGAAGAGGAGGCAGAGGAAGCAAAGGGCTGAGGAACAATCCTGGGAAGACAAGGGCTGCAGCAAAAATGTTAAGCAGGATCCACACAGTGCTTCCCTCCAACAGTGAGTTCCAGTCCCCACAGAAAGGTTCCTCTCTGCCACTGCCAAGGCTTGACAAGCAAAGAAACTGCTGGAAAGTAAAAACGCATTTTGTTTTAAGTTGCTTCGTCCTAGGCTGAAGAATGTCAGGCTGGATTGAACACCATGCATGGGAAGGAAAAGGCAATGCAGGCACACAGGTGCAAGCACAGGACGTTCTGGATGGAACATGAGGGACTTTTGCCAGGGGTAAAGTCTCTGTAGGTCTCTCCTGACTTCTCAGCCTCAAGCTCCCTGCCTCTTGCTCTTACCGAGCTGAGGAATAAATCTTCAGTTATATAAAACTTCAGTGAGCCCCACAAGATTCAAGAGTTCTTTTGTTTGACCAAAGAACAAACAAGTCTTGTCAAACAGTTCTAGTTATTTAGTACAGATCATCATCTATTTTTTACTACAGCTAATTAGGCAAAAGGAAAACCTGTGGTTTCATCTCAGGATTTAGGAGAAAAACACAAGTCTAGAAAGGATCGTCTTCCAGGACTGCTCCCAGTCCTCAGCTTGTCTTCTACTTCAGGTGTGGCAAAACTACATCACGTTACAACCAGTTGTCAATAATTATCAGTACCATGCATTGCTATCTGCATCTCAGAAATTAATCCAGATAGGATAATGCAGTTTTTAATCCTCACTGATAAGAGTCATATGGTTGCTTTCCAGGCATCTGCTAGAAATTCCCATAGAGACAATACAGCAATTAACTTAGAAGACCCATTTTAAGGACACCCAAGCAACCTTTGAAGTGTTGCTGCAACAGTTTTAATGTTATTGTATTGTTGTGTTGCTGTATTGTTAAAAATCCCTTGCTAGTAGGGGCAATAAAGAACATCCCAGTGCCTGGAATGAGCTCAGACCCTGCTGGACACAGCTTTGCTGTTCCTGGAGGGAAGTGCATCTCAGCACTCACTCTTGGGCAAACGAGGGGATGTTTTCCTTAGTAAGTTGTTTCACTTTTGCAGAATTGTCATGAGGAAAAAAAAAACTGAGCAGAGGAAGACGGGTAGGATAGAGCTTGATCAGGAAAAGGGATAAACCAGCTCTGAGCAGGGGTGTTTAGAAGGACAGACAGTGCCTCAAGCAGCGCAGGGAGTGTCACTGATCCATTAGGTGGTCACCATGCAGCTGATGTATAAACGAGTGCGTGAAAGTCTAAAACAGTGAAACAATTGCTATTCCTAATGCTTTTAAAAATTTTTTTTATAAAGGAGCTCAATATAATTTTGCTCTTTAATGCCAGACCATTTTTCAGCAGACTGCAGTTCTTGTCAAGAAAAGAAAAAAAGAAAGGTCTGATTTTAAACTCTCAAACAACATAAGCCCCATTATATCCTTGTTCTAGAGGGGCCTCAAAATTCCTTACCCCTTTAGGCATGCAGTCTTCATGTCTCCCCAGGCTCTATTCCCATGCAACACTTGGTGAAACACTTTTTCTTGGAAGTAATACGTGTTTTCTAATTGCCTGGGCCCCTTCTAATTTTCAGTGTGGAAGATGTGGAACTTAATCTCTAAAAATGCTTCCATTTTTTAATGGCACACTGCTGAGATCAAAGAGGTTTGAGTTTTTCCTTGGTACCCTGGTAGCTGAGGAGTGTGTGCCGAGATAGGAGTGAAATATTACAAATCAACAGTGGATGTTGTGGGGTAATAGAAACTACTCCTGTTTCTTCTACATCTCAAACTCAGCAGTGAGGAGAGAGAATGCATCTCTGAAGGAACAATGGCCATGAATAATCAGACTGTTAATCCAGAAAAATCGAGCAAGATTAGACTAACTAGTTG
Source organism: Corvus hawaiiensis (assembly GCF_020740725.1). NCBI lineage: Eukaryota > Metazoa > Chordata > Aves > Passeriformes > Corvidae > Corvus > Corvus hawaiiensis. The sequence continues at coordinate 10,516,611 of NC_063213.1, forward strand.
TTTTTTTCCTTGATCTGTGGTCAATCAGATATAGAAAGAAAGGACTATGTTAGTTTCTTCTCAGTATGTTAATGATATATTCTTAAAATTACATTTTAGTCTGGAGAAAAAAGGAGGCTCGGGGAACCTCATTGCTGTCTAAAACTTGCTGACAAGAGGTTGCAGCCAGGTCGGGGTCAGTCTCTTCTGTCAAAACTCAAGTGAAAGGATGAGAGGGAATGGCCTTTAGTTGTGCCAGAAGTTCAGCTTAGATACCAGAAAAAAACCTGTTGACTGCAAGAGTGGTCAGGCATTGGAATGAGCTGCCCAGAGAGGCAGTGGAGTCTTTGGAAGTGTGTTGGGGTCCCTCCCCTGCCGTGTAGCCCTGGGAGAGGGGCCCTGAGGGCACAGGCACGGGGTTTCCCTGCCCCTGCTCAGCCTCGTTCCCATTGGTTGGTTTGTGTTCCCTGCGCGGGCAGAAGGACCCTTGGTCCCGTGACTGGAACAGTTCCTGGGCAGAGCTCCGGCCATGCGGCTGGAGAAATAAACATCTCTGAAACATCTAGCAAGAATCCGTCCATATATATTTCCTTTCCATGGGACTCCTGGTTTGGTATATGCATGTTGCAGGATCCCCACTGCAACATAATGGTGGAGAATTGTGAGCAGAACGATCCCCGATCCCTAAGCGACTGATTTGTGTGAGTAAACCCTGGAAACTTTGGATTCCTCTTCTTGGTTTTGCTCTGCTATTCCATATCTAAACTATGGAGGAACCGTGGGAAGACTCTTGGCTCTCAGAGCCGCATATGGACATTTATCTTAAAATGATTCTTGAACAACGATTTGTAAATTTTAGCTTGATTCAAGCTCAAAAAGAACTGAAACACTTCCTGGCATGGTTGTTTAAGAACTTTTTCTATGTTTCTTGGGATTTAATTCTTACCAAGGGCTTTTGGAAAACCGTTTGGACACAGTTAATATTGGAGTCAAAATATATGCCGATGGAAGAATATTTTCGTGAATACTGTTTAGTTACCGAGACTGTTGAGCAATGTCAGCTGTGTCCTGGCGAAGGGAAGCGTGGCGCAGGGACCGTGCGGCCCAGGCCACGTGCACCGAGCGCTCTGCGAGCAGCAGCGAGGCAGTTCCCGTGTGCGGGCGGAGCCACGCGAGCCGCAGTGTCGGCGGCGGAGCGAGGCGCGGCGGGACCCGGCAGTGCCCACCCGGCCCCGCGCAGCGCGTGGTGGAGCGAGCCCTGTGAACGCCCGGCCGAGAGGGGCGGCGGCTGGCGGCGATGGCGGTGGAGCGGAGCCGCGCCCAGCCGAGACGAGCGCTGGAGCAGGGCACGGGGGGGTCGTCGCTCGGGGGCCCGGCCGAGACGTGGGTGCAGCGCCCGGCAGCGGCAGCGAAGCTGCGACCAGAGGAGGCGACGCACGGAGAACTGAGCGGCGCGGCCCGGCCCGGCCCGCGCAGCCCCGAACGCGACCCCGGGAAGAGCGCGCAGGCACCAGCAGCTCCGACAATTCCAACACGGGAGCGACCGAAGGAGAGAGCAAAGACGCAGCAAGACAGAAAACAGCAGCCACTCGGAAAAATGAAAAGATCATAGTAACTAAGACCTTAGGGATAGTAAAATGGTATAATGTTAAGCAAAATTATGGTTTTATAACAAGGTGTGACAACCAGCAAGACATATTTGTGCATAGAACTGCTATTAAAAAGAATAACCCTGAAAAATGCATCCCAAGCTTGGGAGATGGAGAGGTGGTGGAATTCAAAATTATACAAGGTAGAAAAGGGTTACAAGCATCGCAGGTCACTGGGCCTGATGGTGTTTCTGTGAAAGGCAGTATATATGCAAAAAATCGTAGTCATGTTAGACAGTATCTCCATTGTAAGCCCCCCCTACAGTCTCCCTTTCCTAATCCCACCTTTCCCTTTTACCCTATGTCCTATTGCCCCCAGTGTATTTCTAATCCGTTTTTTTATCCATGGTTTCCCTCACAAAACCATGCTTTTGCCAATTGTTTCCCCAAAAATCCCTTTCCAATGCCGAATGGGGGATGAAAAGGGGGAGGGAAGAAATTAAACCCTCTCCTGCCTCAGTTTCCCCACAAAGCATGCTCAGAGAGTTCTGTCTCCCTTCTGTCAGCCCTAAGATGTTCCACAGAATCTGTTTGGACATTTATAGGCTCAGGAGGGTGGCTTGTTTTGTCTTGAAACTGTTCTTGTTATTTTTATCCAGTTGTTTTCATTCTCCTTTTATTAAAATAAAACGGGTGAGGTGTTGGGGTCCCCCCCCTGCCATGGAGCCCTGGGAGAGGGGCCCTGAGGGCACAGACACGGGGCTTCCCTGCCCCTGCTCAGCCTCGTTCCCATTGGTTGGTTTGTGTTCCCTGCGCGGGCAGAAGGACCCTTGGTCCCGTGACTGGAACAGTTCCTCGGCAGAGCCCCGGCCATGCGGCTGGAGAAATAAACATCTCTGAAACATCTAGCAAGAATCCGTCCATATATATATTTCCTTTCCATGGGACTCCTGGTTTGGTATATGCATGTTGCAGTATCCCCACTGCAACAGAAGTGTTCAAGAGGTGCTTGGATGTGGCACTTGGGTGTATGGTTTAGGGATGCTTATGGAGGTACTGGGTTGATGGCTGGATTAGATGATCTTGAGGGTCTCTTCCAACCTTGATGGTTCTTTCATTCTGTAGGATTTTTAATTAGGATTCATAGTTCAGGTGAAAAAAAAGGTATTTGGTATACTTAAGAAGATGACTCCATAAAAAGAAGAACTGTAAATAATGCAGTATTCCTGGAAGCTAAACCTAGAATTGAGCAATCAGAAAATCAAACCCTCAAAAATGACTGGATGTACTGAAACACTTGGGATTTACAGTCTTTATGATTTCCTCTGAATACAGTAAAAAGGATAATATTTCCTTCCTCACAAGAGCATAGAGGATTAATTCATTGAAATTTGTGAAGCACTTGGGTGGTATGATAAAAACTTCCACTAACACAGAACTAGATTTCTGCTTTGTAAGGAAGTTCCTTGTTTGGGCTACCTCTTTTTTTTCCTTTTTTTTTTCTTTTTTTTTTTGGTTTGTGTTTGGCTTTTTGTTGTTTTATGTTTATTTCTTTTTACTCCTTTGAAACACTCTAATAAAATATTTTATCCTTCAGATCTATGGGATAAGGCTTCATGAATCATTAGTATTTAAGAATTGCTGACCTGGAACACTTGGCAAAAGTCACAAACCACTTAGTACTCTGCAATTTTGTGAGACCTTATGAGCCAAGTAATATTTTACAATTCCTGAAGCTATTATCCAGCTTTGCAAGAAGAGAGGTAGTTTGAAACCTAAGATTCTAAATGATTGTACACAATGGGCTATTCCTGTCATAAAACTTTAATAGTATCCTGTAACCCGTCTCTACTGTATAGATTTGATGAGTGGCATTTTAAATATATATTATTTCTACATCAGTATCTTTCATAAGTCGCAAGTAAATATTTGTCAGTGTCAAAGACAGTCCTTGTTCCAAGTAGACCATCTCAACAGTCAGAGTGGAGGAGATGAGGAGAAACTAAGTAATTCTTCCACGGGGAGGGGAGACTGAGAGTTTAAGTGACCTGCCAAAAGATTATACAAGATAGGCATATCTAAGTTTCAGCTCCATGTGGTATCCTATAGTTCAGTGAAATGTTCAGGCTTCCTTTGTAGCTAAGTGAAAATTAATTATCAAGTAAACTGATGAAAGTCCATTATAGATCACATAGATTTATGATCCCTGTTACCCCGTGCATCTCTAACTGAAGGAATGATCCAGGTTTAGATGAGGTGGACAGACATATGTTCCAGTATAACTTTTCTTCTTTTTTGATGTTTAATGGCATACTCTTCACTTTCTCAACTAAGGGCAGATGTGTAATGGAGTCTTGATAAAAGCAGGTGATATTTTGCATCTGTTTCTTTTCTAGTTGAACAATCATTTTTAACACTGTGGCGAGGCTATCATGAGACAATTTCTTAATTATATCCAGTGCCAAAATCCAGCTGGACTGCAATGGAATTCTGATGCCCAGACAGCAGCGCTGAGTGCCCACGTGTGATTGACAACACGAACACGAGCACTTTGTGTCTTCCTCGGATCAGCTGCTGTGTTTGATATCAAGCCTTCTAAAGTGCTGCTGTAGAACCAGTTCAAACAACCCCACACTCAGCAGATTTTCCCTCTGGCCTTGTCCCTGCAGTGGGTGAGTCTGATTTCTTTAAGGCATAGAGACCATTTTAAAATAAGGCTGTAGTGTGGGTGCCAGCCGTCGTTAAACCTGGGGTTTCATGAACACCCTGTAAAAAAAGTCTAAGCTGTAGATGGTTCCATAAATATCAAAACTGTTGTTAACAGCAGCTGATCGCAAACTTTCAGGAGGTGGTTTAAGTTTAACAGTAATAATTACTGTTAATTGAGCATAATCACAAATCTGAAAATTGCCATTCTGTTTCTTGGACTTTGCACTACCATAAAACTGACTTGTGCACAGGCTTTACTCTGTCTATAGGTAGCAGGTCTGTAGCAGAGTCAGGACTTCAAACCAGATCTTGCATATTCTGGGTTTGAGCAATATTCTGTCTTTGATTTAGTTATTGTTTAGTTATTAATCTGTGACATATTTATTTCTTTAGCTTGGACCCATTTTTAAAAGCTAATTAAACATTAATGAAAAAATGTATAATTTATACATTTTCTGGCTGAGTAAAAAAAAAATTTAAGAGGTCTGGAATCTACTCAGATTTTCTTATCAGTAAGGATGTTAGCAGTTTTCTGCCTTTCTACCTATTTTCATCATTCTGTCACTACTGTTTCTGAACACTTCACAACAGTCTTAAAATATCATTATAGCTCCTGTGTGAAGTATGAGTGTATTTATCCTCTATCAACAGGTGGCAAACTAAGGCATGAAGATGTTTAAGCTCTGTGTTGTAGCAGGCCCTGTGCAGAAGTTGTGTATGCTCTGAAAAATTATTATAATTTTGTGTTTCTGTCCTCTTAAGCACTACACTAAGATTCTGTGGGGATCATATATGCATATGTTTTTATTCCCCAAACTTCCAATTTCAAATCTGAGCTTCCTTAATTGTATTTCTTGTTCTTGTCCTCATAGATTTTAATATTTTCTGTTTCTGTATTTTCTCTGTGTGTGTTTGGATGCAATTTTAATTCTCTCATTCTCAATTATGTTGGACATCTATGAGGAAAATTACATGAAAATGTCATGCCCCCAATGAATGACTTTGCAATCAAAGTTATGAATATCAAATGTTTCTAGTTATAGGAGAAATATATTGGGTAAGGCATAATAGGGAACTGGGATAAAATGTTGAAAGGTAGTAACTTAAATACTCAAGACTTGAAAAATAAGCATATACCTTCTATAGAAACATATTTGTGGCAACCTTTTTTCCAGTTTTCAGCAAAAATGTACTCCTTGCCTGGAATTAACATTTTGTTTGGCTGTTAGTTAATTTGTCATCAGATAGATTGTTTAATATGACTCTCCCTTCACAGCAGAATATTATCTACAAAAAGACCAAACGTAGAATTCAAGAAGTGTCTCTTTTTTGGAGTTAATATTCAGGCCAAGTGAAACATTGCTTACAAAGAATTGTTTCTAAAGCAATACTTCCCTTAAATCTAGTATCAGTCGTATCACTAAATATAATAGCATTAACATAGAACACAGTATAAATCACAGAACTCTCCTAAATTTTTAATTTACTTGGAGAAATGTGGTTTTCTGCTTTAACTCTGCGTCAAATACCTCTCTGTGACACAGAAATGCTCTCCAGATTTCTTGTGTAGCCTGTATGGTCCGAGTGATGTTGCTTCAACTGGGAAGCTTCAGGGTTGTCCTTCCTCTGTTTCACTATAAAATATGTACAACAGTGGGATGCTAAGGGCATAAATTTGTCCTGACACCACAAAAGAAAGCTGCTGCAGGCTGCTGTTTCATCTGTGTATTGGATACAGGGCAGGTTATGTACAGGGAAGTGGCTAAAGTTTCAGATTTATAATAAAGAACTTGATAGGGACTGGTAAATAGATGAAATTCAGACACACTTTAGTGTTTCAAATGCCATAAAACAGTGACTATTATTTGTTTAAAAAATACTTTGAACCGCTGTGGTCTAGTTGTAGGGTCTGAGAGATGCTTTTATGTCAAAATGCTGGATAGTCCTTTTCACCAGGATTTCCTAAGGGCATAGTTGGCTGCAGTAATTTAACACTTGTTGCTTTTTACGGTCACTGTGGCTCAGATAAAAAGGAGTCTATCCAAAAATCCTGCCAGTGCTAGAGATTCCCAGGTGCTCTCTAGTCCTTTGAGACCACCAGCAGCTGGTGTGGCTGGGAAAGGACTTCCCAGGCCATGCCAAGAAGAGTGGAATTGCAAATTGTCTCCTGCAGCAGTGCAACACTTCTTCAGATGCACCGAAACTGCTCCGTCCGAGCAGGGAGACCATGTATCCTTTTGCCAAGTACTGGATGTACAGTGCCTGACACTTCATTTCCATGTCCCCCAAGATGATTGGTCCTGGCCTTGGTGGTTTTTTTACACAGCTTCGAGAACCAAGCCAACCTACTGCTTATAATGAAACATACCCAACAAAAGGGATCTTTTTGACAGTTTTACACCTTATGGCTGGATTAGGAGGTTACATCTTTCTCAGTGAGGCAAAAAGTACTTTTGCTAGAAGGTGTGATTAGGGAGGATAGTGGCAAAGGTGGCAGGAAAACCCTGGTTGTTGTATTCATTAGTGAGGACAGAACAACTTCTTGGTTTTTTTCTTTTCACATATCCTTTTGAATTATGAGCTTACTGCTCCTGAAACTGCAGAGCTCAAGGTGATTATTAGATAAGTCAAAAAAAGGGTGTCATTCTTCCCATGCTGCAATGTTTAAAAGCTAATTCTTTTGTAGACCTCCGCTACTCTGCTATATAAATGAAAAAACAGTGGCAGCTTATGCATTATAAATAAACATCACATGAAAATCGGTAGTCACTGGGAATTGATAACATCCAGTCCTGAAAATCTCAGATAATTCTTGAATATTTAAAAAGAATTAAATAATTTTATGGTGAATTTTACCTATACTTGCACGTATATTTCAAGATAGATTTTTTTAGGGCATTTCAGAGATGCCCACTAGCCTCTCTCTGCTAAACTGATAAACTGACACCAAGTTCCCTGTAACTCTAAGGAAAGTAGCAAAAAAGGGACAGAGAAGGGCTGATTGTCTCTGAGCTGCTTTAAGAAGACCCCCTACCCTTGTCACCTGTGGCAGAGGGACAGAGTGGGTTTGAGTTTTGCATCATAGCAACTGGGGTTTATCTGTGTTAAAGGAACTCTGCTGTCCTGTCTCCAGTTATTTTATGTCCATAATTTACAGATAGAGTGTAACATATACCCACCCTCATCGGGTTTTTTGATGTGTCCCTTGTGCTCTGCAGAAGCAGGCAGGCCCTCAGAGAACAAACTAAGATCTCCACAAGAAAAGTCCATCGGGTCTATTCTGTAAAGTCATGTCTGATTGTTCTTTGCACCTCTTCCCCTCTGTCAGAGAGGACAACTAGTCTTTGGAGGCTTGCTGAACCCTAGAAATTGTCAAGATGATCTATTCAATGCAGCCCTGTGAATCCTCTTGCCTCTGGCAGAGCCCTTTTCCATGACATGAGCATTCATTTTTGGTTTTCAGCCAGCAGAACAATTCCAGTAAGAGGGACAGTTTTCACACCTGTCATTTTCTAATACTTGGAAAGATAACACAATTAGATCTTATTTGAGATGTCACAATGCTTTCTTCTCATTCCATGTTTCAAGTAGTGATCTTGGCATCTCAAACATGTTCCATACCAGAGGGCCTTGATCCTCAGGATGTTTCTCAGGGGAAGCATTTTCCTGTATAAACTACAGTTGCTCTCATGAAAATTTCTGATTGATCTGTTTCCTCATCTACCACAGAGCTTCTGTGGAGGCTGTTGGTTGCTTCAAGACTCAAAGAGAGTGGCCGAAGGAACTATCTCTGAGGAGGCAGGGTGTTAGAGTTTATTCCTCCTGTCTTCCCAGTGCTTCCTTGACTCAGCTGCAATGCTGACATCAGCACAAACTCTTTCTTCTTCCAAATTATGATGGTAACACTTAATTTAAGGCAGCTGGTTTACTTGAAAACTTGCTATCTTTCTAGTGAAGTTTTCCCCTTCTTAGGATGTTATGTGTTTTTTCCATCATATTGGTGGGTCTTATCTTCAGTCCATGCCTTACTTCTCCCTGCTAAGTCTGTATACGTGGCTCCAAGCAGGCAGAAAGGAGTGTTTGCTGTTTGATTAGTACTTGTAGCTCCTGCCCAATTAATAGAATCACCCAGAAAGAGAAATGCAGGTTTTTAAGTCATCCACAGCTTGAGCAAGGTCAAGCAATTACTTGGTGGAGATGTATTAAGTCTGGAGCTGAAGCTCCAGAGTGCCCAGGCTGCCCTAACAGTTGTTGCTGCCCATAAAATGAGGACGAGATGAAAGCACAGCTGAATGTACCAGATTGAGAGCTGTAGCCACCCCTGAGTGGATCATGTGAGCCAGATTTTGGGAGTGGAATGACCTGTAAAGGGAGTGGAGGAAACCCACATGAATGGAGACTGGAGATGTCTCATTGTGACCTACTGACACATATGTTAGACATCTAAACTGAGCATACTTACCTAAGTATGGGGAAATCCCTGTGCACCTCAAGGTACACGTAAAAACTGTATCATTTATGCAGAGGTTTTGTGCAATCTCAGTTCTAACTTCCCCTTGGGTGTTAGAGAGAAAATAGAAAGCTGTTTTAAAGGGAAAAGAAAAAGAAGTTTGTACTACAGAAAGTCTGAATAGCAAGCTCCAGCTGACTACTTACTAAGCTAAGCGCAACATGGAAAATTCAGTGTCAGGGAAATAACAGAGCTTTCTCCTGGTGGCAGGCAGCCATGGCTGTTGTTACTGGCATGGTCAGCTAACACAGGCTTTGGACACAAACTTAATATTCATCCATCTGGGTTATTACTATAGACGGATAAAATCCCCATGAGAACTACCCAGTAGTGAAAAATACATGTTTATGCTGTTTTTCTCTCCTCAGTCCGGTGGGGTCAGTTCTGAGCCGGGGCTGGGAGCGTGTCCAGTGGCTTCTGTGACATGTACGGGTGGCTCAGTGTTCACTGGACAAACACATCAGGAAGTTCTCTGCATCACAGCCAGGCTGCCTGGGACAGGCCAATGCCTGGTGACACAAAGATGAGCCCAGATGAGACAAATGCTGTGTGACCTATGCATCCAGGAGATGTTTTCTTAACAGCCACTTTCTGGCACAGAAGAAGAGTGTTTCCCTCCAACCTCCTGTGCCTCTTCTGTGTGTGGAGAGAGGAGAGCTCTGAGTACAGCTGTGGAATCTGAATAGGAGATAACAGTGCAGATGTGTGTACTTTATGTCTAAAGCCTGATTTTCAATACATAATGATTTTTTAAAGAAGCTTAATGCTGCCTGTGATGCCTTTTGCACTTCTAGTGCCTCTTCTGCATTTGGCACAGCAGCAGCGTGTTTTGGTGCCTGCTATAGTATGGGTAATACTTGCAGGCATATGTTTCTGATTTTTATCAAATTGAGCTATAAGTGGCGGGTATCCTGCAGAAATAACACAAATTATCTTTTTAAATGAATGGTAGAAGTGATCTTGTATCTGAGAAAGCATGTCCATGGATTCTGTGAAGTGAGTTGGATGGCAGATAGAGGTGAGCTGGAATTCATTGGGGTGATATGGATAGGATAATGGTGGGTGATGTCCCAAGACTCACAGCAGGACTGATGGTTCCAGGAAATCCAGAGGAGGTCCTGCTGAGAAACCAGTGGGAAACCTACATGTTGGCACATGGTCCAGCCTGGAGGCTGGATCACAACTAGGCAAATCAACCAAGAGGAATGGAGGCAAAATGGACAAATGTGACCTGCTTTGCTTCACAGACCACCAGGGAAAGAAAGGCCTTGTGTATTCCTGCTGATAATCCAGCACCGAGCTTGGGAGAGACACCTGAACCAATGGTATATAAGTAGATGGAAGTTATAAATATGAAAGAGAATCTTAAATAGGATTAAAGGGAAACATCAAATTATGTAAAGTGCAATCTTTCTACTGAGAAATACAAATTGCAATGAGAATCAGGAAGGGGGGAAAGAGAAATGAAGCATGCATGGTTTGGTTAGTTGTTTGTTGGGGTTTTTTTTAATTGAAAAGCATGTAATTGTAAAAAATAAACAGAGTAGAATAAAAAATATTTTGCTTCTCCTGACTTTGTGACTCTACCTCTTCTGCTAATCAATTTTCTCTCTTGTTTTGAACTCCCAGCATCTTGTTTTATAATTAAATTGTGAGTTCTTCAGGGCAGCAGCTATATTCAGATATGGAGCAGTAAACAGCCTGCAGCAATAAATACTTACCCTGATTGGCACCACTGAGCAGTATAAACACCATGTAAGTAATGAGAAAGTCAGAGAGGTGCAGAGTCCTGGATAAACACCATTCCTTTTCAGCAGCTTACATTATGCTGGAATTCAAGCAGTGCACAAAACCATGTCAGTGCATCGGATGAAGGCAGGCTGGATACTGCTTGGAGATATGGAAAGTCATGAAGAGCTGGGTGAGCCCCATGGTGCCCTCTGGGAGGAAAGATGCTCTGGGGAGGAGCTGGTTTGGAACTTGGAGCCAAGCTTCCCATCGTTTGGGAAGGAAAAAAATTGACAGTTGTCTTCTTTTGTGGCATTCAGGAAGGATGAAATGCCTCTATATGAGATAGATCCAAGCTCCCATCATAGGCAGGAAACTTCAAGAGCTGTCCTGCTGACTGCTTCAGCTATCCATATTTGTTTGTCTAGAGCCATTTGAGATGTCGTGTAATAGGCCCCAACTTCCAGCTGCCACTTGGGAGGGAGAAAGGTCATGTTTAATATTTGGCAATTCTGTGTAAATGTCTTGGATACCAGAGGCAAAGCTGGCACTAGACATCTAAGTTTAGCCAGCTAGTTGGTGTGCCAAGAGGTCTGCTTTGGGGTGAAGTGGGCAGGTCTCTGGACTCCACTGACTGTAACAGAAGCCTGGGCATCCAGTTAGGACACCTCCCAGGTCTCCTAACCTGCAAGGGGAATATTACTGTCCTTTAAGAGGTGCCCCAAGACAAGACTTTGCGTAGTGTCCTTTAAGATAATACATTAAAAAAATGATTGATGCTAACATTGTGGAAGTTCTTCAACCTCTTTTTAAAAATCAGGGGTCTTGAAGTGGAGCTGGAGTTGCATGTCAGAATGTGAGCTTCAGCCGTGCTCTGAGTGAGCGTGGCGGCTCCGCAGAGCTGAGCAGAGCCCCTGCACACGGCGTGGACCCCAAGCTGGCTCACACCGTGGGCGTGTAGTGCTGCCAGAGCACCCAGTGGGCTGGGCAGAGGGAGCTCATGTGGACAACCACTGGCCTGGCATCGAGCACTGGCTTGTGCACAAGGCTGTACAGAGAACATGTCTCAGATGTTACTGGAAATGCATTACACATCCTTTTTTTTTTCCTTTCCTTTGCCTTAATTTTACTTTTTTTTCCCCAGAAATAATTTCCTCCTGAGTATGTGAATTTACTGCAGCAATAACTACTGTTTGCTTACATGTTTGTACAAGAGAAGCACAAGGAGCCCCTAGTGTCTGACAAGGACGCTGTGGCAAAACAAATTAAAAATAGAGACAGAAAGCCAGAGTGCAGAGAGAGAGGTTATTACACCAAGGATGACAATGGCCCTCTGAGACAAGTCTGAGGTCTTCTGAGGTTTGACTCAATTCCTCAAAAAAAAAAAAAAATCTATGCATGATATCAAAATCTTGTATTTGGGTAGTGCCTGAAACTTGTTGGTGTTTCTAGATATGGGCATATGGAGAAAAGAAACAGTCCTTGGCCACAAAGGACTGCAGCATGAGGTATATAACCAGACAGGAAATGAGAAGGGTGTTTAAGATCACAGGTATTTTGTCTCAGTGTTGGAGTAGGACAGATGGACTGTCTCTGTATCCCCAGATGTTCTTAAAGAGAGAAGGAACTGACTACAACTAGGAGTTTTTTTATCAGAAAGTCAGTACCAATATGTTTTTTCACCTCATATAAACAAAGAAAAAGAAGGATTTGTTCTGCTTCACTGGAGCAAAAAAAAAAAAAATAGCACAATAGACTTCCATTCAGGCACACAAATAGCAACTGTCCTGTGACTTCTCTATTTAAATGGGTATCCATGGTGAGATCTGCCTCGCTCTCAGTAGATGGCTGTGGAATGGTGCTGTGGTTCACACTGCAGGCAGGGAGGAAAAGACATCTGAAAAATTCTACTTGCAATGAATGAATGAAGAAACACAACAAGGTATCAAGTGTCTGGTGCATCACACTGCAAAACATGATGCCTGTGTTCTCCACCACTGCTTTACTGTCCCTTCACATTGCTTTTCCAGGCCCATTCCAATTAAATGTATTCTGCACTTGCAGGCACAGCCCTGACCAACAGATGGTACGTAAATAGGTGTAAAAACTGCAGCATCACAAGGGGCTTCCTTGCCAGGCTGCATTTCTTGTTTGCTTTCTTCTTTCAGTGTTGGTAGTGGGGATTAGTAATCTGCTCTATGATAGCCAAGCCTGGACCAGACCCCTCCAGGATGACCTGGTGCTGTAGGAACCAGTGCAGATGTCTGCTGTGCAAGTGGCCTCTAGCAGCAAAAGGAAAAAAGAAGCTGAGGGCAAGATTGCTGGACTTCTTGAACCGCCTCTTTTCTGGGGAGAATGGCAGACCTGCCTAAAATTCAAGATACTACTGGTATGGCATCAATGCTATTTATATCAGGGATCTGTGAAATAAAAGTAAAAATCAGCTAAAGAAGACTGAGCTAATGAATTATGACTTCCTGGTGCTGGAATAATTATTACAAATAATGACAACAAAAATCAGCTGTCTTGCCAAATACAAGCTTTGAAAAATAGTGCCTTAAAGCTCCAAAATAAGCCAAAATTGGGTTAAGGAGTTAAATACAAAAATATTACCCTTGGGCTGTTATTTGTATTCTGCATTAAAAAACTGAGGGTTCACACTTTTGAGATCTTATCAGCTAGAAAGTGTCATGTATCATTTAAAAGTGTTATATTCTGCTAGTAAGTTGAATGTAAAATCCTCTTATAGATCATGACATTCACTGTAAAATTATTAGCAATGCTAATGCTGATACAAATGGTAAGGTATTGATACACCAGTGTTAATGCATTGAACTTGAATTCCATCAAAACCAGTAGAAAAGCTGTTCCTGACTTTAAGTGAGACCTAGATCTGACCTATACATTTTTAAAAGGTTATGCCTAAGTGCTAAAAATTGAAAATATTGATAAAAATGGAATCTCTCTTTGCTGTCATCAAGGCAAAGCCCCCCAAGCTTTTGTGTATACCTTTTACCATTCATTGTATTTTGCTTCCATGTGAAGCCTGGAAGCAGACTCATCAGTAAGCATTTGGTTTATTTAAACCAAGTCAAGAGTTAGGTGCTAACTCCAGCTGCTACCAATACAGCAGCCATTGAAGTGTGAAAGCATGGTTCTAAAGAGCTTATTTTGAAAGTGTTTTCCTGTGAAATCCAGCCAGCTTTTGAAATCAGACTTTCACTGTCTACCCTAAACCAACCAAATGTTGCAAAACCTGGAAAAGCAGCTAAGGAATCCCATTGGTGCAGAACAATCACAGAGCTTCTCCCTTGTCTGTCAGGGCATGCCAGGGTTGGTGTTTGTGATGTGCCGTGGTCCTCACTGTTCTTTGGGTCTGTGGTCTCCATGGACAGGCTGCCCTTTTATTTGTGTAGCAAGTATGGGAAAAGGCAGGACTCAGCAGTGCTGGCAACAAGGACTAGACATGAGGAACCAAATCAGATGTCTGCGGTTCTGCAAGAGAGAGGTGGGCAAGGTTTATCAGGAGGTGGAGGCAAACCAGAGCAGGCAGAGGTGGATGCTGGTGCAGTCCTGAGGGAGGGTGTGGGTGTGACAGCAAACCCAGCATGAACCAAGTGCCGATGAGTCTGCACTGGGGAGGCACAGGCAATCCCTGCTGATTTTGGTCTGTGCTAAGGAAGCAGATGCCTGTGGAGTCAGAAGCAAACTCTTGTGGTTTCCAAATGCTCATATATAGCATTCTAGCAAGTTGGAGCAGATGGCAGGTCTGGCTACCCTGGGCCCCATTTCTGGGCAGCGGCTGCACACCCTCCAGGCCTCTTTGAAGAATGGTGTGGGTATGCCTGCTTAAGGAATGGCATCCTGGGATTTCCTGCTCCTTTCCACTCTCCCTGCCTAGGTTTTGTGGCATGCTCAGCACTCTGGAACACATGCCCAGTGCTGGTGCCACAGTCTGGGGACCTCCCCCCCCCCGAGTTGCACTGGCAATCTCATGTGTCCCAGGTTGTTCAGCAGGGGTAGTGTGGGTCTGGCTCCAAGCCAGAGGAGTCACTCTGCTTCTCAGGTGGAGACGTGTGAGAGCAGACATAGCTGGACTCTTTGAATGCCTTCCAGAAGATAAATTATCCGTGATCACTGCTGAAGTGAACTCAGCAAGCACAAAAAGTAGGGCACAGCTGATTTTCCATCACCATTCACTCATAGTAGCAGAGTAGAAGACATTTCAGAACAGCCTTGGTCACTGGCTGGGAGGATCTCCCAGCCAAGAGTCACCACCAAAAGCATCCACCTTGCCAGCATGGCTGAGGGCTGAGGCAAGCAATACAAGTTTTGTGGCACCTGACTATTCCCCTAGAGAAGCCAAAATACATGCTCTTTTCCCTTTGCAGTTTGAGAGGACCTGTACAGAGGAGGTGGACCTGGAAGCAGGGTTTGACCTTATGATGCATGTAGCTTACACAGAAACCTACAGTGTTAAAGGGATTTTTAAACTTTGCTCATTAGCTTGTAGCAAAACTCAGTGTGCAACCACAGAGCTGTCCTTAGGCAAATACTGTCTCAAGTGAGCCTTCTTAGGTTCTCCAGCTGTTGCTAGAGAATACATACAGTGGGTGGACCTAGCATTTATATCTTCCAGGGTGTGTTATGTATATCTTTGTCTTTGGAGACAACTGAAGCTGAATTTGTCCATCTTACCAGCCATGTGGCAAGTAAACCACATGCTTGGCTTTTGTATAGGTGTTCATCACAGACAAAAAGGAAAAAGAGGGAAAAGGCAAGAAGAACTTGTCAGAAGAATTGAAGGAGAAGCTGGAGCCAGTCCTGGTCAGTCGTCCTTTACAAAGTCCCATTTTGGGTGACTTGAACTGGCAGGTGAGGGCACTTCACTGTGAGGCCTGCACAGAGTGTGGGGCTTTGGCAGTGTTCTGGAGGTTCACCAGTGAAACTGACTCTGACAGAAGGAGATGAAAAGCAACTCAAAGGGACAAATCTGCAAATTAAGTAATAGGAAAATAAAATGATGAGAAGAGGAAAGCACCTCTGAATGTTGGCAAGCAGAAAATTAATTTCAACCTGAAACTGCCACTTTACCAGGATGAAATCTGAGAAGTTCTCTCAGGAAATAAGCAAAATGCTCAGAAATCCAGGTTCAACAGTGAAGTGAAGTTCAACGTGAGCTGCAAATGCCTCAGGGAAATGGCAGGCAGATCAGCAAATAACGAATTACAGAAGTGAAGTCAGGATGTAATAAAAGCCTCAGTACCCCTTTGAGATAACATTTGCTTTTACCTGGAGAGATTCCTAAGAGGGTTGTGGGAGCTTGAAAGAAAGCACTAGCTCCAAAATTGCAAACCTCAGAAGCAGGAAGAAAATAATTGCCTCCCAAAGAAACACGTAGGTAAGAAGATGCCTCCACTGGGAGAGGTCAAGTCAGTAACAACCATGTCTTTAGTCATCACTGAAATCCTGAAATCAGAAAGGCAGTCATGCAAGACAAAAAAGAATTGCTTTAAGGGCTGAAATACTTTTTTTCTTTATATTAAAGGTGGGACCAAGCCATGAAGTACAACTCTGACTTGATCTCCAGATCCAAAAATTACAAAAGATTGGATTTGGGTTTTTCTGGGCTGGGCAAATTTATCTGGACCTCTCAGAGTTTGGTAATGTTTCTGTGGTTTTTTTTGTCTCAGGTTTTGCTCCAGACCTAGACAGGTGTGTAAAATCCTCTGCAGAATGGAACCAAGAGCAGATTTGGGGTGCGTGTATTTTGTGTGGTCATGCACCAGCTCTGAAGAGCCAGGACATTGTTCCGTTGTCACTCTGCCTGTGCTCATCCTGCTTTTTGTTGAGCATGGTTGGCACCGCACAGTTGCTGCTAGCATTGCAAGTGTACGTTCATGCATCTGTAGTTAGAGGGATACTAATCCTAGTAAAGGCTAATAAGCTGTTGGGGCTGGGGGCATAGATGGAAAGCTCTCTTTCCTCACCAAACCCTGCACTCATCAGCTGGTCTCATCTTGCTGGGACACATAGTTTATTCCTTGGAGGCTTCACCACAGGAAGCCACACTACAGGATGTCATGGGGACAGGAGGAATTGCTCATCATCTCTCCCCCTCCACTTCCTCGTGTGGGGACTCGAACCCACAGTCATCCTGACCCAGGACCATTCTGGGCTCCTCTGGTTCCTCCTGTGTGTTAAAGAAAGGGAGGGATGTTGCTGGTAAGGAAGCAGGAGGGGTTGGAGGGAAGGACAGTTTGTGTGTGTTCCCCCAGAGGAGCACAGCAGGGAGGGACCATGCCCTCACAGTGGCTCAGAGCGCGGCCACACTCAGCACTGCCGGCTGGGACACAGGACTGGTATTACAGGTGCTGCTACTGGTGCTACAGGTACTATAAGTGCCTATTAGCTGTGGTGGTGTTTGGTGCCGTGTCCTTTCAGAGTCACAGCCCTGCAGGATGTCACCTGTCACTTCTGCAAAGCCTCTGATGTGCAGGCAGGTTGTGCTCCTGCCGCACGGCGTGTGGGCAACCTGGCGTGCAGCTGCTTGCTCCTCCACACCCCCTCGCTCACAGCAGCATACCACAGCATCATTTTGAGGATCATACTGGGATGTTGCTCTCCTGAGGAGCTGCAGCCCAGGCCTCCCACAGGGCATGGAATGCTGGAAGCCCTTGGGTAGTTACAAGAGGATGCTGAGGAATCCTTATGGTGGTTTCCCTGTGTGGAGGGGTGAAAGCTGCCAATATATACCTGAAAGTGTATGAGCAGTGCTGGAGAGGGGAAAGGGTGGCATGGAGGGGGAAATAGGTGAGGTTGTTGCTAGAAAGTTCAAGATATGTGGATGGAAAACACTGAAATTGAAGAGGAATTGTCTAGAATATCCTCCTCATCAATTTCTTCATTTTGTAGAAGGACAATAAGCCTCTCTTCTAGGTGAATTTTAACTTTATTGGGTAAAGATTTCCTGTCTTTTTGATAAATTCAGCCAAAAATGTCAGTGAACAGCAGCAGCACAGTCTTGCACGTTCATAGATACTTTACAGTTTGTTTTTACCATGGCTGGTTTCAGACACATAGGAAGGACCTCTTTTCTATGTTCTCTCACCAGAAGGTTTTGTCCAGGCATACCCAGCCTGTTTGTGTTCTCAGACAATAAGCTGCAATGTCCAGAGATTTCAGTCAAAGGTCAAGGTTCTGTTGTGCAAGGCAGGATATTTTTCCCAGAAGTTAGTTCCTGCCCTGAAGAAGTTCCAAAGACAAAAGAAGACTGTGGCCCAGCTGATGACAGAGAAGTAGAAGACACTGGTGAGACACTTATAATTAGTCTAATGAGGATCAATAAGATGACACCAGCTGCCTAACCATTGTCACGTCATTTTATGGGCATTACAGCAACAGCATGGTTGTAAAGAGAAATGATAGAGGTATTAAGCAGTGACTACTTTCAGGACAGGCTTTTTCCACTTACGAATGCAGGTTTATGAAATAAAGTGTAGAGTAACAGCAATTAATTGGGATATACCTGAAATGTGTGCTGCCTGTTTATTGAGTGCTTCAATCTCCCATCTAATGCTCACCTAATGCCTTAGTAAGGCCCTGATTCCTGTCCACACATTCAGTATAATCATCCCCATTTATAACTTTTTTACATGCAGTACAAAAGTGAACCAAAATCTGGTCTAAGTCTAAAAAATACAGCCACTAAATCAATTATATTGCTAGAGGAGAATCCTAACCACTGGAATTACCTGCTATTCACCAGCAACTTTTTTTTAATCCAAATCCTTCTGGGGGGAGTCCATCCAAATTTCTCACATTGGTTTCTAGAACATCCAATTACTCACCTCTGCTTTATATTCACTGCCACTAGGCAGTGAGTAGATCCTGTGAGTAGTTTTTCACCTTGCAGTCTCTCTGTGTTCGTAGTTAATTTTCCGAGGGTGATGTTTTTTCCAATAAGGAAGGAATGTTCATGCACAAATGGCAGTAGGTTGAAACGTGCGTTGAGCCAACACGGAACTTGTGGTTTAATAATCCCTTAAGACATTAACCAGGAAGGGACATTTGCTTTCTGTATGATGTATAAAACTTAAAAGAGACCAAGGGAGGGATATGAATTCATTATTCATGCATTATTCAGCACTCATTATTCTTTCCCCTTTGCTAAATGCTGCACAGGTGTATGAACTCACTCTAGTCAATGGAAGTTCAATCACTGCAGGCAGTAGACCTCAAAGCACATGTTGGCTGACCGATGCTGGTGTCTGGTCTGGGGAGAGCTGAATCCACCCCCCCCCCCAATAAGCTGGTGGTCACACGTGTTCAGTGATAGAGCTGCCTGTGAGCTGAACTGAAACTGTGCATTAGATGTTGTGTATTGTCAGCAGGTCAGAGAAACAATGTGCTTGTGGAAGTTTTATCTCTGCTGCTGCTGAGCTCACTGTAGAGGGGCTGTGAAGAAACAAACTCACAGGCCATGAAAAACTGAAAATTATGTTGTATGTAACTGAAAGGTCATTTGCCTGTGTTTGGGATGAAAGGCACAGACCTGCTATAGCTAATTCTTGGAAGGAATGGTAACTTGTGAGTTTTTCATGTGCCTATTTCCAGGATTAGTGCATCACTTAATTTATTCTAGATGTGAAATGCAGAGGTTAAAGAGATGCAGCATAAAGCCATGCAAAAAGCCACACTCTGTATCCAGATATATTCATAGTTGTCTATTAATAGATCATGTTACATGCAAATATGCTTGATGCTAATACTATTTAGCTAAAATACAAGCAATAAATACTGCTCTCTAGGGCACAGGAGATACATTCAAAACTAGTCTGTGTTCTAATAGATTTCTTGTGTCCTTAACAGATGTAAAGTTAGATAATCTATATACCTGACACAGTTTAAGCAACCAAGGCAGAGGAAAGTGGGAAAAACTTCTCAGCACTGCTACGTTGGAATCACAAGAATACTTTCCCAAAATCACAGTGCCTTTTCTAATATTCAGTCTCAGTACATTTATGTATAATTTAGAATTATACTAATTCTTTTTTTTCTCATATGTGCAATCTAATACCAAATCTGACTGAAATGAGAAAAACCTATTCAGTCCAGTGGCTAAGCAGTTAAAAATGTCATTCAACAATTTGCCAGGTCACTCTCACAAATATGTTGCTAGGTGACTTCAGATGTTATCAGCCACTAAAATACATGCATTTTCCAGATGTATTCATTAAATAATTTTCTGTTGAGTGATTCTGTGGTACAATGAAATTGAATGCCTTATTAAGGATTTAAATATTTTAAAATATATAAGGTAATCTGAATTATATTGAAAACTCTTATTTGTTGTGTAAGTGAAGGAAAGGGATCCAAATTTGGGAAATTTGACTAAGGGTTTCCAGAGATTCAGCTTCCTAGAAACTGCAATTTTACAATATCTCTTGGGTTTTGTAACTTCTGTGCATACCTAATGCTCACATTCTGCATCTAATTATTCTACAGCTGATCCCTGTTAATTGGCATTTCTATCAGCTAGTGATATGACTCATTAACCCTTTGGAAAGCAGTCTTCCAAAAGTTAATAACCGTAGAGTTTGAAACTTCAGGCTGACGTAATACCCACTCATAAAAACACATGAACTTGAGGCAGTTTCAGATGTCATTCTGGGAGCTGATTGTATCAGTTCACCCCGTGGATCAAGACCCCAGAAGTTGAGCTGGTTTTCCAGGTTCCTGTTCCTGGCAGTGGCAATGTAATCCACATCACTGGTGGGACTGGGAGAGCTGTTCAACTCAGCAGAGGTAGTCACTATCAAAGTGAGCCAGAAGAGCTCCCAGACTGCTGGCAGTGTGCACTAGTGACATTGGAAACTGGGGCACACATTTAGGAACTGAGCTCAGCTGTAAAAACCTGTGTTAAAGGGTTCTGATTGGCAGGCTGAGTCCACACTCCAAATAATGGGGGCAATAATTGGATTACAGCTATCTTTTGCAGTGGAAGTCAGATCTACAGATTCATTCTGGCCTCAGTATCTACAAATGTACAGTGAGGGGATATGAGGCAGGGTTCAAAGGACGTGCTACTGGTTGCATTTTTCCTAGAGCTTTGAGCTGTAACATCTGTGTGTGCTCCCTGGTTCAATGTTCATCTGCAATGATTGAGAGATTGCACAGAGTGGTTTGGCAGGGACTTGCAAGATCACACTTTTCAGTTCAGACCAGCCTGCATCAAAGGTATTTACACGTGCATGGGTTTAAGTGTAAACTGTTCATAGAGAATAATGTGCTAGTGTTAAATCCAAAATTATCTCCTCTGCCTCAGGGAGTTCCCAGGCCACCAGTGATGGCAGACTGAGTGTTTATTCTGAGAAAATACTGCAATTTATTATTTTTCTGCATTCAGCAAATTTTTCCCTAGACATCCACTTTTGGCCACATATCAGAGGTGAAATATTGCACCAGCTGGATCTTGACCTGGTCTCTGTGGCCAGTTTTGTGTTCTTAGGCCCATGCAGCACTGACTCTTTGTGACAGTCTATGTGATTTCCAGCAGTGTGGAGAGTTCATGTCATTGGTCTCCAGAGGGTAGTAATAGGTACAGAAGGAAAACATCACAGAATAAATCCTTAATCCTTCTGGCAAAGCTGAAGGGAGGGCAGCAGTTTGTGAGGTTTATGGTTACTGTAGGTGCAGTTTTTAAGCATAGCTTAGTTGTATGTGCTATGCCTCAGCTAAGTGTATTTTACCACATCAAAAAAAGACTTTAGACAACATATAATGTTCTCTGTTCTAAAAGAGTGAGGTAGCACTTCACAGTCTGTCTGCTAGAGGTTGTGCTGCCATGGCATTGCTCCAGGGAGAAGTGGTATTGGAGGAGATTCACTGCTCTTCCTCTCAGCTTCACTGGCATCAGCTAATGAACACAGGAGATAGTGGCCATGAATTGAGGCTTGGGATGTTCAGACTGGACTGTATGACCTCTTGAGATCCCTTCCAATCAACATTTCTAGAGTCCATAGAAGACCTGCACTCACCTGAATCAGTAACTCAAGGCCTTGAGCAACCTGGTCTAGTGGAACATGTCTCTGCCCATGGCAGGGGGGCTTGGGACTAGATGATCTTTAAGGTCCATTTCAAACCCTAATCATTCTGAGATTCTATGAGTATCTCATGTGTCCAGAGATATCTCCAATGACAGGACACACTTATCTTTAGGAAAATGAATCAAGCCCTGAATGTGTCCTGGTGTGAACAGAAGCAATTTTGCTTTTTCATCTGCAGCACAGCAGGTGTCAGGATATCCTCAGTGGCCTGTTCACCTTAAATAATCGTTCTCTGCAAGGCTGTGGTTGGTAGCTTTAGCTTGCAGAATCCCAGCACCAGGTCAGAAAAACACCCAAGCACTCCAGTGCACAAAGGATGATCTGGGACAAAGCCCTGCTGTCAGATTACATTTGTTCAACAACTGCAGTTGCCTCACCGGGGCCACAGGTCAGGCTCATGTGCAGGGTAGTTCATTTACATGTTGTTTGGGTTTTGCCTCGTTCTTTCCACTGTCACTCAAGCTGGAGCTGGGTGTAGGTGCTGGGCCTGCTGGCTTTACAGGGAAAGGCCACCCTTCAGCAGTTCCCAGGTGGCAGCACACGGGGTGACAGAGACTGGATGCCACTTCCACTTATGTTTTAGCACAGACCCCAGAGGGACCCTCAATGCTGAAAAGCATTTGTCACAAGGCCAAGCACAAGAGTATGAGCCCTAGGGACAGTAAGGTGGTCTTTTAAAGTTAAACTGATTTAAATCAATTGTTACTCAAGTGCAGTTGCTGTGACTTCCTTGTGGTATTTCCCAGAAGCCTGAATGCCCTTGTTGTCTCAGTACAGACAGTGGAGTATCTTAAATAAAATATACTCCTATTGACATTTCTTTTAATGCAATGTCAGAAGTTTTCAGAAAGATGCTTGAACTGTAGAAATTTAAGTCAATATTACTTAAATTTAAAATTAATTCTCTGTTTTGAATGTGAGCAATCAATTGCCCTGATCTTGGAATAAAAGTTCCAAAGACAGCTTCCCACAACGTGATGTGGAAAGATAGAGATGTGCTCCACACACTGGAGATGGAGGGAGCACTGTAGGTAGAACCAGCCTGTTCCCCTGGAAATCAACCGCCTGAAACTTGGCTGTGCTATCAGAACCCTGTAGCCACTGCCAAGGTCCCCTCTGCATATTTAAATTCACACCAACTCTGTGTTGTGACGAAGTGCCAAGCACTGATGGGAGCCTTCTGTCTCTAGTAAGAATTTTGGACACATAATAACAACAAAGGATTAATATAGCTTTGCTTGAAAGCAGAATTTAAATGAGGTTATTTAGGAAAAAGCAATCTTATTTCTTTGAAATATTATTTCATTATATGAAAATATAATGAATTAACATTTATCTGGAAAATGCTTTTTTTTTGTATTTCATGACTACTTTTTAGCATTTTCAGACTGAATAATATTTTCTAGAATATGTTTATTCTGGAATGAACTTTTGCTGGTCTGGGTGATAGAATCAATCAAGAAACTGACTGTGTATGTTTAACAACAAGAACAAGGAAAACAACAATAGTAATAACAGCAGTAATAATAATAGTAATAAACCCAACTTAATTCTGAATAAACTGAAAATGTGGAAAAAATCAGTCTTACATTTTGTCTTTTTTTTTTTCATGACACATACATGAGTTTCTGATGCATCATTTGATCCTGTCTGACAAACTACTTCAATATACTGAGATTTACAGGGATCTGTTTAGTTTATCCTTGCTTTGAGAGTCAGTTTGATTACAGCATAGAAGCACTATCAGAGGAAAAAAACACTGTAAATTAAGAGCTGTTTAATCTAACAGAGATAAGAATAACACAGAAGAAAAATTAAGACTTAAAGCTTTATTAGCAATGAATTCTATTTTAACAACACATGCAGATGAGATCAGAAGAGATTATCCAATGAAAATGGTATCTTCTCCATTAGCTTTTGTCTTCAAACAGGCACTTCAGTGTCAAGGTGACAGTGACCTCTTCTGCAATAGTCTTGTCTCTGGACCACTCAGTGAGACAGAGGGAGACCTGAGGGAAGCTGCCCTGGGGGAAAAGACCAGAACATTAAATTTTCCTCTTCTCCTAGCACAATTCTCTAATCCCCATTGAGCAATTATCCTTTTCCATTTGCTCTAAAAGGAAAACAAGTGATAATGTAGATAAATGACAAATGATTATTCAGAGATGTAGAGTTGACAAGAACTTCCCTAAATTAAGCAGACTGGATCCCACTGTGATATAAACACTCTTCTTCGTGACCAAGGCTTCAGTATTTCTCCCTTCAATTCAGCTTTGCTCAGTCTTCCAAAGGGGCTGCACATAACAGTAGCTCTGGCCTGGCAGCCTGGTACATTTAAAATAAACTTTGTTATTGGTGGGTTGTAGTAACTGTCACAGAATTTTAAAAAGTTACTGTAGGTTACTGGGGTTCTGGGGTCCAGTCGGGACGGCTGGACGTAGACGGTGACGGATGGAGACGAGAGATCTCTATAGGCAGGTCTTGGGACACAGTCGGTTTATTGTAAAGGGCGTGGGTATTGGGGCACTGCTCAGAGCTGGTAGACTCAGCTCTGAGCAGGCCCAAGAGAGCAAGAGAGTGAACGGGTGAGAGAGAGTAAGAGCGAGAGTGGAAGTAAGAGTAGAAGTGGAAGAGAGAGAATGAATAGAAGAGAATGAATAGAAGTGGTAGTAAGGAATGTCTGAAGTCCTGGTTACAATACAATAAATCATCTTCTGTACTGAATATTCTAATTGTCACTAACCAATCTAATACAAGATACAAATCCTATAGCATTTACATACAGCCTATAAGAGTTCTTATATTACCATAGAGTGTTACATCTTAACTTCTAAAAACTACTCTTTGGACCCCTTCTGCTGAGCTAGTAGGGTCTGCTCTGACCCTTGGACCTGTTTGCAAGCAGAGGGTATTGTTCCATCAAGAGGGGATTACTTCAGTGGCCATACCATTGTTTTCCAGTTGTTCAGTAACTAAGACCTGGTATTTCAAAAGTGGCTTTCATTTCGATGTTGCCTGTAGTTTTCATATTCCCAAAATCTTTTGTCAGGCAATCATATTTCCAAGGCTTTCCTGTTTCATCTTCCCCAACATCTTCCCCTTTTCGATGGACAATTAAGATATTAGACATAGTCTTACTCGTCATTTTTTGCACACACTGAAGTATACAAGGTACTGCTACTAAAACTATAATTATTACTACTAGAATAATCAAGCCTATTTTACAGAGTTCCCTTAGCCAGGGTGCAAAGCTCCAACCATCAAACAAACTGTCTAGCCAAGACGAGTTATCTGTTGTAATTTGGTTAGCTAGGTCCCTTAGGTTTTGTAACTGTTTGTGAATGGAAACAGAATGATCGGATAAGTTCATACAGCATAATCCTTCAAAATCTTCACAGCCATGCCCATGTGCTAATAAAAGATAATCAATATAAGTTTGGTGTCTATGGCTGGAAGTCGGAGAAATGTGATGATTATCACATGGCTAATACTTATCAAAAGTAACATTACTAAAACCTTCTGGAAAAGGCATTTCAACTAAACAGGTTGAAAAAGGTTTGTCAGGGCTTGTGTCAGATAGACAGATGGTATCAGAGCCTGCAGATTTGGCTAAAGCAACCCAGACATTTGTCTTTGGTTGATTTACAGGTAAAGCTTCACTATAAAAACAAAAACAAAAGGTTAAAAGCAACATGCATCTACACAAATAATGCTAAAACTCTATTCTTTTCTTGAGCTGTTTCTGGCAGACAATCTTCTCTCAGTGGTTCTGCCTAGTTCACATTTCAGTGCCGGCTTCTCGGCTTCTACTCGCAGGGTCACTGCCTGAAGTGGAACCGACAGTGGGCTTTGATGCGTGGTACAGCTTCACGTTCTTTGCTGGAATCCACTTGGTTCCTTCACCTGTGGAGAGACATGCAAATCCCTTTCCCCACATTATAAGATCATAAGGTCTTTCTATTTTTCCTGATGCTAAATTCTTAATTAAAACTGGGGGGTGCTCTTTCAGTTTTGCTTTTTTGTTGTTTAGGAAATGTCTATAGATGGGGGGTTCAGGCTCTTCTGCAGAGCTATTCAAGAAATTAAAAACATACAAGGCTTTATTCAACCTTCTTTGAGGTGTATCCTGGGCTTCTCCCCTTTTCTGTTGATTAAAAATGCGTTTTAAAGTTTGATGTGTTCCTTTTAGGGTACTTTTTGGCAGTTGTTTAAGGTATGGAGAGCAAATGCCACTGTATCTTACAGCACTTTCTAGTTCTTTAATTTCGAGAGTGGAGATGAGAGCCAACGTTTTAGGACTGTCAGGCTGTTGGCTAGCTATCACAGGCTTAGTTAATAGACTAAGACTTTCATCTTTATAGATTTGGGGTCTTATTTCATGGCAATCTGTTAATTTAGAATAGTCTGAGCACTTTGGAGGATTTTTTGATTCAGAAGGTAGCGCTGACAAACTTTCAGAACTCGTTTTCTCTTTCTGGGTTGCAAGATTCCCATCGCTCGCTGGCGGGACTCTGGGGCTCATTGCAAACAATTCTGGCTGCTTTTCAGAGTTTACTTGTGTTAGATTTAAAGCATCAGCTCCGGCAGAGGGGCTCTCCGTCTCCCCTGCCACTGGAGCTGCATTATTGCTCTCCGTTCCCCCCCTGCTCGCGGCTTCTGAGGCGAGGCTGCGCTGCGCGGAGGGATACGGCTGCGCGGTGTCGGGGGACCCCGGCGGGGGCGGCTGCGGCGCGGGGATGGGACCCGGCGGGGGTGATGATGGCATGGCAGAGTTCG
Organism: Corvus hawaiiensis; assembly: GCF_020740725.1. NCBI lineage: Eukaryota > Metazoa > Chordata > Aves > Passeriformes > Corvidae > Corvus > Corvus hawaiiensis. Next base: position 10,543,010 of record NC_063213.1, read on the forward strand.
GGAGTGGTGCAGCCGATCTCGGTGGCGGCGGGCGAGGAGGCGGGGTGGAGCTGCGCGGCGGAGTCGCGGGAGGATGCGCGGCTGGTCCCGGGAGCGGTGCTGAGGTTGGAGAAGTCTGAGCGGACTGATACCACTGGTCCGGGAGTTGCAGCAATTGCGCATGCGCGTGTTGCGTCATCAGGTCCGCGCGGTAGGCTGTAAGGGCAGCAGTCCGTGTGGCGGGCGGTTCGGGCAGAGCGGGAGATGGCAGGACTGCAGAACCAGGGGCTGGGGCTGCGGTCGCGGGAGGCAGGAGGGCTGGTGGCTGGATCGCGGCGTGCTGCTGCTGGAAGCTTGTAGGCTGGGCTGGGGTGGGTGGTGGCGGGGCGGCGGTGCTGGGAGGCGGGGCTGGAGCAGCGGCAGGAACGGAGGAGACTGCAGACCTCCGTGCCGGCAGCGCGGCACCGGCATCAAGTGGCTCGCGGAGCTGGGGCGCTCCCAGCGCAAGCGATGGTGTGCGGGGATCGGGGAACCGCACAGAAACGGCGGCAGGGGCGGGAGTAGACACAGGCGTCTGCTGTGCCGAGGGGCCGGGGGACCGCTCGGGGCGTGCTGTGTGCGCTTGAACGGCAGGGTGGGGGGGTATGGTTCCTGCGGTAACGTGCACAGGGGGTGCCGGAGACAGCAGCGCGGCCGTGGCCGGCGCTCTGGGCACCAGTGTTTCGGGAGCGGCAGGGGACTGTGAAGACGCAGCAGCGGCGGACGCGGATGGAACAATGGCTATCATCGGCGCCGTGGGGGGGGGGGGGAACCTGGGGGGCTGGAAGAAGGGTCACCGCTTGGCTTTGGGGGGGGCCGGCTATAATGGCAGCCATGGCCATAACCGGCGCGGCTGGGGGAGGGGTAACACCCGTAGGTAGCAGGGGGGTAGGCGCTGGCCCCGCCGGGGGTACCGCCGGGGGGCGGGGCCACCATGATGTCAGCAGCGGGGGGTGGGGTAGCAATGACGGCAGCAGGGGGGGTGGAGCCGCGGTGACGGAACCGGGGGGGGGGCACGGAGGGGCAGGGGCAAGGGGCGGGGCCGCGGTGACGCTGGCACTGAAGGCGGGGGCCGCGGGGGATGGGGCAGCGGGGGCCGCGGGGGATGGGGCAGCGGGGGCCGCGGGGGATGGGGCAGCGGGGAGGAACGGGATGGCGGGAGGGGCGGGAGGGGCCGTAGGGTCCGGTGGGGTGGCTGGGGCCGGGGTAAGGGGTGCGGGGGCCGCGAGCGCGGGGGGCGGGGCGGCGCGCGTCAGCCGGACCGCGGGTATCGGAGCCACGGGGTCCGGCGGAGGGGCGGGGGCCGTGCTCCGCTGCGGGCTCGCGACGGCAAGGGGCGGACTCGCAGCCGGAGCCGGGCTCGGCGGGGTGACTGCTGCGGGCGGCGCCACCGCGGCAAACAGCTCTACCAGCGCTCTGCAAGCTGGGAGCAGCTGTGCGGCTGCCGTATCCCGGTAGGAGATATTATTAAAGAGCTTAACTCCAACTGTGTCCCAAAAGTCTCTTGTAAAGACGGCTGAACGGTCAGCATTTGGGAAATTAAGTCGGGTCCATTCTAAAAGATTTTTTAGCTCGTGTTTAGGCAACTGACTTGGACCAGAGCTTATAAGTAAATGCTTAAGTTGCTTATAGAGATCTCTGTCATGGGCAGAGTGGGTTTGTCCCATTTTTTAGACCAGTATGATCCTCACTTAGGTGATGTCGCCGGAGCAGCGTCCTTACTCAGATGTCTGTCGTGCGGGGCTGGCCAGGCACTCCACTCGGCAGTCAGGACGCCGCTTTTCGGTCCTTTCCCAGAGCTCCGGTTTCAGGCGTCGCTTGGCAACGGCTTTCCGTGCTCAGGACCTCACGGGTAGGTCCGCACTGAGCTCCAGTGCGGGCGGTGCTCAGCACTACTCGCCTGTGCTCGGGGCGTGCGGCAGATTTCCCTCCGCAGAGCTCCGGTCAGTACTGCTTAGCAGCGTGTCCGTGCTCGAGGGGTGATACGGCAGACCTCCTCAAAGAGCTCCAGGGAGCCGCTGCGCAGCAGTGGCGGCCCGTGCTCGAGGGCTGCCAGGCAATTGCCTCCAAGAGCTCCAGGTAAACCCCGTGCTCGAAGGCTGCCTCAGCAGAATTACAGAGCTCCAGCTATTACGATGCGCAGCATCGGTATGCCGTGCTCACGACAAGTTCTAGGTGGTATAACTGGTCTTTTAGTTACCGTCCATGGAGAAAAGTCCTACAGATGGAGAAAGCTGAACCGGGCGTTCAATCACGTTGTGCGCCAGACTGCAGGTGCTGGGTGTGGGCTCGGCAATCACGTTGGGCGCCAGACTGTAGGTTTCGGGGGTTCTGGGGTCCAGTCGGGACGGCTGGACGTAGACGGTGACGGATGGAGACGAGAGATCTCTATAGGCAGGTCTTGGGACACAGTCGGTTTATTGTAAAGGGCGTGGGTATTGGGGCACTGCTCAGAGCTGGTAGACTCAGCTCTGAGCAGGCCCAAGAGAGCAAGAGAGTGAACGGGTGAGAGAGAGTAAGAGCGAGAGTGGAAGTAAGAGTAGAAGTGGAAGAGAGAGAATGAATAGAAGAGAATGAATAGAAGTGGTAGTAAGGAATGTCTGAAGTCCTGGTTACAATACAATAAATCATCTTCTGTACTGAATATTCTAATTGTCACTAACCAATCTAATACAAGATACAAATCCTATAGCATTTACATACAGCCTATAAGAGTTCTTATATTACCATAGAGTGTTACATCTTAACTTCTAAAAACTACTCTTTGGACCCCTTCTGCTGAGCTAGTAGGGTCTGCTCTGACCCTTGGACCTGTTTGCAAGCAGAGGGTATTGTTCCATCAAGAGGGGATTACTTCAGTGGCCATACCATTGTTTTCCAGTTGTTCAGTAACTAAGACCTGGTATTTCAAAAGTGGCTTTCATTTCGATGTTGCCTGTAGTTTTCATATTCCCAAAATCTTTTGTCAGGCAATCATATTTCCAAGGCTTTCCTGTTTCATCTTCCCCAACAAGTTACATTTTCCTACAGCCCACTAGAGAGGTGTTAAGTAATTAAAATAATGCGTGGTGTATTTGTTTATTTATTTATAAAGGACACATTAACTGCAGTTTAATGGACCAGGAAACTTTGCTGTTTCAAAATAAAAGTGTGTAACTGTTGAATATGCTTTCTAAAGCTGTTGCACCGGCATCTGCTCTCACACTGTTAATACTTTAGTATTTTGAAAAGCGAGTTAAATTAACTCGCCAGTGTTAATGCACACTGCACACATAGATGGGCACCCCTGTTCTCTTATTTTGGATGAAGCCATGACTGTATAAACATAGACATTTCAGAGAAATGTATTTACTGGTTTATCTTCAGCACAAAGCACAAATAATAAGCAGCTAATATTTTGATTTTTCACATGAACCACTGCAGTACAGTCCCACTCATTCCAAGATTGGTGCAGAGAGGAGGAAGCCAGCTCTTGCAGTATGTACCTCCCTTACTGTGTGCAGTTCATGGTGCTCCCCAGAAGCCTATACATTCTTGCTTTTCTTAGAATGGATGTTGAGTTTTCTTTTTAAAAAAGTGCACTCCTACTGAGATCCCTTTTAATGCAGTGGTGGAAGTTTCCAAAAAGACATTTAAGCTGTAGCAATCCGTGGGAGCAGCAATGCTTAAGGACTAAACCTTTTTACCATGCCACTAACAAAGTGCTTCACTTTCTTCACAGCTTGTGCTATTACCAAGGGCCATTTTGTACAACAGGAATCATTGAAAATAAACAGAGTCATTCTTATTCCTGAAGCCTGTCTTGTTGGCCTCATTCCTAATGACTTTGGACATAATGCAGTAAACTTTCATCACTTCCAGTGGAAGTGCTGGAATTGTGCTCTCCAGCATTCCCATCACCTCTGCGCATCAGGTGAATTGGATTTTCCTGTAGGCTTTATTTACCCACATTTTGTTGTCCCTGAACCTGATTCAGCACAAGGTTGGCTTTGGGAGCATGTGTGCTCCACATGAAAGGCTGAAAGCAGGACAACAAGGCAGGGTTTGAGTTTGAGGGATGCTGATGAGTTAGTTTGGAGTACAGATTGATGAGGAGAGGGAGGCTGTGTCAATGAGAAGGCTACCTAGTACTTCTGAGGTGCACAGGGGGATGGAAAATGTAGGAGTGGAGGCATTTTACTGTTGTACTGATGCTCTGCTAGAGAGAACATAAACGTGGAGCACAGGATGAAGTAACTGGTACTTGTTTTGCTTTTGTTTTTTTACTTCATTTGGCTTGTCTACACACGTCTAAGCCTCAAATTCCAAACCACGACTTAATCCCTTCTCTTCTGGAGCCCTTGGAGGTAGAAAACAAAGTTGTGGTAAATCGTATCATTAGACTTTAATAGCCAATATACAGTAAGTAACATTTTTTCCTCCCAAGGGAGTTATTTAATGTTTAATGAAAATACCAATTTGCATAATTCACTTGCAGTATAAAGGTCACCAACAGTCTGTCACTAGGATAACAGAGTAATTGCTTAAGATAACTATCTTCTATCCACAAAAGAATGTTAATTTGTTGAAAAGGACTATTTAAAATTATTGTATTTTAATTATTATATCATCTTTGGTCTATTTTTAAGAATGTCAGAGCTTCTGCAGCAGAGCTCTCAAAGCTGTGTATCACTTTCTCAAAGTGGGTGTTGAGACCAGGCAGACCAGGCTTCTTTCTTAGCTGGCAGGTAAATGGCAAAAATAGCCATAAATGTGAGAAGTCTGAGGGAACCTGAGTGATGGACCAGTGCAGAAGAAGGTGTCTGGGTCAAAGACACAGCAATCCCACACCATGTTCCCTCTGAAAGCGGGGAACCGTCTCACTCTGTGCCAGGATCAGGAAGACCCTGCTCCAGGCAGGGTCATAGTTTACTCTGTCATACTCCATCACCAAAACCTCTTGGGTCACACATAAAATGTTATCCAAATAAGGGCCTTTGTTTTAAAGTTGTGGTCTAAGAGAAAATAGTGAGTGGTTCTTAGTAAAGCAGAACTAGGCCAAGCACTGGAAACTGGCCGAGCCTTTGCATGACCAAGCCCAGCCGAGTACTGGACACCATGGCATTCACGTAGGAGGAAGCAGGTCATGGAAATGTCTTCTGGGAGAGCGTGTGGAGCCCAGCACTGACCCTGACAGCTGCACATTATAGGCTGCTTTGGGCCAGGGGCCACCACCACGCCCAGGATGTTTGCCAGAAATATCCAAAACTGGCATCCAGCTGCCAGCTGTGCTGGAGCACCCTGCATTCCCAGAGGAATATGTGTCAGAACAGCCTGCAACAGGGACTTCCTAAATTGTGAGTTTGTGCAATTAGCCACAGTCATACAGGAGTATTCCTGGCGCTGGAGCAAATGGTGTCACTTTGTACCTCAGAGTCCATCGTCCTGCTCCTTGGGGGAGATTCCTACCAGGGCCATCAGCAGGGCTTGTAGAGATGACTCAATCTAATAGAGTCCTTTTCCCATTCACTGTAAAGCCAGGAGGATTTCTCTCTTATCCTATTGGTGCACCATAAGGGTGTCTTTAATACAGGGAAGTGACCCTGAGTGAGTGACACACTGTTTGCAGAGGGACAAACTTACTTTTGCAACTCAGCACAATAGACCAAAACCACACTGTGTTTCATTTAATGATTACTCCTGCACAAAGCTTTCATATAATAAGCACTAACATATTTTAAACCTGAGCAAGCTAAACATTTAATTTACTGTTCACTTGACACCACTTTAGTTCATTAAAACCTCTGCAGCACTGGAGAAGGTGAAGAGGGCAATATGATTAAGATAGAATGATTAGGGCAGGGCAGGGGTTTCTCTCAGCTGAGAGTTGAGGGAATCTTGTTCTTTCCTTCAAAGACAGCAGTGCTGGTTCTTCTTGGCCAGGCCAGGGTGGAGCTTCAGGCACCAGGTTTCCCTGCCTCTTGGGCACCCCGCAAGGTGATGCTTTGGGGATAAGCCTTGCACTGCACAGAATGACCCCAGCTGTTTACCTCTATGTCCCCAGAGCAGTATTTTTTAGGAATATGATATTGATAACTCCTCAGCTTGCCTCTGCTGTGATTTAGAAGGCATCTAATTGCATTTATACAAATAATTACATACATGTGTATATATTTTAGTGTTAGTTGGCACTGTGAAATACAGCAGATGTACCAGCTTTATTAATAAAATCCTGGCAGCTATGAAAAGATGGGGGATGCCAGCCTGTGCCACAGCAGCAGCAGTGAGGGCCTGCAGGTGTTAGGGCTGATGTCCTGGTCTGGCCTCAGTCTGACCCCACCCCCAGGGAGGTGTCCAGTGCCCAGGGCTGGGGCTGTCCCCACTGCCCTCCCAGTCCTGCTTCCTCCCAGGCATCTGAGGCACCACACACAGCCAAGGGCTGAATGTGCAGTTTCTGAAAAATCTGTCTTCTGTTTGCATTTACTCACAGAACTTCTATTTCCACCTCCACACAAATCAAGATTCAGGAAAACAGTTGAAGATTCAATGCTGGATTTAGGCAGATTTCTGGTCAGAGACTTCTCTGCTCTGCAAACCCTCCAGCACCTGAGGTGACCATTCCAGGTGTGGTTTCCACCTGCTCCCCAGTGACTGGAAGCCATCTCATTTGAGATCTGTGGCCAGTCACTTCAGTTTTGAATTTAGGTTCTGTGTGATTTCCCAATGCAGAACTCTCATGAAAGAGAATTGGAGCACAATAAAAATAGGCTTTAGGGGACCAGCCTGTCTAGTCAGTCAAGAGGGTCCTTATAGGATTATTTTATTGATACACAAAGGCACATAAACAGGCACTAGTGGCTTTTTGCTATCCTTCCTAAGAGTGGCCAATAGCAGACATCCAGAAGAGAGCTTTCCAATAACAGACATATGGAAGAGCTTCCCAACAGCAGCATTTCCACACAGTATCCCAGCTTTAAGCTGTCTGAAGTTTAGGCCTCCTTAAACCACAAATGGCATATTCGTCCTAAAAAAAATTAATGTAACACAGCATCTAAAAATAATCCCATGGAGTCATACATTCTCTTGTTCCTCAGCATTTGAATCACTGCAGCTGACTCCACAGTGTCATAAAACACATTTTGAGAAAGAAAAATATCCAAAAATTTCCTAGAGTGAAATACTTAAAAATAAGCACACTCTCTCACTCTGTAAAGCACATACCTAAGTCATGTTGTTTCAGAAAGCACTGAAGGCTCTGGACGAGGAAGTTATGGCCACTCCTTGGTGCCCAGAGGCCACACATGGCCAGAGCTGTGGGCACTCCACCAACCTGCATGCAACTCAGCCTGCATCAAGTTCTTACAGTTGTTTTCCCACATGAGCTCAAAACCTGAAAACAATTAAACTGCTAAAAACCTGATTATTCTCCAAAGCTGAGCTGTGTGGTGGAAGTCCCACGTGTGCTAACAGAGGAGCAGTGCATCAGCACAGGGCTCAGAGCAAACACCAGAAGTGCTGCTGGGGAACCAGAGCCATCCCTGCTGTAACGATGCTCCTGCAGCCAAGAAAACTCACTCTGGCTGGCAACGAGCAGGAGGCAGGGAAATTGTCTTCACTACTGCTATGCATTTTCTCCGTCTTCAACCAACAGTTAAAGGAGGCCCAGAGCACTGAATCTGCAAATAGGCAAACCCCTGTTGTTCATATTCTGCTGCTCAGGTGGTTTCTGGTAGCCTCTAAAATGACAAGACTCACTCCAAAATGCTCAAGTTATTAAAAATAACAGTATCCTGTTCTTACATACCACAATTTTGTATTAATTTTATTTGGGAGTGTATGAAGGAAAAGTGGTAAAGCCAAGCCCTGGATTTAGGCACGCGATTTTCCTTTGACTACAAAAAGGAAAACGTTGAGACACCTTCATTTAGGTGGCTTTGATTCATCCCCCAGCGCTAGCTCTGAACTGGCTGTGCATGGCCATCACCGTGTGACAAATCCTCCCGAACGCCCGGAGCACAGTCCGCACCCGAGGACTGAGGCACCCCGGTTTGGGAAGCTGGGAAGCGTTGCCCTCAGAGAATGCAGGTTCTAAAACAAAACCCTCAGCGACTGCTAAAACAAAACCTGTCTGCAAGGTGCTCACGGGGAAAAGGAGGCAGAAGTCAGATAGCATCTCCCCCTGCTCCACCCCCCTCACACTAGTTATGTGACCTGGAAGTTCAGGCTTTAATTAGCCTGGCAATAAGTTACACTGGCTCCTCCTGGTGGCTGATCCCGCCAAGCTCAGCACGCCCGGCTGTGGGCACCGGGATGAGCACTCATCCTGCCTCGGACGGGGGCCACGCGGTTCGTGTGCCCCGCAGCGGAGCCCGGAGCCTGCGAGCGAGCCCTGCCAGCCTCCTGCCGTGCCCGACACAAGCACCCGTGGCCACCACGCTGCCCATGCCGTGGTTAGGGTTTTGCTGCTCGTGGGCTGGTGGTAACAGTGTCCCTCAACAGCGCAGGAGGATGGATGGTGGGCGGCGGGGCTGCCGTGGTACCGCTTGCTAAGGAGCCATTCCTGGTGCGTGCTGCTGGGACTCAGCCCTGCACACTCAGCTCCAGAGGGAACACCGGGATAACACAGCTGAAAAGCTCGCTGATGCAGGGGGTAACACATACAGTGCAATAATAAAGGAAAGCAGCTGGATTAGGAATTGAGGCAGTTTGTGTTCCCTAAGCCTACCCAGAACTCATTTTTCGGATGGCACAACTCCCCTCTGCAGCGCAGAGGAGCCAGCGTGCCCCACCCGGGGAGGCGCGCCTCAGGACGGGAGTGTGGGCAAGTCAGAGGACACTGTGCACTTTCATGCTAAAATTTGAAAAAATATTCTGCATGGAAACAGGCCCAGTGACTGAGCGTGCTGGCAGGCTAGCCCGGAGACCTGGCTGTGTTTGAAGGACTGTGGTTATAATTACTGTCACCATTACTTGCATCAAGAATTACAACCACATGAATTTGGAGCCTCATCACTTTTAGGCAGTGCTTTAAAGCTGCCTCTCTCTTATGCATGCCCAGTGGTTTTCTTGACCTATTTTTGGACAGTGAGAAATTATTTATTTTTATATACAGACTTCCCACTTAACCATGATAATACAGTAAACAGGAGGCTGGGAGGAACAGGAGAAACATACCTGGCTCTACACTCTCACCCTGACTATACAACTCAACAGGGAGCAGCCCTAGATGTAATGCTGACTAGTGTTACAGAAATCCATCATACTGAAAATGCTGGTGCCACAAAATACAGAAAGGGGATGAGGATTACCTCAGGCTATGTATTGTCAGATATTCTGTATGAAAGAAATTCACTCAAGCCAGAACATTTTACAGATGTGTGACATATGAGACCTCTACCACTTCCCTCTTCATCCCTCTCTTTCCTGACAGCTGAAATGTTCAGTAATTGAACAGTATCAAAGGCATATCTGGTTCTTAGGTAGAAATAATATAAAAGCCCAGTGGTGCATTTGTATTTGTGCCAGGAATAGGATAAGTTATTTGGTTTGTAGTTAAACAAGAGAATCTGTGCTCCCCGTTTCATCTGTGTGTTCATCTGTAGCTCCAGAGTAAGTGTTATAGAGGCAGACCTTATATGGAGCTCACCAAACAACAACCACAACCAAAAAAACCCAGGAATGAGAAAAAGGTCCAGGTGAAGCAAAAAACAATACAGAAAAATGTATAGATGTGGTCACACATCTTCTCCTGTATTTTTCTCAGTTTGGCGATCAGGTGAGGGATGAAACATCTACCCCACAATGTATAAAAGAAAGAAGGTTTGAAATAATTTGGATACATATTTTAATGGGGTAAATGTAATTTAAACATGCAAATATGAACAGCCAGTGGGCTGCCCTTGGGAGTTGGGTGCATTTGTAAAACACAGCATCTCCTGGGTGGTACAGGACTGAACACCTCTTCAGGTGCAGTATCTCTGTGAGGAACATGAGCATGGGCAGCCTGGGTCGGACGAAAGCTCTGTTCAGCCTTGCACTCTCCCTCTTTTACTGTTTCACAGCAGATCTCCAGAAGAGCTTGTGAGAACAAGATAATGTGTAGCTTTGCCTTCCTGAATTGAATACACTGCAGCCCAGCCTCCAGCAATGTGCAGCTCAGGGACTTCCTGAGCCAGGGCTGGTGTCTTTACGTTCAGCAGTCGCTCATGGACACCTGGCTGAGTCTGTTCTCCCAGAGCATGAATCCACACTGTTCACGGGCATGCAGCTGTGCCAGCTCACTAAGCAATGCCCCACTGGTGCTGCTGTCCTAGATAAGTGGCATGTGCTATATTTCCACTTTATCTAGGCTATAAAGTCAGTGTGAAATCTGTATAAAATGCAGCACAGAAAAAAATGAGAGGATTATTTCTATAGATGTAAAGACTTTGAAGGTGACAGTACTATATTTCTTTAAGACTGACTTGGTGTTTGCTCCTGCAGTGCCCATTTGAGGAGATCATACAGTATCTTGGGAACAGCTCTGCGCTGTAAAAGATCTCTTTTTCTCCAAAACGTATCTGTGTGTAGTTCCCTTCTTCTCCATATTTAAAGCAAATGGTCCTTTTTCATATAATTGTTATGTGGAGTCAGAGGTAAATATTGATAGATGGTGACAGAGTTTAATTTATTTCTTTGCTGAAGATTGATTTTTCTTGGGTTTCGACAGCACTGGCTGCCTTCCCAGAAGCGTTTCTGAATTTATCACTGCTGGGTGCCAAACTAAAAAACAGCTTTTAAATATAAAAACCCCTCAAACTAGGGGGACACTTCAGCTTGGTGAAGTTCTGGCCATAACCCCGAGTGCCACAGGGTAAGAACAGCTGAGAGGAATCGAGGCAGTGATTTATTTAACAGTGTCAGTGGAGGGAGATCAGCCTTAGAGAGGGGTGCCCCTGTCTGCCACGGGGTAATTACTTCTCACTCCTAACTTTTGGTTCATGTTGAAGATCATTTCCTTCTCTGTCACAGTTGTGTCTAGGCACTGAGTGAAAGAAACGAGAGTGTAAACTGAGACAGACTTGCCCATCTGCAGTACTTTGCAGTATTCCAGCACTCAGAGCCACTGTGGGAATCCAGATGCTCAAATCATTGATGGGCGGAAGTTTCACTTCACAGTGCTTGGCAGAGGAAAGCTCCCGGCCTCCGTTTTTCAGTCTTCCTGCTGACCAGCCTCATGAGCTTTAATAGCTCCCTTCTGATGGCAGTGTCTGCAGCGGGCAGAGTGAAGCCCACTGCTGAGGCATGTGAGAGGTGACATTCCTTGGAGGCACACAGGGATGCAGCTGCTGATGTGCCTTGTGTAATTATCAACATCACTGGAGCTGTACATGCTTGTACCACAGCTGAGCTCAGCCATGGTACTCCTCTGGTGACGTTCAGCTGCACTGTCTACTCTTAGTATCATCCCACAAGACAAATCAGGAGCCAAGGAAAAGTTGAATTTTGGACTAAACTGGAAAGATTAAATACTTTTATCGACTTCATCAGACTGGACTCAGAGTGAAGATATATAGGTTTTGTGCCAGGGTCTGTGGTGTCTGGCTCAGGCTGCTGACAGCAGTCCATGTAAGCACCATTCAGCTGGTGAGCTTACCATGGCTTCTCTCTGTGTAAAACCCCTTGTAGCAGCTACTCCTTGTTGGACTCACCTGGCTGGGCAAGCTCTCAGCACATCCTTCATGAAGGGGTCGCAGCGTGGGGATGTGGAACAAACAGAAGTAGAGACAAGAGATTGTAGAGCAATGTCAGGAGAAACACCCTCTTCCACCACAAGAAGATCAAGGCAGTTAACAAAAAGTCTGAGCACCCGGCAAGATCAAACCAAGCTCCACTGCTCAGTCTGCTCAGAGATCCTCCCCTCCCTGCAGCAATGCGGCAGAGCCTCTCACTCCCTCTAACGTTAAAACAATGCTTGATTTAAAAGAAGAGGAACTCCAGCTGTTCTGATCTCTGGTTTCCACCACCTCAGGGAAAATGGAATGCCCCTCTCACTTCCCAGGTGGGAAAGTGAAAGCCCACAAACTAAGCTCTTCCCTAGTCCTTTCCCTTTGCAGTGAGCTCTTGTCCTGGTGAACCCAGTTTCCCCTGAGATAGGAGAGGTCTTAGTGCTGGCAGGGGAACCTGGTGTCTCCTCTCAGTGAGAAGCACCTCCCAGCTGATTCATTCTGGGTTGAAGAGAAGAAACTGTCTTTTTACCAAGGATCTCACCTCTCTGAAGACTCTTTATAATTAATTCTGCTCCTCTCTGAGCTTGGCAGCAGTGGCTGGTGCTGTGAAGCACAGCAGCCTTTGCTGATAAGCCCTGCACCCTGCACGTCTTCCTTTCTTTGAATGTTTTCTATCAGGAAAGCACCAATTTGTATTTTCTACAGAAATTGTTTTTGGCTGCCGGGCTGGATGGGCTTTTCTCTGACAGAAGTAGAGGTGTACTGAAATGTTTCTGCTCTTCTTCTGTGGCATCAATCAAAGGAAGCAGCATGTAATGTAGAAAAAGGACAAAGGGGGACGTAGCCACTGCTTCCTGCCTTCCTGCCAAGCAAAGATGCCATGGAAGGAGCCTCCCTTTCCCTTTGCCCTTCCCAGCAGATGGTTCTTCTGAGTGAGCACAGGAGTGCCACTATGACACTTTTTTTCTTCTCCCAGTGTCAGGTTCTGCTGTCCAATTTTGAATTTTGACAGCACTCTATTTAAAAGGAAGCACATTCCTCCTTTAACCTCTGCCCTGGTGATGGGAGCTGCAGACCCTACCAGTCCCTTCGAGGGGAATACAAGACACTCCTCATACTGAGAGGACTGGGACGTGTTTCTGGTTTGAACTAACGGTGTGCTGGGTGGATTTCATCACATATGGAGGGGAAAGAAGTTTGTAATCCCACATCTTCAATTGTACATGGGCTTAGGTCCTACTGTAGTGCTCTTGGCAGCATGATAATACCATATTGAAGAAGGTCTGAGGAGCTCAGGTTGAGTATAGAGAGGTTTCTCTTCTCATCTAGCTAAATTCCAAAGCACAGGGTAAGATTTCAGCTGTTTAGGTAAGAAATATATTTTCTGCATAAAAAGCCCCAATGGCTTGCCTATGCACTAGAGCACACCTTTGGGCAGGTTTAAAACTGTACAACATGTCCTAATGCTTCAGAAATTATAGAAAGTATATTATGTACAAGAAAATAGGAATAAAGAGATGGTAATGCACCGTAATACTAAAAGTATATTTCAAAAAACTGATCCCGGGCAAAATGTCTAATATCTTAAAACTTAACCCCAGGGATTAGCATTAAGAGGGATAATAATTCCCTAGCTATATCAGAGCAGAACAAGTTCACAAGCAAAAATTCATTAAGGAAACTCTTTCTTGGTAAACTACAGTGAAAATGACTGGAGGGATTCACACCTGTGCCCTTGAGATGGGTCAGTTCTCTGTAAATTTTATACAGAATGTAGTGTGTGCAGACACCTTCCCCAGAAATAGCAAAGACAAATCACAGTAGAACCAGGATTTCACTTTAACTCATACTGCTTTATGAGTTCCTCTTGATATATGTTTTACCTAAATCTTAAGAACTTAGCATGCTGGTTTTGTCAGGGCCATGGGGTAGGGAAGCTCAAGGCAATGTCCTACTAAAGCCTATTTCTAGTGTGCAAAAAGCAAAGCAAAGGGTGCTGGTTAACCCCTAGTGTCTGTCAGATCGCTGTGAGGACATTGGTATGATATTTCTGAAGATTCACCTAGTTATCAGCATAGGTTGTTTTGTCACTATTTCATTTCTGTTGAAGACAGTGTTCTGGAAGAGGCTGTATGTGTTCAGAGAATTCCACTCAAGGTGTCCTGTTCCATATAGCTGATCTCATCCTATCTGCACACACCTATAGCCCAGGAACTTCTCCTTGGAGCAGAGCATAATTTCCATTCACTTCCAGATTCCTTTAGACTAATCAAGTGCCATAAAAAGCACTTTAGCTTAACTGAAAGTCATACTCATCCAATGTCCATCTCACTTAGAGGTAATTGAGCAGGGGATGTATTCAACACGTACAGAATTTAAAATAAAAAGCCACTAGAATCCAATGTTGTTAATTGGAAGATATTGTACTCATCCTCCAGCTGTTTTTAGTTACACATACGTGTTATGAAATATCCATTTATTTAGGCATTGCAGGTCACTTGACAGGGAAGACGAATGAAGTCATCAGAATTCCTTTTATTTTTTCCTGGATGAGGGATGTGGTATTCCTGACATTAATATGCACCCACTGTGCAAGATCCCTTCATAGGGATATGTCGATCTGCACTTGAAAATGGACAAAAATCAGCACTGCCATAATTGTTCCTGGAGGAATTCATTTTAATTGGGGTTTTGTTGTGAGAATAGCGAAAGGTGACACTGAAATTTGAGTATTTGTTTTAACTTCTAGCCATATCCAGAATTTAAATTGAGATCTCCCATATGGGAAAAAAAAAAAGAAAATCTCTAGAATATTGTATTGCCCACTCCATTATGTGATAGTTAATAATTAAAACCATGCTGCAATTCCTTTTATGAATTCATAATGTGGAGATGAAGGATTACTGCAAGTTGTAATTTGACATACAATAATATTGACTGTATTTCAGTTATTTGCTAGCAAAGCTTAATTTCCTTTTTCAATTTTGATGATACAAAGAACGAATTAACATCAGATGTTTCCTCTGCACTTGTACAATTCTGAAGTGCCTGCCTTTAAAAGAAAATAAAATTGCACACTCTTCACTAGAGCACCTCTCCAAAGCCCATCTTGTGTGTTACACAACAGACCTCATCATCCCTCGGGGCCAGGAGCATGACTGGCTGCCTTGGGGGCTGCTGCTGCCGATGTGATGCACTGCATCCCTTCAGACCTTGGGAACGCACTCTGACCCATCACGAACTCGAGGGGGCTGTATGGCCTGCAATTTCCTTAGCTAGCCTTATTTTGTTTATGTCCCCAGACACAGCAGAGGGACCTAACCCTGGGTACAGCCAGGAGCTCTTCTCTCAGCTGTGTTTACCTGCTTCTGCAGCAGTCCAGGGCCTGGTCAAGCTGAGCTCGGGAGCAGCTGGCACAGAAACCCCTCCTGCCCAGCAGCTTCCCTGCAGGGTAGGGAAGAGTGCAGACAAATAAATGGACTCTGGGGTTAGCGAGAGAGCATCGTTTTCCCAAGTGCATTTTCTGCACTGGCTGTCACAAATAAGCCACTCCCTGGCTTGATGGGGTAAAGGAAGAAGCACTGAAGCACCTGGAATGACACAGTTGGACGCTGGTAACTCTGAGGAGATGGGTACAGTGCTCCCTTGTGTTCCAGCGCCTTGGACAGCACAGCCCATCAGCAGTGCCTTCCTTGCACAGTAGTTCCACTTACACAGAGGAGGGCATGTCACAGGTAACCACATCCAAAGCCATTAGGGTTTTGTGGGTTAGAATCAGTGTTCTGGTTTCCACCTGTGCACTTACACAGAGGCAGGGCTGACAGGAGGAATCCCTTGGCTGTGCCCAGATTGATAGGCACTCTGCAGTACCCAGACCATGTGCTGGCCCATGTAAAGACCTGGCTGTGGCTGTGGCATTGAGCTCCCGAGGCCTGTGAGTCACACACGTTGGGCACATCTGGGCTGCTACACTGAACAGTGCCAGGGAACCTACCCAGGGACTGCACCTACATAATTTCTGATGGATGGCCCCAAGCACGGCTTTAGACATGCAAGGCAGTCCTCTCCCACCCCAGTGCTTCTGCCCCATGAGGTGGACATGTGCTCTTTGCCAATCTTCCAAGTCTGCTGCCAAGGATGGTGGAGAGGAGGGGGATAGGACCTGCCTGGTCCTCTTTCTCCTCCCCCCCACTCTCTCTCCAGCTGCCATAGTGAGTGAAGAGTCTTAAATGGCAGATGTCAGTCATTAGTAAAGGGCTGCCATGGAGCCCTGACTGCAAAAGGTTGCAGACCATGTGAGGTACCAACAAGGTCTCCCAAGTACTACGTGCAGTTTGTCACAAAAGCTGGCATTTCTGGCTGCAGCCAAGGACTGGTTTCTGAACCTTCCATGTCTGCATACAGCTTCCAACACCTTTCATGCAAAACAGCACTGCTCAGCTGTAAAAAGCTGTCTGTACTTTATATGTCTGCTATTTCTTCATATTGCTGCTGGCAAATCTTCTTGCCAAAGAATCGGTGGGTACAAGCATGGTCCTTGCAGATGCTGACCACAGGCACAGCTGCTTCCTAGCCAGCCAGATGTGGCTTTTTGCAGTGTAGCTCTGAATGTGAAGCATGCAGACAATGGCATAGTGTACATGGGACTCACCTACAGACTACATGGAAGAACTCCTCAGTATCAGTCACGTGCACACCAGTTGTCTTCACTTCTAACAAAATGCCAGTGACTGGATGTCTCAGGATCAGTTCTCTGCATCACATGCACAGGATCCTTCATGATCCTTAGCATTAATACAGTGAAAACAGGAGTAACCGAACACCAATTACTGTTCTGTCTGCACACTGTTGTCTGTGGGAGCTCGTGCTCTGGGTCAGACCACAGGCCAACAGCAGCACTGCATCACCTACAGCTCCATCCACAATCCCCTTGTCTCTGGAGCCCTCTGTTGTATCTCCTTTTGGGCTGTCTGGATATGTGCTATTATTTGAGGATTATTGGAGCACTTACTATGTTGCAAAGATTAATTAACTAGGTTTTTTTAAAAGTTGGGAAAACGAAAAGTGCTGTGTAAGTGTTCCTAAGTATTATCAAGTATTATAGAACAATAGTTCACAACCTTGGGTCTTTTCCAGGTATTTCTTTGCAGCTTTAACTTCCTATCTTGGTACTACACAAGTTTCAACTACCAGTACTAGTTCAGTGGACCATGGGTCAAATTATAATTCTCAAAACATGTGAGAAATAAATTCTAAAGGCTAGGACTGTTTTGCCATTATAAAACTATGTACATTTTAATATGTAATTTATTATATAACACGTAAGACATATATATTATCACATATGTATATATTATAAACAGGTATACATGTGTGTATGTATGTATGTATGCAGAGGACAACATGATAAATTATTATATGATACATAGTAATTATTCACAGATGATGCTGTGATAATATACCCCCCAGAAATAACATGCAGGTCCCTTTAAGTTCACAACTTCTGTGTTTCTGACTCTGCCTTAGTAGCAATGATTCATAGCAAATACGAGAATATATAGTAAATTACATACATTAAATCAGTCACCATCAGAGTTTGCTATCAAAGGCTCTCCTGGATTTAACTCACTATTATTTCAAGAACCTGTGGAAGCATACAGGTACTGCTGAAAGGCTCTCTATCAGCACAGTGACAAGGTGACCTGATAAAAATCCAGTTAGGTAAGGAAGGGGTTTCAATTTCCTCTGTCACAGTGTGATACAAATGGCATATTTCACAGTACAGTGTGTTTGTGTGCCATATGCAAACACAGGAGAAGCGACAGCAAAGGGAAGCCCAAAATGCTCAGTACCAAATCACATTTATATCTCTGGGAGTTTTGCTGATTTAATGGCTAAGAAAAATTACTGCAAGGACATCCTCATTGAACAAGAACCAATGAAAGGTTTTAAAAATAAAAGAAAAATAAATTAATTCTGAAAATAGTGAATGGTTCTACAGCGCATGTAATTAGCAGGTATTTTTAGTTTTTCTTCAGAAAGAATGCCAGGCAGCATCCATGTGATTGACAAGGACAATGCTGGTGTGACTGACGTATGGATCTGTATAGGCAGGACTGAAAGATGCAAAAAGAAAGGGTTTGTGATAGGTGGAGAGACTGGCAGCTGAAGGGCTTTGGGAGAGGGAGGTCAGTGACTAGAAAGTAATGAAAGTACAAATTTTAAATAGTGGAACATAGACTCGTTTGGTGGCCCCGTATTTAGAGAAGGGAAGCTCCCGCCATCCAAGGGAGTCTGTTCTGACTCAAGAGAAATTTTTTGACCTTTCTCTCACCTCTATGGTTGCAAGAATAGGGAACTGCAGAAGTATTGTTGACTGCCTAAAAACCTGCCTGCAACCAGACTTACATGATCTAGATCAGGGCAGCTGAGTCTTCAGACATGACTGCTGGCCTGACATGGTAGAGTGACTCATGGAGAAAAACCAGTGATGCTGGCAGAGCGGTGATCCTTTGGTGGGATCTGCACCAGGGAATACAACTGACTGTTCCAGGACTTGGATAACCAGCAATTGCAACCCAGAAACATGAGGTGACAGGCACAGGAGGTCCTGGGGCCACCCACAGAAGTAAGATCCATAAAGAATGAGTCATTAGGGCAAATTGTAGCAGTATCGGTAGCTCAAAATACAGTACTTGACAAACACATCATTACTGTGCCTTACACTGAAACCAACAGATCCAGCAGAATGCTCTGAAACTACCCAGAGAATTGCAGTGCTGCTTTTGGCAGGATGACAACACTGTGACTCCAAAGCCCCACCTGCTGAGCCCACACTGTACAGAGCTTTCCCAGCTGCCGCCTTCATCAAATATTGTTTTATCTACTTGCAGCTCTTTGGCTGTTTCAATGGATTTAGCAATATCAGGGTGATATTTTTAAAATGTCATTGCTAATACATTTTAACTACACGCTGACAAAGATTTAGTATTATTGCAAAACCTGAAACCTGTTCTCTTCAGTGTAGCAATGTGAGGATGAAGGCATTACTTTTGGAAAGGACATCAACTTCATTTCCAATTTTATGTCAAAAATACATCTGTAGATAGAGTTTATGTCACAGCTGATTGCAGGCACATTTAGATATCAAACAACTCATTTGCCAGACAAAACAAAATAGGCATCTAAGTACAATAAAATGTGCCTGCAATTATATGTGCCAGCAAAAAATGACACCTGCAGATGTTGTCAAGTGCAAACATCTAAGAACACTTGAAATAATTTCCAAGCATGTGAAGTTTGAGAAAAGTAGGACATTAATATCTATTGCAAGTACAAAGCAAATCCGGCTTCTGCTCTTGGAGGAATATCCACTTAGTAATCTTGAATCCTTCCAATTTTTACATTTCTGGATCTTAAAGTCTTTTAAGCCTTAAACAAGGTAAATAAAATAATAATTAAATAAAATCTTAATATGGTCCTACTCTGTGTTACTTTCCAACACTACTGTTATTATTTGTTCTTTTTTATTCCCTTATCTCTCACACATGCTAAATGCTTCCAGACTGATTCCTCCCTCACTATTCAGGGAAGGCTCACAGAAGTGATTAGCCTTTTGTGAGTGCAGTTTAGCCCTTAGAGCCAATGAATCCCACACCTTGGGCCTCTCTGTCAAGAGCCTCTGATCACAAGGAGTCTCAGTGAGGTCTCTGCCAACACTCCTTTTTCCATGGAGCTACCACAAGTCATGAATGGGTCAGCAGCCTAGGATGTAAAGTAATTTAAAAATAGGGTGATAATTGAAAATTAGGTGAGCTAGTGGAACACAAAAATAACTCTCTTGCACCTGAGAGCTAGGCAAGAGCCCACCATTCCCCTCAGGTGTCTTGGGGAGCTGCCCAGGGCACACTGTGTTGCACTGTGCACTGTGAGCACTTTCTTCCAGTAAAGGAAGCCTGGATGTGGCTCATTTAAAAGATGTAACCCACTGGTGCCACTGTGTCGGGGCCAGAGCATTGACAAGGCTGACATGAGGCACTATTTTTGCAGAAGAATTACCTATTCCTTAAAGCATGACAAGACCCTGCCAGCTCTAAGACTGTGTCCATATTCAGAATGATTAGCAAAGCAACTCTTTCCTGACCGTAAGAATCACCAAACTTCAGATGGTTTCAGGGGTTTTTTTTTAGTATCAGGAATGTACAGTGTAGCAACTGTCAGTATGATCTACCGAGGCTCTCCACTCTTTCAGTTTGGCTGTCAAATCCTCAGGGAAGGGAGGGTGAGACAGGATGCTTCAGAAGCTCTACGTGGGGCTCTTTAAGGCTTTTAGAGGACCCTCCCAGCCTGTGTTCTTGGCTGAATGCCCGCAGAGGACACAGGAGAAGGCAGCTCTCCACGAGCCCTTTCCTGCCCACATGGCTCTGACCTTACCCTAGCAGCACCATGTGCCCCTGCTTATCCTGATTCTGGGGGTGAGGGGCTCCTGCCACAAGGCCACCCCCGGTAGACTCCAGCAGGGGCTGCCAGACAGAGCAAATTCTCCACCTGCCATTGCTGTTCTCTGTAATGCTGCTGTGGCAAATCATGGAACAAAAGGACATACTCCCCCATCTCCATTGTGGTAAAGCTGTCTCCTTCCCCAACAACCATAAAGAGGAGCAGCTGGGAAAGACAGGCAAGTCTGTCTGTCTTTATTGTATTTCCTTACACAACTTGAGCGTTTTCCCAGGATTACACAGTAACTACAACTATTAACACTGCATTCCTGAGTGTGTCCCTAAGTGTGTCTCAGCCACGTTACTGAGATGCATTAGATGACATTACTCTTCTGGAGCAGTATTGTCACTCTCCAAAAAGCTCTTTGGTCCATCACTGTGCATGCCCTTCGTAATGATAATTTAGTAAGAGAGTCTGATACTCAATAATTTAATTTTGGAACGTCCCCTTTGTGTGTGATGTGCCTTTTGTGTGCTGATATGAAATGGCACCGTTTCAAAATAAAATCATGCTCTTGATGTTTCAGATACTGCAGACAAATGGAAGCATTATTACCTGTTTATAGCTTTATTTTCTGTATTTAATGTGATACTTCTGGGTTGGTAGTTCAGAGATCAATGTTCTCTGATGAAGCCTGGAGGAGTTGCTAGAGAAGAAGCAATAGTTTTTCATACCTGCCATCTACCAGTGTCCATTCTTGTGCCTCTTTTTCCAAGTTCCTCTCTGGCTGATTGGCACAGCACATGGTCTGAGTCTTGCTGGTGCTATTAGTTACCCTTGTACAACGTACAAGAATAATTTTGTGTTGTTCGATTTCAAATTGATACGAATTACAGTCTACTAGTTTTAAACATGAAATGGAGAATAAGCATTACATGCCAGAAATTTATCATTAATACGAATGAGAATGTCTGAGTGTAGAAAATCAGCTGGGTTTCTGGACCAAAAGAAACATAACTTGACATGGTCTTACTTCTCCTGACTTCTGAAATAAGAGGACACAATACCTAGAACAGTACCCAAATTTTGTCTTGGAACTCATTCTCTTGAAAACTGTCTGAGAAAGTAGTAATGTACAGGCAGTGTGAGAGCAGGGGTGCCAGGGCCTGCTCCTGGAGAATCTGAATGCTGAGGATCAGTTTCATGGGGGGTGCACAGGGCATGTCTGCACGTGAGTTTGGAGTCCCTGCAGTGGGCATGTGGGCCTCAGGGGCTCACACCTAAAAGTGCCACGGACTGGGGAGGGCTGGGGCTGCTGGTCCCAGCTGCTGGGCAGTCTGAGTGTCCCAGGCCACCTCCTGGAGGGATCTTTCCAGAAAATGAGGAAATGTGGGGACAAAAGCTCCTTCTACTCTATAAAATGATGTATTTGCAGGCAAAATGCAATAGAAATAAAGTGTGAAGTCAAATCTCACTGCTCAAGAAGGCAGACAGAAGTGGTCATATCAAAATGTTTAGGAAGCTGCATGTCCCTTCAGAAGGGGGCAACTGCAGCCCCACCATGAGACTGGAAGCAGGAATGGCTCTAAAAGCATGTTTATGATAGAATAGTGCTCATACAGTCATTACTGAAGTTAATTGCTGGAAAGGATTAACTACTGTCTGGCTGATAAAATGAATTCTTACTTTTCAAATACCTTACAAATTTCCACTGCATTGGACAGCTGTTTGGAGCATCTCAGCAAAACCAGGAGCGCAGTGAAATAAAGGAAATTAAAAGGAGTTATGCATTTAAATTTCTAGTACTGTAGAAAAATGTGCAATGACAGATTAATACATAGCTGAACTCTCTCAAGTGGAAAAAATATTATGTTTTGTGTGGAGAGAAGAAAAAAAAACCTTCCCTAGTGTGGAAGCCAAGGGAATTCCTAATTTTTAAACTAATTTGGCTCCCAAAGTGTATCAAGTAATTTGTAATTTATTTAAAACTGATGTGCATGCCAGCTTACTAATACTGTCAAGTGGAAAACAGGGATAGCTATGCAGACTGCAGCGTGTGCCTACATTCAGGTATCTTAGATCTCTGGATCTCATGCTTGCTGAAGATACACAAAAAGCCCCAGAGCACAGGGTACAATCAAGTTCATAAACTGCTCCAGAATTCACTCGTGCTTTGCTTTTATCTGAAAATATTTACAATTAAGCATGAGACAAGTCACTGAAAGTTACTATGAAAAAAATGAAATGGAAAAAAAAAAAAAGAGGGAAGTAAGAGTGTGTGTGTTTGGGGTTAGGAACCCAGCAGCCTGATGGAGGTGAGGCTGCTGCAGCCCCATGGCCTCAGGCCCATGTGGAAGGAAGACTGAGTGTGCACCTGCACCCGCAGTACAGATATTCCTGTGCATGTGTCCACTCACACAGACCCTTGACACTTGGGTCATTCTGGGCCCTCGAGCCCCTGCTCTCCCAGGTGCACTCACACACATAAATAGAGGGGTTTGTGTTTGAGGAAGGGACCTCAAAGATCATCTTGTTCCAACCCCCCTGCCATGGGCAGGGACACCTTCCACTATCCCAGGTTGCTCAAAGACCCGTCCAACCTGACCTCGAACACTGCGAGGGATGGGGCATCCATCAGTTCTCTGGGCAACCTGTTCCAGTGCCTCCCCACCCTCACAGTGAGGAATTTCTCCCTAACACATAACCTAAATTTCCCCTTTTTTCAGTTTGCACCCGTTACTCCTTGTCCTATCACTTGCTGACACAGAGTCCCTCTCTGGCTTTGCTGTAGGCCCCCTTCAGACACTGGAAATTTGCTATGAGGTTTCCACACAACCTCCTCTGAACAGCCCCAACTTTCTCAGCCTGTCAAGTACGTGTGTCTGCATGTACATGTACACTGACACACAGTGTGCATGCACCACAGTCCCTCAAGCTCCTGCCACCCCAGAAACATGGCCACCGTGGGTCTCTGCCTCTTTTCCTGTGGCAGGCACTTGGCTTCATACTTGCAGGAACAGAACAGAGAGCCCCCTCAATCTGGAAAATGGTCAGGAATAGACTTTAGTAAGAAGGGCAGACTGGGGTGACAGGATGTGCAGGCTACGGTCAGACATCTGTACTGACCATGATGTGATACTGGCCTCTTTTATTCCCTTTTCTTTCCATTTCCCCACACTTTTTCCTCCCTTATTCACACTAATCCCTCGCTCTTCACAGCTTTGGTCCTTCCTCTAAAGATCCTGTATGTCTCCCAAGACATTCTTCAAGGCGTGACATTCTCCAATAAAAACATCGAGGTGCTGGAGCATGTCCAGAGAAGGGCAATGGAGTTGAGGAATGGTCTGGAGCACAAATTATATGAGGAACGGGTGAGGGAACTGGGGTTGTTCATCGTGGAGAACAGAAGGCTCAGGGGGGACCTTATCACTCTCTACAACCGCCTGAAAGGAGGGTGCAGCCAGGTGGGGCTTGGCCTCTTCTCCCAGGCAACCAGCGACAGGACAATAGGACATAGTCTCAATGTGCGCCAGGGGAAGTTTAGGTTGGACATTAGGATGAATTTCTTCAGAGAAAGGATGATCAGACATTGGAACAGGCTGACCAGGGAGGTGGTGGAGTCACTGTCCCCGGAAGTGTTTAAGGAAAGATTTAAGAATGTGGCAAAGTGGCATTTAGTTGACATGGTGGTGTTTGGACTCGATGACCCCAGAGGTCTTTTCCAACCTAACTGATTCTGTTATTCTGTGATTCTTGCACAATCCCAGGATGTTCTTCCAGGTATCCCCCAGGTAACCCAGAGGGCTGCTCCTGCAGACCCACCTGGTGGGTGCCCCTTCTGGACAGCGCTGATTGCCAGCTCGGACAGCCTGGGGAGGAGGCCAGTCGGGGGCCCCTTGGCCCCGATAAGGCTTTTGGGGTCCCTTTCCCCATCCTTATTCTCTGCTCCTTCGTGCTAATGGAAATCAGCCTTTACACATCGGTCAACAGGGAGACGGTGTATTTTGCCTTCTCGGCCCTACGGGCACAAGCCATGTCTGCCCTGAACCATCACATCGAGGAGCCCTTGCTCGAATCCTGCTCGCGGTCAAGTGTTTCTCTGGCAACACCCGGACTCAACCCCAAGAGGCTGCCTCCGTCCCCCCTTTCTCTCTCTCTTCTTCCCTCTCTCTCTCCCCCTCCTTCCCTCCCTCTTTCCCTCCTCTGCTCCCCTCTCTTCCCCTCCCTCCCGGGCCGGACGCGCGGAGCTCTCGCGAGAGCCCGGGTCCCGCTTCCTTTCCGGCGCGTGGCGCGGCGCTGGCGGTGGCCATGGCGCTCTACAACTTCAAGAAGATCACGGTGGTTCCGTCTGCCAAGGTACGGCCGCGCTGCCCCGGCCCCTGTCCGCCCCGGCCCTGTCCCTGCCCCGGCCCTCAGCGCCCTCCGGCACCGGGCCGTCCCTCCCGCCCGGCGGTTCCCGAGGACCGCGCTGCCCTCCTGCCCCTTCCGCGGTGCCGGCGTGGTGTCGGCCTTCGCCTCTTTCCCCTCCCGCGAGAGCCGTGGACTCGCCCTGGGCTGGCGCTGCTGGGCCCGGCGGCCCATACCATGTACAGTGTCGGGGGGGTCCTGTCAGAGACGATCCTGAGCAGGGATTCTGAGGCCGCGCTTCTCCCTGCGGGGCTGTCGGGATGGCCCCCACAAAAATCCCCCCAAACCTGAACCGAACCTCATCATATGAACCTTATCGCAGCGTCTTCGTTCAAAATAAAGTCCTTTGCCAGTCTGAGGAAGGGGTTTTAAATTAAGCCCGGTGAGGGGAACTCCCCGCAGGGCTCGGACCAGCTGGGGCGGCTGGGCCGGGGGCAGCCCGCGGTTCTTTGAAATGGAATATGCAAACTGCTTATTTCTGCTTGTCCTTAAACATACGTGTCGAACTGTGGATGCAGTTCACTCGTCAGCTGCTCCTCCACCAACATAAAATTGTTGCCTTTACAAGAACGTGACGTTTTGTGTAATTAATCATGTTTCCTTGATTGCAGGACTTCATAGATTTGACATTGTCAAAGACTCAGCGAAAGACCCCAACTGTCATTCATAAACATTATCAAATCCATCGGATTCGACATTTTTATATGCGAAAAGTCAAATATACCCAACAGAATTACCACGACAGACTCACTCAGATCTTAACAGATTTCCCGAAGTTAGATGTAAGTGTTTTCTCATTTGCCGATTTCACTGTAGACAGTTCAGCTGATTTCCAGTAGACTTTACTGTGAGTAGTTGTGGGCAAAGCCTGTACTGCAAAAGTAGCATTTTCCTGCTAAGAACAGAAGTCTAGCCCGTGGATGGTCATTAGAGGTTGGATTTTATGAGCTTTTAGCTGATCAAATATGTTTGCTAGTAGTTGCTGTTGAATGAAGAGAAAATGGGGGGGTTTTTAAAAGTATGTTGTGTCTGCCTATTTCTTCTTTGTGTGTGCATATGGACACTGCACTTACGGTTAGTCTTCCGTAGAAAATACATGCAGAAAGCAAGAAATACCATAATATATCTTCAGGAGTTACTTTGACAACACAAATGTTGTTCTCAGCCCCATAAAGGGTTGCATTGGAAACACAGTATTAACTTCCAACAACTGCCACTGGATCCATGTGTCCAGTGGGACTTTTTTATGGGCAGTTTTCTGCTCATGCTGACATTGTCGACCTGTTAAATTGTTTTTCTTGATAATTTAATATCCAGTGAGTGTTGCTCCATAATTCGCAGAAATATCTTCTGGGGGTTTTTTTCAACATCACATGATGAAATTTCTTCAGATAAATACATATCTAGCTGATATACTCTTGTTTAAAAGATTTGCACCAGAGATGCCACTTCCTTGAAAATGTGAGGATTTATTTGGGCATTTAAAAAACCCTTTTTATCCAGTCTTGTATACCATTTTGATGTAGCACTCAGGAGAAAAAAAAGGAATTAATAGTATTGCTGTGTTTCTGCTATAATATGAATTTCCTTTTAGAGACAATTTCTGTTGGCTTCTTGAAGTTTTTTACTTGAAAAAAAGACTTCAAAGTTTGAAGTATTTTAGAAAGCAAAAGATCAAATGGAAACTCTGTATGAGTAAGTCAAAGATGTGTCTCCAGAAGAAATTCAGAGCGATTAAGGTTCATAGATTTAATGACCAAGCAGATTATTTTTCTTACATCAGATAGTAGTGAAAACTGTTTGGCTTTTAGCATCATTGTATTGCTGTACTGGAGAAAAAAGTAGAACTTACATAATGTCCAAGAAATAGTCCTCTTGAAGAAAGAAAACACGAGACTAAATTTAATACTGTGCTTTTGTTTTAGGATATTCATCCTTTTTACGCGGATCTGATGAATGTTCTGTATGACAAAGATCACTACAAGCTGGCTTTGGGGCAGATCAATATTGCCAAGAATCTGATTGACAAGTAAGGGGCACTGATTTCTTTGCTTTTGTACGTGCCTGGTGGATTGGTGGCTGAGTTCTGCTTTCCTGTGCCTGCAGTGTTGCCAAGGACTACGTGCGGCTCATGAAGTACGGAGATTCTCTGTACCGCTGCAAGCAGCTCAAGCGGGCGGCCCTGGGACGCATGTGCACCATCATCAAGAGACAGAAACAAAGCCTGGAGTATTTGGAGCAAGGTTGGTGTTACATCTGGGCTGAAAAAAGGCATGTGAATTGGATATAAAGTTTATTATGCTTAATAGCATATAGAAGAATGCGTTTAGTACAGGTTACAGATCCAGGAAACACAGAAACAGTTTTAAAATCCCCAAATACTTACTTTATTTTTCAACAAAATAGTTTTCTCTTTGAGTATTTTTTAAATGGTATGGTATTAGTAACAGTGATAAAACTTTTTTCTTTGTTCAAAAGTCACAGCCATGCTTTTACTTACCATTCTTTTCATTAACATATATGTGAAAAATAATTGCTAAAGATTTTGCAAACACTACTCCTTACTTCAGACTTATTAGTCCTTCAGGTTACATTGCCTGATTTGGTGGAATCATTCTAGCTATAAGACAGTGGTATTCATTTCTTAAATATTTATGAAATTTTATTTTTGTTGTATGTAGATACTTGGTGGAGTCTGCAAACTATTACACACTTTCATAAATGATTGTGTTATATCAGAAATGTTACTAATTTTTATGTAAAAAATTCAGCATATGTATTTTTACCCCATCTCAGTAAAACTTAATTTATCACAGATATTTTAAAAAATCTTTTAACATTTCAGTGCGACAACATTTGTCTCGTTTGCCGACCATTGATCCCAACACACGAACTCTTCTGTTGTGTGGCTACCCAAATGTTGGGAAATCCAGCTTTATAAATAAGGTATGTGAGTGGTTTTTCCATAAATAATACTGAGATAACCATGTAATTAAAATAAGGTAACTTCTAAACAATTTGATATCGTGGCAGTGTCTGATGTGAGCAGTAGCAAGTTTAAATGTGTGAGGAGAGGTTGAATGAAATTCCTGGAGGAATAAATGGGAAATTATGATAGATTTCACTCTTTAAAGTCCTTATCTTTTCCAAAATAGCATCCCATTAGCATATTTTCTGACAGACATTTGCTTGCATTTGACAAGCATTTGCTTGCAGAGAAGCTAGAATAACATTTTTTAGCTTTTTTTTTTCCCTGTGTAGCAAAGGAAGTCTGTTATAATTATGATATACTGTTTGCAACTTCAGAAAATTTTAAATAAATGTGTGTGACTAAATCTTGTTTCAAGGTTACAAGAGCAGATGTAGAAGTGCAGCCGTATGCCTTTACCACGAAATCTCTCTTTGTGGGACATATGGATTATAAGTATCTACGCTGGCAGGTAAGAACTGTTACTGTTTTGCATTTTCTTGAAAGAGTGAGCTGGTTATAGTCTGATTTGCCTTTTTGCCATGGGAGTTGCATTTTTTTGTCTGGATGAGACATGCTGTGTGTGACAGCTGCTTGGCAAGGTACAGCATGCCGAATGAGGGCAGCAGTCAAAACCTGTTCTGAAAATGTACGTGTATGGGTCTGTTTTCGATTGGAGGGAAGATGGGAAATGGAATCACTGACTAAAGCCAGATCACTTTTTATCACTGTCAAATTCTGGGCCAGGCTGGGGCAGCATTTTCCCTTCCTCTGCAATACTTGGAGTGTTGGTTATGCTGAAACCTCATTCTTATCCCGTTTCTCCATTTTCAGATTCTGTTTGGCAGAGCTCACAGTCCTATTTGTGACTGAAAGGAGAAAGTATTGCTGTCTTAAAAAAGACAATATTGATGAACAATCAAGCACGTGTTCTGCAATAGCTGATCAATAACACCTGACTTAATGATGTTAATTTTAGGTTGTAGATACCCCTGGCATTTTGGATCATCCCCTGGAGGACAGGAACACCATTGAGATGCAGGCTATCACTGCCCTGGCACATCTGCGTGCTGCTGTGCTCTACGTGATGGATGTGTCTGAGCAGTGTGGGCATAGCCTAGAGGAGCAGGTGGAGCTTTTCAAAAATATTAAGCCATTGTTTGCTAACAAGGTGTGTTTGGTTCACATTATTAATAAACCCCAGTGTTTTATAACATGGTAACTTGAATTAAGATTTTGCTTTTTCTTACCAGCCACTTATAATCGTTGCAAACAAATGCGATGTGAAGAGGATTTCAGAACTTCCTGAAGACAGTCAGGTTAGGATATTTCTCTCACCTCTTCATCTTCTGATGTTTACCAAAAATACTGTGTGTGTGTGAGTTGTAGATGGTTATAATTTGTACTGGGCAAAACTTACATGATATTTCTCTATTGAACTGCCCTAGTAGTGCAGTGGAAAGTAGCTTTTTGCAGGTCTTGACCCCATCTTTCTTTAGTACTGTCTAATGTAGATCCTTGCCTGAATATTGTAAATGCCAAACAGAAGGCAGGTTCTTAATGGTTTCAGAAATCTCTGATGCTGTGAGAACTTTCAGTTACTGCTGTAATTGGAAGTTAGACAGTAGCCTTACTCACTCACCAGTTCAGTGACAGTTCAGAGACAGTGAGCACTATACTGACAGGTGTTGCTGAACAGTTGCAATAAAAGGTCCTGCAGACCTAGTTCTTTTGTATCTACAGGTTAAAGCACATAGAATTTGTGTTTCTCTTTTTTCCCCTTTTGGGTCATTTATAGGTGCCTTTTATAAAGTAGTTACTTGTTTATAAAAGAAAGAGACTAAATAGAACTGTAATTGTAAACTTTCTGTCGTCTTTTTAGAAACACGTTCTAATAAAATACTAATACATTGCATGTATTGATACTGGATTAAGATTTCTGGTCTTAATGTATTGGTATAGAAAGAAATGCACAGGATGTTATTATTTGGGAAAATTTTTCAATTTTAGAAAATATTTGAAGCTTTTGAAGCAGAAGGATTTTCCGTAATAGAGACAAGTACTCTAACTGAAGAAGGTGTAATCCAAGTTAAAACAGAGGTAGGTGCCTTCTCTAACATTTTGCTTCACTTGCATGAACTTGATCTCAGTTAAACTGCATTATAGCGATAAACTTTAAAAATGTTTTCCTTGTTGCGCCTCAGTGAGCTTGGGTGAAAATGGAAAATAATGTCATAATAATTATTTTTAAATTGTGATTTTTTTCTGAGTCCTGTTAAAAACACGTACTTGCAAATGCATCCTCCCATGATACTTTTTATATAAAATAATTGGATGCTTTCTTGAGAGTTAGAAGTATAAGATAATAAGAGAGTGTGTCGCTAGATATTTGCGGTTGAATGCCTGCTGTGTCTAAAAGGCTTCATTCCTCACCTTACGTGCACTTTCAGGCCTGTGACAGACTCTTGGCCCATCGTGTTGATACTAAAATGAAAGGAAACAAAGTGAATGAAGTACTGAATAGATTACACTTGGCCATGCCAACCAAAAGAGATAACAAGGTATGCTACATGCTTGCACTATTTAATGTATTTCCAGTACTTCTTAAGTAGGGTAAGAATTCTGTCATTGTTAATCTGTGAATAGATTCATATGATGAAGTTTTCTAATTTATTATCTCTAAGTGCCCTTCCGGTGGGAGCTTGGGATTTTGTATTCTTCAAAAATACATTACAGTGCAGCTGGTGATTTATAGCAGTGTAAAAAAACATTGATGTGAACTTCTTTTCCCTTTATTGTTGGGGTGGATTTATTCCAGGAGCGACTGCCTTTTATACCTGAGGGAGTAGTAGCACGTAAGAAACGCATGGAAGTAGACACTCCCAGGAGGAAATTGGTAAGTGGCATCTCTAAATCAGGAAATCAGCAGCTGGGTTTTAAATTTGCTGTATTAGTCCATTGCTTCTAAATTAGATGGTACCTAAAGCCATGTATGTCTTTGCAGGAGAGAGATATTGAACTTGAAATGGGAGATGATTATATTTTGGATCTGCAGAGTAAGTATGACATAAGAATTGGTGGTGGTGGTAGTAGTAGTAGTAGTAGTAGTAGTTAGTAGTAGTTAGTAGTAGTTAGTAGTAGTAAGCAGTAAACTGTGGCTATTCCAGCGTTAAGGGGGAATACCTAAACCTGATTCCTTTCGACTAAATGCCAGTGCCACATTTCATTGCACACTATCCTTCTGTTCCAGAACTGGTGATCTTTAGTGGTGTGTTTTGTGATGTCACTTAGTTGTTTCCCACTCATGTCACAGACATAAAATGACTGGTCAGATGATTCAGACCAGTGATTTTTTCTTTCCATTCTGTATTGTAGTACTTCATTAATTTCTGATGCTCTCTTTGTTAAGAAAGTATCAATATGAAAGAGACTGCATGTATTGTGTTTCAGCTGGATATTTGTTGCCTAGCATGTCTTGGGGCAGTGGGTCATGCCATTACTGAATAATCTTTGGCAGTGGGATGGAGATCAGAAATATTTATATGGCAGAGGTGCTGCCAGATTCTTAGGGATAGGGCACTTCTTTTGTGTGTGTGTGTTCTGATTGTTGTTTTTTGTCACGGAACATTCTTTGAAATTAATTTTTGTCTCTTTATCAACTTTTGTTGTATTTTTAAGAATACTGGGACTTAATGAATTCATCTGAGAAATATGATAAGATTCCAGAGATATGGGAAGGCCATAATATACTTGACTACATAGATCCAGATATAATGAGAGTGAGTTTTCCATTTTTTGCCTTATGCTTTTCTTTCATCTTTATCCCTTATTTGTTTAATGTCAATTACTATTTGTAGATTAAAAACAATGTACAATGAGAACCTGTTCTTTTTTACGTTGTCTGCACTTGTCATGGGAAAAGATACTATTTTTTGAATGATCACGGTCAGAATTTCAGAAGAATGGAAAATTGCTTCACCTTGTCAGAATGACGGTGATCT
Source organism: Corvus hawaiiensis (assembly GCF_020740725.1). Classification (NCBI taxonomy): domain Eukaryota; kingdom Metazoa; phylum Chordata; class Aves; order Passeriformes; family Corvidae; genus Corvus; species Corvus hawaiiensis. The sequence goes on from NC_063213.1 coordinate 10,574,530, forward strand.
TACCTGTTCCATTCTAACATACGAGGTTTGCACTACAAGTTTTCTCTTCATTCTTTGACTACAGCTACAGAAATGTAGCTATCAAACTTTATTAATTTTTAAGAATATGAAATTCATCCATCAGATTTATGTTTATGGAGGAAATGGACTGAATGCTCAATTTGTAACATTTGTATTTAATAACAAGCACTGTTTGGATTTCCTGCTGGTTGCTAAGAAGGAGTGGTGAGTGCAGCCCACAGAGCCTGCCAGTTACGCAGTTGAGTTCCTCTGAATTGCTCGTGTTCTGGACTCATGCTGAACATTGAAAGAGAAGGGTTTTTCGGAGTCTGTTTCCAGAAATGGCACAGCAAGCACAGCTCACAGGATAGTACAGCTGCTGTCACACTCTGGGCAGCTTTGGGCAGCCACACAAATTTAGCCAAGTGATGATGTGGTGTGATGGAGTTAGTCTGCACAGGGCTGTGCCATGGGTTCACAGTGATCTCCATCACCAGCTCAGTTACGTGTGGCTCAGAGGGTCATTGTCAGATTATGTAGTTCCTTCTTGGGCTGTCATGGCCCAAGACCATGCAAAAATGTAATGTTGAGGATTGTAAGTCAAGGATCTGATCCCCATTTTATCTCTTCAAAATCGAAGAAACTAGAAGAATTGGAGAAAGAGGAAGAGCTGAGAGAAGCTGCTGGAGAATATGACAGTGAACCAGAAAGTGAAGATGAAGAAATGATGGAAATCAGACAATTGGCGAGACAGATCCGAGAAAAGAAGAAACTGAAAATCCTGCAGTCAAAGGAAAAAGACGTTCACGGTCCAAGGATGCCTAGAACAGCTAAAAAGGTGAGTGTAGAACATGTTCTGTAACAAAATCCTGCAGATGTGTAACAACATCATGAAAGCATGTATCACTATCAGGTAGTGGAACTGGTGACTTTTTCTCATACTTGGCCCTCCCACTGCTTGCATTCTTCTGTCCTGGGAGTTCTGGTGACTGCTTAGCTGTGGAGGCCACACCAAGTGAGGGATAGTAGCCCTTTTTCTTGTGTGTCACTGTACACAAGTGCATCTTGTAAAATTCCATATATATTGCAGAAAAGGTTTTCAGTGTGATTTAGTTCGTGTTAAGTGGGTTGTTTCATTGTAATTGTTATTACTATCTTTTTGTTTTAAATTAAAATAAGTATAAGAATTAGGTAATTATTTAAAATCACAATCATGTAAAATTTGTTACGGGCCTCTCCCAGTTCTGGAAAAGGTCATGTGTCTTTTTGGAAGCCAGGTATCACGCTTTCTGATGGCAGAGTCTCTTCTGACCAGTCCGGGACAATTGCAAAATAGTAAACTGATAACTAGACACTTTGAGAAAATGAATCTAGCTGCTGTTGCCCCCAATAGCTCTCACCTTCTCCAGAGAGTGTGCCTTTTAGGAGAAAAGGAAACATTTTTGACCAAAATACCTCTCCTTGTCAGCTTCCCCCAGAAAGGCAATGTATTTATAAGATCTTTAGGAAATGCCGGGCCATTGCAATCCTGTGAAACAGAATTTATGGGTGAAGAAAATTAAGTTGCAAAAAACGAAATGTGAAGGTAGGACTTCAAGTATCTGCTTGTGGCTGTGATAAAGCTAAAAATATATAGTTAATATAATGGACTTGTGGTGGTGTATTGAGACAAAAGATAAGGTGGGACCATTCTTTTCTGAAAGAAACATGTTTTCTTAACTGTGTTTTTACAGGTCCAGAGGAAGGTGCTAGAGAAAGAAATGACTGATCTTGGACTTGACATGACTAATAAAGATGATGTAAGTTTTTGCTAATTAAACATAATATTTATCTAAAAGAGACTTAAATTTCTTTGAGCACAGTTGAAATGCTTATAATAGTTGGCACAAGAGAGAGATAGGATCTATTAAGGATGAAATAGGAGCTGCAGATGATGCAGTTGGTACTGGAATTTTTTTAATAACATGAGCAAAGCACATAGGGTAAGCTGAAAAAATAAACTAACATTTATCAAGAATCATATATATATATGTGCACTGCTTTCTTGGAACTTGTGCAGGATTTGAGAACAGGCTTGGCTAAACATACTTCTTAATTTTCAAGTCTGCTTTGTTGGATGAGACTCTACTGTGTCAGAAATAGTATAACAACAGATCAGGTCTATTTTTTATAGTTCATTAATTCCATGAACTGTAATTGAAGTTTTTGAGGGCAGCTGGCATCTTTAAATGTAAGGCAGATAAAGTACTTCAGAGACTGGCCTTCAGGAGGCATTTCATTTTAACAGAAATAAAAAAAAAATTCATTTTGTACAGCAAATCCAGCAGTATCACAACTCCCTGGATCTTGAGACCTCTAATTCTTTAGCTAATCAAGGAGTTAGCTAGGAAACAAGGACTGTCAACACTACACATCTGGAGCAAGCATTTATGGTTCTCAGAGCTGCCATGCCATGTTGATGCAGGAGTGATCTCAGTGAGAAGGAATGTAATACTTAGCTATAACATGATAAGTTTTCATGTCTGAAAATCTTTATGGTTTTGCCCTTTACACAGGACACTAATTGGGGTAAGTTTCTTCATTGCTTTTTTGCTGTTGCAAAATTGCTTCAGTGTTGCTATCCATTAATTTGTATCTTTGTATTAATTACTTATGAGTCTACTCCCCCCCCCCCCAAAAAAGAGAAAACCGGAGTTCGTAATTATGGAGGAGAAAAAGCTAATATTCACTGAAATTTGAGTGTTCCTGTAGGACAGAGAGGCAGTGACCAACAGCTGTCAAGATCTTTATGTTACTACGGAATAACCAATATAATTTATCACAGCAATCCACTTCCTGTTTTTCCTATTACTCTGATTAGAAATGCACTGATTGTTTCTGGCTTCCATGGTTAAATTATGTTTTCAATTTCAGGCACATTATGTGAGAAGGTCCCGCAGTACCACGAGGAAGCGTAAACGGGATGAGTCTGAAACCCCCAAGTCGGTGTCACGCAGTCGCAGCTGCTCTCGCACACCACGGGACGTGTCCGGCCTTCGGGATGAAAAGGTTTGTTATTTACCTGTATGGCAGCTCAGCCAGTGTGACTGTACCTAGACTAGCTCCTGGGAAACTTCACAGTAGGCTGGTTGGTTGTCCAGAATTTGTGTTCGTTCTCTCTGCAGCTTCACCATCTTTTCATTTGGACTCTATGTTTCTGTACTTCCTTCCAAAAAATAACATGTAATCATACAGACCAAGGAAGAGCATTTTAATTTTTGTCTCTAAAAGCAAATCTGAAGGAAAAATTATGCGAACTATGGAGTTCCACTGTTAGTAAGAGAGGAATTCCAGGGATAGCATGATCCTCTGTTAGTGTACTGGAAAAAATTTTGCTAAGGAGGGTTAGTGTCACTTGCAGTGATACTGCTCTAGAGTTGGTGTTGTCCTTGATAAAACCATCCAGGGTTTTTTTAAAGGTAAAGCTTGTTGCCTGAGTTACTGAGGAAGTTACTCTGCATGTTTGTTTGTTTGTTTTTAAATAGATGGTGAAGAAGGTCAAGATCATGGCAAAGAAAGCTCAAAAGAAAATGAACCGCCTGGGCAGGAAAGGAGAGGCAGACAGGCACATATTTAACTTGAAGCCAAAACATCTGCTGGCTGGGAAGAGAAAATCTGGTAAAACACAGAGAAGATAAGCAGTCTTCTGAATAAAAATTAGAAGCTAATCAAAAAATCAAATTTAAAATCAAAATTAAATTTATTAAAACTCATTTCTAGTCCTGTCATCTGTTTTGGTAGTACTTGGTGTTTTGTGTTAGTGGTTAAGATACTTCAAGTTCAGTGTTTCAATACCTTGATGGTGCAGTTCCAACCAATACCATGAGAAATTTCTCAATACTAGTGGCAGCCATTTATAAACAGACATAAAAAATACTTTCTTCCATGTTCTTATTCCTGATTTTCATGTATCAGTAAAGTATTTATATTTCTATACAAAACTAATTTTAAATAAGTTTAAATCTAGAAGTGTGTACACGTTGTTAAACTACCTTTAATGGCCTGGGTTCAGTAAGGTTTGGATTGCTGCACACAAAGTAATTCTTTGTGATGAATTTACATTGCTGGTGAAGGCTGAAATTAGTGGGGAAGTAGTGGGACACCAACAAGGACTGCACAAAGCTTGTGTTTGTGCACTGAAACAGGGAAGAAATGCTGCCACTTTACTAAGATACAGGGTGACTGGAGGAGCAGCTGCAGTTCTGGTAGTAACCTGCCATCTGTAATAACCTAAAACAGCGTGGGCAGGGAAGGTTACACCTTACAACTTCAAATATTTCACATTAGTATTAATATTTCAGATATGTAGAGAATGAGGATCAGACTGAAATTTTGTCCCAAACATATGCTACTGCCATCCTTGGCTTAGCAAGACATTTTCCCTTCAGGACCTGATAGACAAAATTCTGTCTCTGCTCAAAATATATTGTCAAATGTGAAATATTTCCTTTTTGTTCCTACTTGGTCAATGGTTACCTAGAGGTTTGTAAAACGATGCATTATAAACTTCTGGGAGCCTCTGAGGAACTGTTAAGCAAAACTTCTCTTATGCACAGTATTTTTACTTTAGGATCTGCTTTGCCAGCTTTTTCTCCAAGCTGAACTAGAAAAACAGAACTTCTTTTCAGTAGATCTGTGCCCTGCTGCCCCGCCCATATCGTGCTGCTTCAGTGGTGGTTAATGGGCAGGGTGGTGCTTATAGTGTGGCAATGACAGAGATTATTCTCCTTACGGCTTCACATCTGAAAAGAAAACAACAGTCCAAGGGTTTAGGTAAGGTGTTTTAATTATAAAGTTAGATTTAAAAAGTATTTGAAAACTACTCCGTACCTACAGCTGGGTACCATGGCTGACAGCACTGAATTCAAGAGAGCTGCTACGTCACATCACTGTCCCCTCACCCGATATAATTTGCTTTGAAACAACACATCAGTTCTGGCCCACGTACAAACTTGGCTCTAAAACCTCTACGTGTCGAACCTCTGGAGGTGCTAGTACACAGAAACTTCAGTGCTGCAGTCACAATTGGGATGAGAAAGAGAAACCCTGACCACTGGAAAAAGTTAATTTTACCCCGAATTCAGACAGACTTGTTAAAACCACGGTTTACTTGCAATGAGAAGTGGAATGACAAACATCCTATTTCATCAGGCTCTGGGAGAGCTTAAGAAACCTAGCCTGAGTAGTGTGCTAACAGAAGAAATCACAAACTTCTTTGGGGATCCTCCCTCCCGAATCTGTAATTAAAATTGAAGCACCTTTAAGTATTTGTCTCATTGAAAAAAGCCTTCCATGTTACTAGCAATTGACTGCAAGATCAAAAAGGATTAGCTCTGGTACTCTGGTACAATTTCTAATTAAATGACATCAAGACCCACTGTAAGCCCACAAATTGTCAGTCTTGAATTTTGGGGTTCAGTGGGTTTGAGTTGTCTGGGAATGACTATTACGGGAAAAGAAAAGCCCTTGTATCAAGATGCCTTTGTTTCCTGGAAAACTGAGAAGAGCCATTTAGTGCATATCCTGTCTCCAAAGACAGACTACTGGCATTAGACAGCTACCATTTACATTTGGTGTAATTAACCTTTTTTTTTTTTTTAATTTAAGAGATGTCCAGTACTTAGCTAATCAGAGAAGCCTGGTGGGGAAAAAGACCCCAAACACTGTTTATTATCTAAAGTGTTATCACATATGTCAGCACTTCAAAGTCAAACTCACTCCACACAGACAATCCAATTACTTAAGCTTTTATGGGTTTGGTTAATAATAGAGTACAGTAGCTGAAGAGATTTGCTTTCTGCAATTAAAAATAATCCTGATTACTTTGAATTGTTTTTTTTTTCTTCTGGCAACTGGTCTTAACATCACAGCAGAGCCCACAATCGTGTAATCACTATTTAAGGCGTGGCCAAGTTCAGTGGGAACACCCCAGCTCTTCTGCTTGAGCTGGGCAGGAGGTGCCCAGGCTCCCTCCCAGGTGTGCAGGGCACACACAGGCTGAGGATCTTTCACCAGGCAATGGAGGAAGAGGAACCCAGGGGTTTCATGCTACTGTTACCCATTTTACATGAGATCAAGCTTAACTCACCCAAGAGAACCGAGGAGGAGGGGGAAGAGATGATGAAGAAGAAGAAAAAACATTGGCTATAACAACATCTGTATAAATTAAACATGCTCCATGTGGACCAATTCTCTGCACTTAAGTCATGATTTATCAGTGTTAATAGGACAACACATCGTTGTTAGCCTTCAGCACCTTTCATCCCAGCTATTTACATTCGGTGTATTTTTTCATGCTCAACAAATTTGTTCAAGTTACTCAGGTTATCCCACCACTTAAAAAGAAAGGTCTCTGCTATCAGCTTGAACCATGGAGTAATCTTAACTTCATTCCTGGCAGCTTTGTCCAAGAGCTGTTTCAGTTCTTTCTGTGTCACGTAGCAGTAGCTTTGGATCTCGTTGGGGTCGGGATTCAGTGTCACATCCTTCTGCACAAACAAGATATAGTCTATTTCATGTTCTCCCCAGATCCCATCAGACTTGGCCTTGTAGTGTATTCGTGTCAGGTAGGAGATCTCTTCGGGAGTTACCTACAACCAAATCACATGTCAGAAGCGCTGCCAGACCAGGAGAATTGCACTGCTGGGCATTGCAGTACCATTTATCAGCTGGTATCCTCCTCCTTAGAAATTTTTTTTTCTCAAGTGTACAACGGCAATGTACTTTTTCACAAAGAATCACTAGGAAAACAAAATTTAAAGTGCTTTGATGGCATGAATTGCACAGAATTTCTCTAGTCAGACTCAGCCTGTAACACTTGAAGTGTATTTCTCCTATATGGTATGTTTTAAATAACGTTTACCAGACTCAACTGCACACTCAGTGAGCACTGGTGAAGACAAACACTTGCACCTACCCCTTACCCCCAAGGAAAAGACTCGACAACTACTTGAAGCCAAGGTCAGAAACACATACTGACAGACCAAGTATAAGCCTGCCCTCCAGCGATCTCAGAAGTTCACTCAGTTCTCTGCATCTCCAAAGATAAGCTCATTTTTAGGTTTGAGGCTGACTCTGTCTGCCAGACACAGTCTGTAAACTGGCAAACACTGGCAAGAATTCCCATTTCTCCCTCCTTCCTTTACCTGCTCCATGGGAATTCCCAACTCTGCTTTCAGTCGTCTCTGTGCTGCTCTCCGAACACCAATGGCATTATTTTCTTCCAGTTCTTGTGGATGGCTTAGAGGATGACTGCAACATGTGTTGGTAAAACAGTCTGCAAGAAGTTTGGATGAATCCATTTTTGACACTTATAAGGACTTAGGAAAAAAACCCCACAACACCAAAATCCCCCAGAGACAGAAGCCAGTTATTCAACACATGACAGCTTTGTCTCTCTTTTGCAGAGAAAGGTCACAGAAGAAGATATTTACACTTCTTATTTTCCTTTACATATTTTGCACTGGGATGTGCCTCTGCCAAGCACTGCTCAGCAGGTTAGTGTTTGATACACACGAGGACAGGCATTCTTGTCCCCAACACAACAACTTCGAGAGCTAGTCTATAAAGACCGTGTTTACCTCTCAAATGCCAATTAAAATTACTTTTGGGAGTTTATATGTTACAGGATATTGAAAATATTCCCAGAGCTTCAAGACCAGCTGACAGTAAGTAGAATTAAATACAAGGTTTATAACTGTGTTTAAAGGACAACCGATCCATACTCTGTTTCAACCTTTTGTCTGTAAAAGTCAAGCTCAAAAGCATCTAAAATAGAGATAGAATATCTACAAACCACACTTGAGCATTTTCACTGGTTAGCAGTGAAAGAAAAAATTAAAAGCAATCTCTTTACTAAAGATTCCCTTGGAAAGAAGAAAAAGATCTTCCTTCCTGAAGTTAGAAACACTTGATTTTGTTTTCCATTGAAAATTCTGCAACAGACAACCTCATGCTCCCTCCAGCATGTCTCATCTAAGCTATTCCTGTTTTATTCCCCTCCTTAGTTTTATGCCTCTCCATTTACATTTGTCAGCAATAGTTCAGGAGTGTTCAAAAGTCATGCACTGCATAGTTTGGCCACACAGTCTCACTTCTGGAAGAAGTGTTTGTTAGGACAACACAAAGGTCCACAGATCTCCCGAGCACCAGAGCTCTGCTGCACATCAGCTTTTACCAGTGGAGTGGGACACACTCCACAGCTACCAGAGTCATTTCTTCAACTCCAACAAACGTCTTGCAGCAGATGGGGGTAAACACCACACCCTCTGCCTTTGCATCAACAGGATCACATGTCACAGAACAACCACTTCCCAAGAATATATATAACCATACACGAGTGCTCCCATTATCTCACTTCACCCACAAGATATCTTGAACTCCCAAAAGTATTGGAAGTAGGTCCTCTCCAAAGTAGTAAATTCTAAAACCTCATAATGAGTTACACTGCAGGATTGGATTGACTTTTTTTTTTTTTTAAATATTGATTTAAATAAAACATTTTTATAAATATAATGTTTCAGTACTAACCTGGAAATGTAATTTTTGCATTTGACCTCTGCTGCAGCAGCAGTTTATTTTCTGTATTAAATAAGAAAACACTAAAAGCTCGGTGCAGTAAACCTAAAAAAAAGAAACAAAACCAAACAACAAAACGGAGATATTTCACAGAAGAGAAAAAAACATATGAAGATAGTTTAAGGGCATAGAATGGCCTCATTTTTACATAATCCAATCTAAAATTAATGTATGTTAAAACCCAAGGATTTGATAAATAACTCAAGAGCTATTATTCAGGTTTCTATGTCAGCTTATGAAAAACTATGAAATTAGAAAAGTGCCTAGAACAAAAATGCAACAGAGGAGTTCTTCTAAGCTCAGTTCACCATTCCGAATGTGCACATTTGGGCAAGCTTCCAAATAGAGCTTGGCATCCATAAATTTACAAAAAAAAAGAGATGACTCAAAAATTCCTAAAAAACTGTACAGAATTTCAAGACCCTTCAAGCATCACAGAAGTACAAGGAAAATAGGCTCCATTAAAAACAGTATAATTGCTGTTTTCTTCACCTTTTGAGTCTGTTATTCCTCACTCTTCAGAAAGATGCCTTCCCCAAGTACACAAAAGGAGGTCACACTCTACTATGTGACACTGCTGCATCTGACCAACCTCAAATAAACCCAAAATCAGTTAAACCCTTTCCTATTAGCAGTGTTTGAAGCAGAGCTCTGGGTGAACTACTTCAAAATGAAAGCCTCTTCTACTTGAAAAGAACTCAGCAAAGAAGCAAACAGCATTCTTTATAAAAAGCTACATAGAATCAGATATCCATAATAGGAAAAATACTATTTTATCTTCAAAACGTGATTAAAAATATTTATCAAGCTTGTATGTGCAATCACACATTTCTCTCCTTTGCAACTGCCTCCAATTGAATGTTCCTCCATACTGCAGAATTTTAACATCAGATATTTTATGCTGGGGTGGAGGGCCCTATGGGAAGGTACTTGCTCTGGTTTGATCCAACACTCACTTGATACTAAGGCTTTGATTTAATCATGACTCCGCTTCTGAAAATATTTAATCAACTTAATGGTTCAATTAGAAGATAAGCAAGCCGTACCTTTATCAATGTTTTCATTCAAGTGACAGTTTTTCTTGGTATCTGCTCCAATCTTATTGTCATTTTCATCTATAAGGATGCACATCTCTGCCAAGAGCTGCACCTGCTGCTCATCCAGCTGATCTGTGTTTACTTCAGGCATCGTGATGGTAGCACACACTCTACTGAAGACAAACAATGAAGAGTCATTCACTAAAAACAACATCCATAAGGTTCTGGGCAGAGTGTGAGAAATAACCAAATGGCTTGTTTTTCTGACATGGTGTAAAAATTGCACACCACTCGTATTTTGAGAGAGTTTACACGCTTTTAGGTTCCTGAAATTTCCTATCTACAATACAAATCACATAGCAACGCTTGGCAGGTGCTTGAGACATTTATATTTCTCAGGAAGCCCTTGCAGCAGCTGCTGCAAGACAGCCATGCTGAGCCTAACATTTTTATGGGCTGCCAGTGGCAGCTGACTGTCAGCTGAATAACTGAACCGAATTCCAGTTCCAAATTTCACCTCGCCTCACCCCACCGCCTGTGCACGCTGTGCACACTAACTCTGGCTACATTTTTGACGCCGAGCATCCTGTGCAAGAGGATTTCTCCCCTCCACACGTCTGTAAAGGCTCGGTACCAGGGTTTGAACCCGAGGCACCTCCAAAGCAACACCTCCCCTGCCCCCAGCCTCTGCTGCCGTGGGCGTGCTCTCGGCAGCCCAAAGAATCCCCGAATGGGTCAGGTTGGAAGGGACCACAGGGGGTCACCTGGTGACCCTCCCTGCTCCATCTGGGTCATCCCAGCGCACACGGCACAGGATTGCATCCTGACAGTTCTGGACTATCTCCGGTGAGGGAGTCTCCACACCGTCTCTGGGCAACCTGTTCCAGTGCACGGTCACCTGCACAGTAAAGAAGTTCTTCCTCACGTTCAGGTGCAAATTCCTGTGCATCAATTTCTGCCTGTTACCTCTTTCTCGTCTTATTGCTCAGCAATAAGGATGATCCTCTTGGCACCCTCCCATAAATATTTATAGATACTAATGATGTCCCCTCTCAGCTGTCTCTTCTCGAGACTGAACAGGCTCCGCTCCCTCAGCCTTTCCTTGTAAGATATACTCCAGACCCTTCATCACCTTCGTTGCCCTCCGCTGAACCCGCTCCTGGAGCTCCACGTCTCCCTAGTACTGAGGAGTCCAGAACTGGACACAGCGCTCTGGATGCGCCTCAGCAGGGCTGAGGGGCAGGATGACCGCCCTCGGCCGGCTCGGCAGCTGTCCCCGCAGTCCCCTTCCCCACTCACTTGCCTGTCCGTGCGCTCGGGACCCGCCGCTCTCCCCTCACGCCGGGGCCGCTCCAAGAAGCCCCGCTCCCGGCCCGGCGCAGCGCGCGCCACATCTCTCGTCACGCCCCGCCCGCCAATGGCGCTGCCGCCCGGCGCTGACGTCACCGCATCGCCCGATCGCCCCACTGCGGCGCGGGGCCGAGGCCGCCCGTGACAGGCGGGAGCGGCGGCGCGCGCGGCCAATCGCGGGACAGGCGCGGAGCGGCCAATAGGGGAAGGGCGCGGCGGCGGAATGGCCAATAGAGACAGGGCGCGGCGGCGGGCTGGCCAATGGGAGCGGCGCGGCGGCGGGCTGGCCAATGGGAGCGGCGCGGCGGCGGGCTGGCCAATGGGAGCGGCGCGGCGGCCGTGCCCACAGCCGGAGCGGGAGCGGCCCGCCCTTGGCTGCCCACGGTCACCGGGCGCCGCAGAGCCAACTCGGCTGCAGAAGGGCTCTGAGATCGTCGGGTCCCACCTATGACCGAACGACACCTTGTCAGCCAGACCACGGCACTGAGTGCCGCATCCACTCCTTGCTTAAACACCTCCAGAAACTGTGACTCCACCACCTCCTTAGGCAGCCCATTGCAATGTCTAAAGATTGAATATTTCTAACATTCAGCGCTGCTTATTGTCTTTTCACCCCATCCACGAAAACCGAAGGACTGTGCCCAAGCACTGGCTCCTCCGAATGTGCCGGTGTTTGTGGGAAACAGTTCCTGGACCGAATGTCTGCCCGGTTGTGGAAGTGTTTCGGGTGGCGGCCATAAGCCCGGGACTGCAGAGTAACAGGGCTTTAGGACACATTTAATCCTGGATGTTTTCTTTGATCCACAATAGCATCCTTTGATCTAGAGAGGTTCAGTGTGTGTCACAGAGATCCCAGCCTGTGGCAACGGGAGGCGGGGAATACTCGCTCCCTCCTGCACCGACAGCTGCAGCTGGTGGGAAGCTCTGAAATCGCCTGACTCAGCGAGCGCTTGAAGGCCAGAGAATGAAACACACTTTCTGGGTAGGACTGGAGCACAGGCAGGCTGCCAAGAGGAACTGGTCAGGTATGGCAGTTTAGGTATGCACAGATACCAAACTAGAAAAACTTCAATACCAGCCCCTAGAAACTTCACACCACCATAACTAAGCACCTTTTCAGCAAGACTTTTGCTGGTTTATTGCCCATCCACAGATTTGGGTTTATGACTGGATGCTATAAAAGGCCTAGAAATTACATTTAACATGTCTTGGAGGCGTGGCTTGCTCTGATTCCCTCTTAGCTCAAGTTCTAGCATTTCAGTCTGGTTTGTTCGATTTTTCCTGTGAACAGGACAGATGGCCTGTGATTTAGAAATATCATTAGCAGCACAAATGTTCAAATGGACAGTTAATATTTTACAAGGGGAACATCTTACAGCATTCCCCTGTGCAGAGCTTGGTGAAAGAGAAAAGAGTGGAGGTGGTTTGGTTGAAAGCCACTTGAAACCAGCAGAGCATCAAAAGTGAAAAAAAAAAAGAATGTAGCAATGTGCTGGCTGCTACATATCCCTTTAACTACATAAAACATAACATTAAAATATTAGAATTAATGTTAATATTGTGTTATTCGTTAATATACTACAAATTTAATGTTATCACAAGAATGTTAATAATAAATATGTACTCTCATAAAGGACTGAAATGTACACAGATTACTTTTTATTGAGTTTACTTATCATTACTTTACAGATTACTTATTGCTGAGTCACTGGAACAAAACCACAGTAACTGGAGACTGAGCTTTGAAGAAATACTGAGAACATCCTTCAGCAGATCAATCACTTGCTTGTTTCATTGTTCCAGATTAAAAAAACCCAACCTGTTATTTTTTCCCTCTATCATTTTCCTAAAGTAACAAAGCAAGCTACACGGACCTATCAAAAATACAACTACTGAGATGGACATACAAACCAGCATTCCATATGAAGACAACAGAGTTAACAAGCAGCTCTCCTGCAAGTGAAGCTCTTTTAGAATAGAAACTTCTCCCCAGGGAGGCAGAGATGGGTCTGTGCCTAGGGCACAGCTAGCATGGGACATGAGCAGGTGTACACAGTGACCTTCAGGCCACACAGCAGAGGGAAACCAGAAAAAGTGTTCTTATAGATGATAAAGAGTCATTTCTTCCTAGTAATAACTACTGAAACTTCTATACAGGCACTTTAGAACCTGACAGAGACATTTCCAGTTCCTGTCTTGCACAGACAAACAAAGCACTTCACCTGAGTCAATGGTGGTGAGCAGCAGCAAGTGACAAGTCCTGGTGGATAATGAGAGGCAAAGAAGCAGGGACAAAGGATGACGGAGACAAAACAAATCATTTTCACAAAAGGGACAAAGGAGAGATTTCCCAAGCCTTTAACCAAAGATATGCTCAGGATCAGGTGTTTTATGTCACCTGTATCACCTTTCCTTTTGCTCCCCTCCAGACTTGCTCTGCACCTTCAAGGCTCTTTGTGTTGAAACAAAGCATGCTAATTTTTGTAATGGGATGCACTTCACTGAAACCTCTGAACTGCTACTCCACCCTCCATAAGCAGAATGCCTGAAGTGACATATAAATGCATTTGAGACTTAATTAATGCATTTCCTGAAGTCTGCTGACTGTTTTCAAATGCTCTATTAACAAGGGAAAAAACCAGTTTCCTGTAACAATTGGAAAGTCTTTAATTTCACCTGAAAATCCAACCAGCTTCAAACCACTGACAGACTTTTGGTATGTGCTAAGAGAATGGGAAGTACAACTCTCACCAAACTGAAGGAAAACCTTTTAATTCTCCTGCAAGTTAAACAAAATGATGACAAACTACAAGATGAAATAAATGCTGAACAAACCTTGCATTTGACCCCAGCATAGAATGAATAAACTCCTGAAAAATGCTTGTCCTCAATTTTCAGATTTGCCAAGGAAAATTAATGGGCTTCTTTTCCTCCTTTCACATCCAACCTTCTTTTTCAGCTTCCTGTTCACTCATTCTGAAGTTTAAGACTTCCAGTTCACCCTTCTCAGCTACAGAGCTATCCTTGTTCCTGGTTTCCATAGAGAATTCTTCCTGGGAGTCTTTTCCTGTCCCGGAGTCATAGCTCTTCAGAAAATATTTGTCTAAATGATCTACTTATGTGCTGAGAGAAAAGCAACCTGGGTTTTATCTGAAATGAGAAGTAAATACTTCCCATTCTTAACTAATCTGCTGTTCATTTGACTCTTCTTTCTTAAAAGGCCTCTTTCAGGGAAGTGGGTTGGCTTCAGCTCGCTTCAGAGAAGACAGATGTCTTTGTAGTAAGAATGTAATACATATATGCTAAATATATAAGTAGGATGTTTTATTTGCATTTAGTTCTGCTATCTCAAGCTGATGGAAAGAGTGCTATGATGGACAGCTTCCAAATTATTTTATACAGCATAAGGTGAATGAATAATGGTATAGGAAACCACTCTTCTAGGAAGGAGTTATTAGGAGGTTTCCTATATGAATCAAGAAATAACCCTTGAGTCCTTTTCTCCCTTAGATTTGTTTTGTTTGGTTGGTTTGGTTTTGGTTTTCTTTCTTTTGGTTTGAGCTCTGGATAGAAGGCTTTGCCTTTTCCTGCTACATTTACAGGTTTGAAAAATGCTTATATGGGAGATTCAGCTATTATTCTGTTCTGATTTCCCAAGCCTTCTATCTTGTCTTTTCAAGTCCAGCCATGGGTGCAGAGATAGATTTGCTCAGGACAACCTAAATTTTGCCACTCTATTTACGGTGATGCTTATTTAAAAAGCTTCTTAGCTGTTGAAAAGATGCTGGCTAGTACTGCCCCGTTTCCCTAGGCTTCTATATTGCTGTCTCTTGTTTTGTATCAGGTACTTTGTGAAAAGCAGGTCAGTCTTTTGTTCCATACTTGCTCCTATACATTACACAGTGCCTGCTACTCTTGCAGTGCCGTGACAAAACCAAACCAGTAGCAGAGCTAGAGTGACAACTGGCCACTTGTCATTCTCTTCTCATGAAAAAGCAACTGTATCCATACATGGCCTGTTAGTTTTCAGGTGACGCACCCTGTACCAAGGAAAAAGTTGTTTAAGCTTGTCTTTCTGTATTTCAGTATTTCAGGTAAAAATTGGTCATCTCTGTCATGCACCCTGCTCCTAGGGAGTGTGCTGCTCCAGAGGACAAGAAAGTTGCCAAGTGTTCTCCCCAGGAAATCTCTAACATAGATCTTTGTACTCCTGCTGGACATGTTTTTCCTTCATGCTTATAGCTAAAATTGTTACAGTAGAGTAGTATTATATTAAGGTAAGGTAATTTTTGAAGTGATAATGAGGCTTAAAAATGTTTAGTTAGAAACTGAACAGCTGAGAGCTTGAATTGTCACTTAGCTAAGATGGCTCAGCCACCCACAACTTAAACCAGCTCTAAAGAGAATTCAAAACATTGAACAGGGGCATTTGGTCAGGTTGTGCTCAGGCTTTCTCCTGGACAACTCTGTTCCACCTCTTGTCCCTCTCCTTTTGCCTGTGCAGTCTCCCTTTGAACATTTAGCTAAACAATTTGCTCCCTTTTAGTGGCTTTGAAGAAGGGAATAGGCTAAAATTATGGGATGTTCTCTACCAGTTAGGCTGGTGATCTTGGAGAATGACCTCCAGTAATGAAAAATATGCTCATAAGAAGGTAAACCACTATTTTTGTCAGTGTTTAATACAGCTTTAAGACATGACTGCAGAAAAGTGGGTAGAAAGGAAAAAAGACCAATGAGAACTGCAGGCAGACTTATAGTTGGGAAGCACATTAAAAGAAAATGTAATATTTTCAGTTCTCACTGGCACATGTTCTTCTGGCCTTTTTACATCCTCTTCTAAGGCAGTTAAGATAATTTGCTGGAAGAGAGAAAATAATTAGACGAAGCCTCTTTTGACTTTCACTATCTGCTACAATGAATAAGAATTTTAGGTGGAGGTTTATTCAAAGTGTTAATCAGCAAAGGAATTAATCACATTTCAATTATGCGTTGTAGGCTTCAGAGTGAACAGCCTACTTGCAGAACATCGCGGTTAGCTTTGATGCGCTGCTTTTGTCATTCAGTCTGCAGACACAGTAGAAAAATTCCACATTAGGTATCTCCCAGCTATTCTGTATTAAAAAAAAAAATTGAATTCCAGTGGTGTTTCAGGAAAGTTTCATCTGCCTTGTCAGTCCACCTGATCCAGTGTTACTGGAGGTAACTGGAGGTAACTAACTAAAGCAGCAGCGGTTTTAATATGGTAACAATACCAGAATACTAACACAGCTTTACCCCGAGGGACCTCAGTGGGGATGGAGCACACCTCCGCTGTTTAACCAGCAGCACTACAGTGACTCGGGAAGCAGCGGGGCCGAGGAGTGGGGTGGTGGCGAGGCAGCTCCTGCCCGGCCCCGGCGGCATTCCCGACCCGCGGGACTGTGCGGGCGGGAGGCTCTCCCTGGGCCCAGGGCCATTCCCGACCCGCGGGACTGTGCGGGCGGGAGGCTCTCCCTGGGCCCAGGGCCATTCCCGACCCGCGGGACTGTGCGGGCGGGAGGCTCTCCCTGGGCCCAGGGCCATTCCTGACCCGCGGGCTGTGCGGGCGGGAGGCTCTCCCTGGGCCCAGGGCCATTCCCGACCCGCGGGCTGTGCCGGCGGGAGGCTCTCCCGGTACGCGGCCCGTCGCCACCGCGGCTCGGAGCGGGGGCCGCGCCGCTTCCGCCGGATGTCGCCGCGAGGGCTCGGCACCGGGGAGGCGCGTCCTGCCCGAGCGGCGCCGCGATCGTCGCTGTGCTGCTGCCTCTGCTGCTGCCTCTGCTGCTGCCCCTCCCGCCTTCTCCTCCTCCTCCTCCTCCTCCTCGTTGTCCTCATCCTTCCCCTCCTCCTATTCCGCGCCGCCTGCGGCCCTGCCCCTCCCCGCCCGCCGCCGCGGCTGTGGCTGACAGGTGAGTGCGGGGGCAGCGGGGCGCGGACCCTCCGCCATCTTCGCGGCCGCCCGAGGGGCTGAGGGGGAGCGGGGGTCCGGGGCGGTGGCGGTGCTGCCATCGCGGTGGTACCTGCGCGGTGCCGCCGCCGCCGCCGCCCAGGCCCGCGGCGCGAACCCGGGCTCCTGCCCGGGCACCCCCTCCCTGCCCGTCCTATTCCGCTTTATTTCCGCGTGAAATGACTTGCACGTTCTTCTGCAAAAGCCCAGAATAACCGAAAATAAGCCCTCGTTCCTCTTCTGTGTGTCGCGGTTTTTTAGCGCTTCCCGCCCGAGGCTGTAGGGATGGTTCCAGGTCTGCGGGGAGAGAAGCCGAAGGTGCTGCTGAGGAGACTCCTCTCGCTAACTTTGTTCGTGTGCTGCTGCATATCCTGCCTAAGGACAGGCCAAGCGTAGAGCCCCATTAGTTTACAGGTGGAGTTCGGATCTTCTGACACCTGTACAAATGGAGTAAACGTGAAACGCCCAAATTTCTGAAGTGGGGCGCAGCTAAATGATGAAGGGAAGCACCGTTTGTGGTGGCATGGGGTCAATCTGGCCTTCAGCAGTGGGAGGATGACATGGAAGTGTCCAAGATGGATAAAAGTCTGTAAAGAGCCACGTTCAGTAGTTCTCTCTTTTTCTGTGCTAAAACCCTGTGAAAATAAGTTTGAGGGAAGAATTGATATGCTTAATATATTCAGAGGTTGAGTGCATGTTAGGTTCCATTCCTTATGCAAAGAAGAAAACTTCTTTCAAGTGTTTATCTGTGGTTCAAGGACATCTTGGTGTTTGTGAGAAAAGAGAAACTTCTACATGTGTTTTTATCTCTCTTGTCCAGCTTGTCAAATTTATTTTGTTATTGTGGTTAAAGTGGGCTTTCTATAACAGTAATGTCATGGAAGGTTTACGTAAGGAAGTGGTGGAACAGCTTCTTTGAAGTGATTCAGTGTCATTGAGTACACCTTGAAGTGATACAAACGTCTATTGTTCAGGCGCCCATTTTACAACATTACAACTGCATCATTCTCCTTAAGCAAATTTCTGAAACTGCTTTCTAAGCAAGTCTGCCCTTGGTGTTTCTCGATGTTTTTGAAAGAGAGCCGGTAACCCCAAGAACCCACAAGTATGTTTTCTAATGAGTAGTTTAGGTTAAATAATCTTTGTGCGTGGTGTCAGCTCTAACCTGTCTCGTAATAACTTTATATGTAGCTTTGTGTGTTGTGGACTTGGGCAATTATTTTAAGAAAAGATGCTGGTACCAAACATAAGAATTTAGGGCAGAGGCCAACCATAATGTTGATTGTCTTTCTAATGCCAGTTGTTTATGTGTATGTTTGTCCCTGAACTAGGTTTATCATGTTAAATCTAAGGATTCTAAGATGAGATGCCTCTTTAATGTAGACAGCCTTTCCACCATCTCTTTCTTAAATTTAGAACTTGTTTAAAGCATTCGGTCTTTAGTATGGACTGAAATGCTTAAGTCTGTTGGTACAGTGACAAGACAAATATTGTGAGTGTAGGGATAATGTCTTACAAGAAGATCTTACTTCTATGAAATCCTGAAATTGCAAGGCAGATCTAGTATGTGCCAAGTAAGGAGGAATTAAGTGGTATTGCATTCTATAAATTCGAGATGAGATTAGGATCATTTTATGTCATGGAATTTTAAGTCTTGTAGCTAAGACTAGTAGGTTGTCTTGTGAGGTGAAAGCCAGGGTGAGGGACTTCTGGAGGCCACCCCTTCAAACCCCTGTGGGGAGGGAGAGTTGGTTAGTACTCTGTGAATGACCACTGAGGAATGGATAGGAACCGGGGTGGTCTCCTTGCAAGCCAGAGTGATTTGTGTTTTCTCATCCTCCAGTAATATGTACTGACTATTTTTAGGCTTGGTGTTCAAGATGGTAGGCTGGGTGCTCACAACGCTCTTACACGGACTGTCGGTAGGTTCTGTAGCTCTCTGTGCTAGACCATATGAGGTAGTGCTTCAGGAATGCGCTGTACAGAGATTATTTATCGGTGCTTCAGAAGAGCTTGCTAGCTGTATTATATTTAGAGTCAAAATTCATTGCTTTTGTTCAAGTTTTAAGCACTAAAAGATTCTAATTTACTGGCAGGTATTATATTTCCAGATGAAGAGCAATGATGTTAGAGGTCACTCTGCTTGAATAAAACCATAATAGCAATTCATCTAATACATCAATAACGAGTACATAAACATTGTTTGTTTAGAGACTTGTGCAATAAGATTCTGGCCTCTGAGTGTGGTGCAGTACTTCCTTGTACAAACACCTGGTTAAATCGCCTTTGTTCTTGAAGTTCCTTAGGATTCCTCACCCTCAGGTCTTGTATTTGCATACCTGTGCCTGCATTTAGGCTACTTCTAGGCTATTAGGGATTTGCTAATACAGAAATGGGAGCTGCAGTGTCTGTGAAACAGCTGAGGAAATAAAGTAGCCTTCAAACATATTTTAGGAGTTAACCAGCTGTAAGTAATTTAGCAGGACCTGATGCTGTCTGTTGAACTCTTCAATAAAAGTCAAATACCTATAAATAAAAGAAGGTACAATATATACTCATAGGTAACTAACTAGTGTTGAATATAAGATTATATTGTACCTTGTACCATTTAAGCAGTGAGCACCCTCAGCAAGCACAGGTGGCACAGGTCTCAAAGGGAAGCTTTCAGGACATCAGCAATTTCACTAAATAGCTCTTAGTCTGATGATTATTAGTGGATCCAGGAAGGTTTCTACTATAATTAAAAAAAAAGTAAAAAAAAAAAAATCCAAGTCTGATAATTATTGTTGTTTAGTATTAGATAACATAAGCTTGTATGGTGAGAGTAGCATTTCTTGCTTTAGCAGACTGTATGGCAGGCTAGGTCAGCCCTGCATTTTGGTGTGACTGCAGCATTTGCTGACATAGTTGAATTAGCAAGATCAAAGCTTGCTAGCAGCAAAACGGGGCTGGCTTGCATTTGGATGTTGGTGTTAAAAGCTTGCTTAGAGTAGGTACTCACTAATGTGTTAAAGCTTTTATCCTTGATTTCAGCTGTATAACAGAATTTATTGGTGCAGTTTCTTTACTCTGCTTTCTGTTGAAAGAAGGTTGTTACCTTCAGTGGTGGATGCCTGCTTTCCTCTTTTACATTTCGAGGAACATCCACTTTCATTTGAAAGCAAGCTGCACTAAATTTAGAAAAAAAATCAATGTTGTAATGCTTGAGTGGATTTCACAAGGTTTGAGCACGCTCATTAGTGTTTCTAGCATCATCTGTGATGATCTGGAATGGTTTTGTTTCCTAAATATTTACCTTTAGCAAAACAACCAGTCTTACAAAGCAGTCTGCTTAGCCTGATCTTTCTCAGGTGTGCTGTAGTCTTGCGGCTTGCACTGAATTAATGGCACCTCAATGTACAGCATCCTTGAAGCAAATTGTTCACTGAAGACCTCAAAATGGAAGTTTTACTCCTTTAAATTTGATTTCTTTGCATGTTAATAAGGAGTGTAGTGGCGTATGTTGATACTTAAATTCCCTTAACTCATGAATAATGCTGTTAAACTGAGTTCCATGTAATTAAGAACTTAATAACTGTAATCATTCTCCTCTTTCTCCTTTCCCTCCCTGCTCTGTGGGAAAAAGCCCCAAAACCCACACACTCCCCCCCGTTAATGGACATCTTTGTATTGTAAAGTTTTAATGCTGCACTAGACAATAATTACTATTGTAAAATGCCTTTGTGTTTTATGTAGTATAAACTGAAATTTTCTTCTAAGCTATGTTTGAAAATGGGAGACATGAGACAAAGAGATTTATGAGCATACAAATACAGTAAAATTGTATGTTTTTTTTTTAATTCTGACACAATAACTTAAATAGTAACTATTGCTATTTCTAAACTCTAAACAAAATGGAGCAGGGAGATGTTGGGTAAGATGTTGCTGAATCTTCTTGATGCTTTCCCTTTACAGACTTGTGTGTTATCTTGAATGAACAAAAAAGGAAATGCAGTACTGTAGCCATTCTGTCTATGCTCTGACACATCTTAAAACAGCTTTTCTCCCTGGCTTCAGCAACGTGCATACCCCAGGAATACTTTCCTTTCAGCAGCCCTCTTGTTCTGTGTTCAAGAGCAGAAGTAGGCAAGTACAATTAGTTATATCTGCAGTGGGTTTTTAAGTCTGGTAAGGCCAGTGTGTGCACTCTTTGTTGGTGCCGTTTCTCTGTTGTAGCTAAAACAGTAATTGGTTACACATCTGCTCTTTGCTGTTACTCTGATGAAATATTTCCTGTGGCTGAGTACATCTGTTACAGAAAGGTAGGTGGCGGAACTTTAATTTAACACACTGTAAAATATCCTGTGAGTTTAATTAAACAGCATATCTGAAATACCGGAGTGTCTTTGCATTCAGCAAGTAGTAACCACCTGTGCTCTAGATGTTTTCTAGGACATCTTTTCCTCCCCTACTTCTGCACGTTTACACTGTTAGAAAGGTTCTGTCGAGGCTTTGACAGATCATTGTGTGAAGTCTATGCAAATGTAGTGTTTTCCAAAACCATTGAGCAGAATAGCTCAGTATGTCTCTTAATCTCACTTTTTAGTACTACAGTACTTGTGAACTGCCACCCCTAGTGAATATAGTTTAGTAATACAATACACTTCCTCCTTCTCCCCCTCTCCCTTTTTTCTCAGAAAGTACTTTTGTTCACCTTTTTTACTCTTGATTGCTAGTTTTTAGCTTCTGTGAATTTAGCTTCACTTGATTCAGGAAGCAAGATTCAAATCATTCTTGGTGATTTTTCCATCCTACTTGTGGCATTATTGAATAGAAGGAAAGTGAACTTAGTGAGTTTTTCTTTTCAGAACCCATTTGGAACACTCAAAAGTTAATATTAACTATATCTGGCTAATAATATATAATGGATTGTTTTGAAGCACTTTTTCCTTACTTGGTTTGACTGGGATTTGGTGCCTAGCCTTGACTTGTGTTTATGTTTTCCCTCAGCCCCTCTTTCCTGTTGTCTGGCGTGTTCTAACTACAAAAATTTCAAAAAATTGAAAGACTTTGACTGGTTTGTGTACTACTGACTGTTTCACTAATCAATATTTAATATGGTTTTCATAGGATATGTAACATGACACTGATATTCTGGACAGGTAATTTTCATTGTTTGAAAACCTTACATAATAAGGGGAATCAGGTAACTGCTAGAAATGAGCACCTTATTTTTTAGCATCATATTGCCAAGGATCCATTTTGTGAAATCTACTCTTGAAAAACCTGTAGCTTCTTATTGCTAAGAGTTGCAGTTAGAATCAAAAGAGTTCTGAAATTGTCAAAGTGAAGTTAATATTTAAAGGGACACTGTCACTTTTTAAAAACTGAATTTAAATCCTGGTTCTAAAAAACCTCTTTAATTATTGCTCCCTTACTCAAAGTTTGTAAGGCTGTTTGGTGGGATTCAGAACAATAATATTAAAGGCAGTGAAGCTATTCCCTTTGGCTTCTCCTTCCCATCCTCTGTATGCACATGCCTGCTTGTGGCCTCTTTGGTTTCAGCTTTGCTGTGGCTGTGTGCACCCTCCTGCCGAGCCTGGGAACAGCTGCATGTTTGCCCTCTCCAGAACGTGCATGGGTGGTGTGTCATGCTGCTGCATGAGGAGAGGGCAGTCCCTGGCCGTGACACTGGCTGCAGGTGAAGTGCTGCTACCAAACAGAGACAGTAGTGGACGTGTTTTCTACCCAATCTGCTCTGTTCGCTCACGAGCTGCGAAAGTAGAAACTTCTATGTAGTGAATGTGAGAATTTTACTCTGTAAAGATGTAATCTCATGCCTGTGACTGTGTCCCTTTAAATTCTATGTGCTAGAGTTTATAGCTGCCAAATCTGTATGTACTGGTGCTGAGTGCTGCAGTTGATTAATTGAGGGAAGAGATAGCATCCAGAGGGACCATGACAGGCTTCAGGAGTGGGCCCATGCAAACCTCATGAAGTTCAACAGGGCCAAGGGCAAGGTCCTGCACCTTGGGTTGGAGCAATACCTAATATCAGTGCAGGCTGGAGGGTAAATGGCTTGAGAGCAGCCCAGCAGAGAGGGACCTGGGGTACTGGGGCATGAAAAACATGAGGCAGCAATGTGTGCATGCAGCACAGAAAGCCAGTGGCAGACAATGGCACAAGAAAGATGTGGACCTGTTAGAGCTGGCCCAGAGGAGAGCCACAAAAATTATCAGAGTGCTGCAAACCTCTTCTGTGAAGAAAAGCTGAGAGAGATGGGGTTTTTAGCCCAAGAGGATTCTCTGGAGAGACCTTATCAGGGTTTTTCAATACTTAAAGGGAACTTTGAAGAAAGAGAGACTTTTTACCAGGGCCTGTAGTGATATGACAAACGGTAATGGTTTTAGCCTAAAAGAGGGTAGATTTAGATTAAATAGAAGGAAACATTTTTTACAATGAGGGTGATGAAGTGGACACAGGTTGCCCAGAGAGGCAATGGATGCCCCATCCCTGGAAACATTCAAGGTCAGGTTGATCAGGACTCTGAGCAACCTGATGGAGATAAAGATGCCCCTGCCCATTGCAGAGGAGTTGGACTAGATGACCTTTAAAGGTCCCTTCCAATGCAAATCGTTCTATGATTTTATGGAGCAGTCAAAAAAAGGATATTTCTTGGTAACATCCTCCAAAATGAAGTAGTTTGGCAGAAAGGGCAAGTGGAAACTAACAGAGTTAAAACAATGCCTAGTAAGGCATAACCCACGTTAACATCTTTGTGTATGACTGCAGTTCAGGAGCCACATCTGGCAGGGATTAGAAATTGCCTTTTGTTCTTTTTTAGCCCCCTCCGCCCCCAGATCTTAAGTGAAATGGTGTTAATGGATTTATGGGATTATATGTAGCTGTGTGTATGAATAAAACTGTCTTAACAAATCTGCGTGTGTGCAGATGCTTTGGGCCTTAAAGAGTAATCCCAAACTGCAGAATATGGTAACTGAAAGCCATTGAAAAGTGGTTCCCAAGAGAGATAGGAAGGAGGGTGGAAGAGGGGAGAATATATATATTTGCTTGGGATCTGATCCTCTTTTGAGAAGAAATAGAAATGTGATGAGCAGGGAAAACCTGTTCCTCGTTCTTGACCATATGTCCGTGAACAGGAAGATACATAGTGAAGCCCAGAAAATTGGCAATAACTGTTTATGGGATGGGCTTTTTTAAATTTTGTAAAGGAATCTAGCCACAGTGAATAGAAGAATTTAGGCAAATAAGAAACTACCCAATGGTAGTTCTTTCTAGTCTTCTTTAATTTGTGAATATAGCTAATTAGTTACTACTGATTAATCACACATAAAAAGCTCTGATGGGATTAGGTGCGGGGGAGGACTCTGTGGAGTCCAGAGGATATGAAAAAAAAATTTTAGTGCAGTACAGGTCACTGGTGCAACCTGAATTTTATTTTAGACTGTGGAATTGGTGTCAGGTTACTGGAACTTGGTTGTTCCAAAAGCTAATTAAAATACCAAGTTTTTTAATAAGGATGGATGGGCATTAAAATCTTAACTAAATCTAGTCTCATTTTGATACAAATTTCTGTATCTTTATACATTTTCATTTTGTGATATAAAACCCAAAGGAGATTTTGAGCTACTGTTATTCATGGAGCATACTGTGTTTTTAGTAAGGTATGCTTTTCCTTGGCTTTATGATTTGTTAAAAAGCTGAAAACACCATGTCAAACCCCTGAAATGGTTAATGCCTGATCTTGTTAATAGTGATGGTGCTCATTCCTAGCGTGAGATCCTGCGTGTTGGCGGATCTTAAATTGGAAGTGGCCCTGGGTTTGGTTTAAATTTTCTCTGATCAACTTATTTAAAAGGAAGCTCAGTTGCCTGGTTAGCTTTGCCATCTCTGCTCTCCTATTCCTCTGCAGACTATTGCACCTATTTTAAGTTTTAATTGTTGTTTCAGAAATAATTTATGCTGGAGAATGAATTTTTATTTTGTTCTCAGTGTGCATGATTGAAAAATTTTGGGTAATCAATCCTGAAACATTTGAAATGTTTGACAACTGGTACCCCATGAAACAAAAAGTAATTTCTGTTGAATGTTGGGTTTAAATTTTAAAAAATCCTGTAATCAAATGTTTGTAAAAATAAGATTTTGACAGTAAAGAACATATTCTCCATATTTATGCAATCAAAAATAATTTGATTTTTTTGTACATATTCTCCACGTTTATGCAATAAATCAGACATAATTTGATTTTTCTTAAACAGGGGAAGCAGTAGCTCATACATGGTAATACTGTTTGGTGATACTGTCAGGTGTTTTCAGGCATATTGAAATGCATATATTTGGCTTTATCAAGGTGACAGAAATGAACCACATCACCAGCAGCCTGTTAAGTCAGGTGCACTTTCACTATTCTCATAATTTCATGGGCACTTTCATTATTAAGGGAAGTGAAACCATGAGCTGCCAAAAATGGTGGAAAGTAGTTTTCAGAACTTCTGTCATGAAAATTAATTTCTGCTTATGTCTGAACAAGGACATCTGTTAAATTTTGTATAGTAGCACTTAAGGTTGAATAATACATTTTTAACCTGACAGTGTTCCTAAATTACCATGTTTGCTTTCATTTTCCAGCTGGGTTTTAATTTTGCATGCATTTCAGTGAACTATAGTATGCATAATAGTTGTTTCCTGGAAGCATTTTGGGGCTGTCTCTGCTGGTGTTCTCCAAAATGAGCAAGGAAGTGGAATTTATTTTCCTTTTGTGGAGGTTTGTTAGCTAATGAATAAGTAATGCTGAAGTGATTCCATTCTATTTACATATATGCATATGATTTTGAACTTAATGTTGTTTGAAGAACGGCTGTAAGTAAGCGGGATCTCTTCTTTTTAATGACAACCCAAACAACTCCAAAGTTTAGTAGAACTAAATATTTCCATTTTGATAAAAATATTTAAGTTGTGGTTAGTTTGGCAAAGCAATTTGTAATGTGTAATGCTTGTCCTTAGTTTATCATAGGAGCCTCTGTGAAGCTGTTTTTTTGAAGTAATGCCAATAGAAAGTGGAAGTTGTGCATCTGCTCGCCAAGCAAAGCAGA
Source organism: Corvus hawaiiensis (assembly GCF_020740725.1). NCBI lineage: Eukaryota > Metazoa > Chordata > Aves > Passeriformes > Corvidae > Corvus > Corvus hawaiiensis. The sequence continues at coordinate 10,600,590 of NC_063213.1, forward strand.
AACGTAAATCTCACAGCCTTTCCATTCGAAGAACCAACAGTTCCGAGCAGGAACGGGCAGGGCTGCAGAGAGACATGTTGGAAGGGCAGGTAAGGTGATGCTTGGGAGCCTACATCACTTTTTAGATGTGTTTTCTATGGGGAGAAGCTAAACAAACTTAAATATTGAAATATATCCAGTAAAGCTGGAGGAAAAACAGATTTTGTTGCTTGTAAGTGCTCTCTGGCTTTGGAGATCATTGATGTGGATGTTGACAATGTTTCAGGTTCTGTTGAGACCTGTGGAGTTTATCAGCTTCTCTGTAGTCTTACATGAATGATAAAACCATAAAACGATATAAAACCCAGCCTGATTATTTCAGTGCAAGCTTCCCCTCCACGTGCAAAAAAAAAAAAAAAAAAAAAGTTCAAGATTGATTCTTGATTTCATAAGTTTGCATTTAGAATAGTAGCAACCCAGAAATATGAATAAACCAAATACTTCTTATGATGACTCTGATAGGGAAAATATTAGTTGGAAGGCTGTCCTGTATTCCTTTCCATAAAGTGAACAAATACTGCCTGCCTGACAGAAGTGTGAGCTAACTCAGATTTTTGTTTGTGTGGGGTTTTTTTGTTTGGCTCAAATGAAGGTGTGCTCTTCTGTGGATTAAATTTAAGGGAAAGAACAGCAGCCACTGCTTCTGTAGCTTTCTTAATCACATCAGTGTAGCAGGTGCAATCTGGACTTGGAGTGTTGCACTTAACAATTCTGGTATTACCTTTAGGTAAGGCTTCTGTCGGAAGCAGTGCTGGCAAAGATAAGCAAATATGAGTTTAAAAGCTATTTATTGTCAAATTGACTACACAGTGTTAGATGATGCAAAACTCGATTTTTATTGGAGAGGTGGTTTGAAATACAAATGGAGTTTGGCTATGAGAAACCTCACACTGAAGTCTGCAGATACTCTGAAGGGAAAAACCTGGTGTTTTCTCAGTGTTGTAATTGGGGTTTTTTTTTAATTGAATACATTTTTTTCAGTAAATCATAGCATTAGTTTTCTGGGAATTAACAGAGCCTAGGTTGTTGCTTCTAGTCACTTAGAAGTTGGAGAATGCAAGTACTTGGGTAGAAAACTGTTCCTGCATTTGGGACTACTGCAGCCTTACTTCAGGAAAGGAGTGAAGGGCAGCTGAGAGGTCATGAGATGCTGTCACCCCTGCCTACTAAACCAAAATGTTAAGCTGTTTTAGTATTTCTTAGCAAACTCTAAGTGTATTATGCTGTAATACATAGCTGTTTAAAATGTTTTATCTACCATCTTGTTTAATTTTGTTGACCTTGAGAAGCCAGGTGGCAGAGTCTAGCAAGTAGAGAGTATTAATGCCCCTTTACAGTGGAGCTGTAGAACACATGAGAACTAGCTAAGGACTTTTGCAGATAAAGAGATAACATTATTACATACTGTTTTAATAAGCTATTTTAAATAATGCCAACTTTAGAGGGACTAAAGGAAGTAGATGCATTTTACTATGCTGGTTACTTCATTACAAGTTTAGATTTGCTTATGCTTTCAGGCTTTGAGAAGTGGTTTGAAAACCTTTTCTACATCTCTCTTTTGATTGCAGAAGTTGTAGGATAAGTTAGTTTCTTCCATAATCTTGCTGTATGAAATTATTGGGTAATTGAATCAGAAAGAATTCTAACTTCGGTGTTTCTCTTAATAGTGTTTCATTTATTTAATATTCTTGTTTAATCAGTTTAGTTTCAAGTTGGTTTTAGTTAGGATCTATTTTGCTTCTGATTGTCTGTGAATGCCTGAACAAAAGTATCCTGTCAAGGGAGAGGCAGGTGAAGAAAGGAATGATGTAGGGCTTAAGGAGCATGGTCCCCCTTCTTCCAGAACAGTGCCACAGCTTAAACCAGCTGTGAACCTGTGTAAAACTGAATTGTGCACAAAGCAGGTGTGCTCTGTATCATGGCTATGAGTTGTTTCTCTTGCTCTCTCTTTAAAACTTTGGAAATAACTTACACAGCCAGGGTCATGGCAGGCCTTTCCCGCTGTGCCTGCAGACAATTCCCGGGGCTGTGGCGGAAGGTGACTCAGTTAAGTGAAAACTTTTTAAAAAAGAAGTTCATAGCTGGCTACCTAGGTAAGTAGTAAGTGTAGTAAGCCAATTTACATGTTGTATTCACCTTTCTAACCCATTGCATGTCAACTTCTAGTTTACTTTATCAACTGAAGGTATTCTTTTTTTCTTGAACTGCAAACATCTTGACATTTAAAAAAAAATTCCCACTTTTTATTTTTTTTAAATGAGTTGTACATGTATCTTGGTTTATAATTTTTCTCTAGTAAAGAAAACCAAAACAAATACCATAGGTGAGTTGAATTCTATCCCTTGAAAGAGAAAGAATATATAAAATGAATAATTTTATGATGCACAGAGCTATCCATTTTGTGTTCTAAACTAGCAGTAGTTTTAATTTCCCTCCTTGCTGGGACATTGAGATAACTGTTAAAATCAGTTCAAGATTGAAGGCTAATTGTATAAAATATATGTAAAGAAAAATATAATCCCCAATATTTTGCCTCCTAGGATTCTAAGTTACCATCTGCTGTCCGGAATACACTCCTTGAACTTTTTGGACAAATAGAGCGGGAATTTGAAAACCTGTATATTGAAAATTTGGAATGTGAGTATCTATTTTTTTCTGGCAACTTAGGAATTGTTTGTATTTAGGTTATAGTAACACTAATTAAAACACCTTGGATATTATAGTATAATTAGTGTAGCTTTTCTGTGAGGAATTTAAGAATTGTTTTGAACTTGCAGCCAAAGATGGAATTTGTACTTTTCCAGAAAAATTCCTTTCTTAGCTCTTTGACCCGAGCAGTGAGAACTGATTTGTGTCAGCCCCCCTTGACTCTTGGGCAAAGCCAGTGAAGGGTCTATCTCCTTATCATTGTAGGCTCTAGTGGATTTAATGTTAATCTGGCAGTAACTCCATTCAGCCTTTGAAGTTCGTGAATTTGTTTTATATTTACAGACTTAATTTTAATGATGCAGTATTAGTAAATAAAATTGGAAAAGCGACTTACTTGAAAAAGTGTAAAATGGGGTGGTTTTGAATCAAACGACTTAAACATTGCATAACCAGCACGTGCAGCTGTTCAGGAGTTTTGAAGTCATGCATTCAGATAAAAATTCCAGGTGTTATCTGAAAAAGATATTTGTTCAATGACAGTGCAGTTGTCTGATAATGTAAGTGATCCAAGTTGATGCAAGAGGATCCCAACTTAAGTGACAGGCCTGTACAGTAATACAGTAAAGCCTCTGCTCAATTTCCCTTGCTGGAATTTTAAGCTGTGTTGCATTGGTTTGGCTTCTGAATTGTGGAATCTGTCTGATTTGGCTCCAAGTCAATTTTTTTTCCACACCTGATCAGTTCCCACAGTTAAACCAGTCATTCATGTTATTGAAAAAAAAAAAAAATTTCTTGCCTGCTTTTTTGAAAATGTGCTGGGTTTTTTATTCTCTTAAAACCTGTGATTGTGTTGGTTAAAGGCTGCCATCAAAAGTACACCGTTTTTAGTGACAATTTGCACAACTGAATTCTCAGCCTCCTGCTGAGAAGTTGGCTGGTAGCAAGAAAAGAAGAGTTTCCCTCCCCAGCCTTCAGAAATGCTTGTCAGAAAACAAGTGGTGGATTTTTACCCTCCAGAGTATGGTTATTTTCCTCCTTTTCAATTTCCATTTCTTTATATGCTTTCTTCACCTCACAGCTCTAGTTATGGTTGTGGTCTCTTTTCACTCCCCTGACAATTTCTAAATTTTTCTCTTCTCTGCTCAGTCTAATGTTTTTTGTTCTTGGTCTAATTCCTGTACTAGTGCTTCAGCTACTGTATACAGATTTTAAAAAAAAATCCAAAGTATAAAAAATAGTCATTTGCAGCACTACCTTTCTTGTGAGACTCTAGTAGGAGACAAGTATTCAGGGAGAATGCTATTTTGTGGTTAATAAAACCTTTGTTAAGAAAGGATGTGTTAATTCTGTGGCTAAAATATTTATGATGCTACAAGTCTTTTGTCTTCTGCTGGATTTAATTCAATACAGATGGGCCATGTATTTAACAGAAATGGTTTTGTTAATCCTTAGCCTCATTTATTAGTAAGAGTAATTAGAAGCCGCCAATGCTTTCCATGGAATCTGGGTCAAGGTTGATCTCTGGAAAATTCAGCATGAGTCTTGGTTTTTGTCTTGGTGAGACCTACTTTTATAAAATCCCAGTTGATCTCTTTTCCTCTCCTTACCATAAAACAGCTTACTTACTAACCATAACAGTTCTTAAATAGTATGTTAATGCTGTTATTAATGATAGCCAATTTTTTGTAGTAATGTGAATTTCTGGTTTTGGTAGTGCGTAGGGAGGTTGATACACTGAATGAGCGCTTAGCAGGTGAAGGACAGACAATTGATGGAGCTGAACTGAGCAAAGGACAACTGAAAACAAAAGGTAAGAGAGCCACAAAGAATCCCAAACCAGTATTTTTGAATTGACTTTTTTGTACTTTGTTGACCAAAACTTAGAATGTTACTGAAGGGAATTAATACCAGTTGCTTATACAAACAAGGTAATGCTGTATTTGAAATATCTTCCTTTGAATTTATTTGTCTCAACAGCCAGTCATAGTACCAGTCAGCTTTCTCAGAAATTAAAGACAACTTACAAGGCATCTACTAGCAAGGTATGAGACAAATTAAATCTCTACTCATCCATGTGTGAGACTAATGTGACTGTCTTTTAAGTTGTAAATTGTGGTTTCTTTAAGCTGGGTAGTGCTGGTCTGTAAGTAAATCTGCCTCCTAAGGAGCAGGATGTTTATCTTGGATTCATCGATTATCCATTACTTAACCCATACCATATGATATTTTTACAATAATTGCTCGCCTTTTTTGAAGAAGATATGTTGGAGGGGAGAGTGTGCACATGTGTATGTGGGAGTGCTGTTTCATATGTAGACAAAAAAAAAGTAATTGTTTCATGAGGGAAATAGAGAACTTGGTAGTGGATTTCTGAATGAAGATTTGGGTATTGCAGTTGAAATGGGAATTTAAGTAGGCACCTTGTCCTGTTCCACTATAAAAGGGGTAGCCGGGAAAGGATTCTTTTCATAGATTTTTCTGATGAAAAATCAAGCACTAAGACGGCAACATTATGTCTGAAAACCGTTTATTGAAATCAAATAAAAAAAACCAACAAAAAACAAACAAACAAAAAAAAAACCCAAAAAACCACAACTAAGTGTTCTTATTAAAAAAAGAAGGAGGTGGGGGAGGAACAGGAAAAAGGAGCGGGGGGGGGGGGGGGGGGGCGGCTACAAACAGAAGGCAGGGGACAGCGTTGCCACAGAACCCCGGCTATCTGTCAGCATCGCTTTGGCACACGGAGCGTGCGCGTTGTGAACCGCGGTGCGTTTGCGTAGCTGCCGTGGCAGGCTGAGCGCCACTTTTAAAGAGCCGCAGGCTGCGTGTCCCTTCCGTCGGCAGAGACGGGCTGCTGGGGCTGCAGGCGCGCTCTACCGCCGCAGCGGCGGGCTCTCAGCGGCGGGGCGCGGCGGCTGCGGGCGGCGGGCACGAGCTGCGTGAGGGCAGCGGCTGCGGATGGCGGCTACGAGCTGGGTGAGGGCAGCGGCCGCGAGCACGAAATCCTCACGTCGACAAGCTAGTTCCCGGAATTGGCACAGCAGGGCCAAACAGGCACAGGCAGGGAAACAGGATCTCAGGGAAGAGGGCGCGAAGGCGGGAGCAGAAGGGGCCGAGCTGACCCTTCAGGCGACCCAAAACGAAAAGACCTCGTGGTGTTGCGGCTAGCTGCTTTTATGTGCCCCTAAACTCCCCCACTCGGCTTCGCGGGCCCATTTTTGGTGGGCATTTTTGGCGGGCATTTTTGGCAGGCGCCTTTCGCGGGCATCCGGGTACTTCACCAGCAAGCGTGTGGGGCGGGGAGCTGCTCGCAGTCCAACCATGGGAGCTCTCTCTGCCCTGATTTGGCTGCCAGGGGAAGCCTCTCTGGGCGCAGGGCAGCACAGATTAGGTTTGGGTTTTTTTTTAGAAATTTTCTTCACCTCATTTGTGACATATGTTGAGGCATATATATATTGGTCCCTCTCACACCTCTATGTGTACTATTACAAATTTCCTTTTAAAAATAATTTTTATTTTTAGCTATGACACTAGAACAATTTGTTGCCTTTGTGTTGCAAGCCTTGCTCATCAGTAGCTAGTGATCTTTTTTTGCTTGATGTTTTGGCACAATTAACCTTTCTGATGCTTTTCATTTTGTACATCTGCATCAACCTGATATTTTTGTTTTCCTTGCTCTCTCCCCTTTTTCAATTTTTACAGGGAGTTTACCTGCTTCTCTTTTTTCCCTATATCAGAGTAATTTCCTGATACATTATTAAGCATAAATAAAACGTGAGGAAACCGCATTCCCTCACATTTTCCTCACAGAGGTATGTGAACCAGCTGTATAGGCAGCTCTGTGGTGACCTGTAATGCAGGCTGATATGCCGTGTAGATGTCTTGGAAATACCTTCTCTTAAGTATGAAAGTTTGAGAGTAAGAAGGTGGTAGTGAAATAGACTGAAGCTACTGTGATTTATCTTGTCTCCTTTTTATTGTGCTGTTTTCCAAACTTTTTTTCTTACCAATTTGCTGCATAGAGGTGCCTCTTTTAAGAGTTAATGATTTGCAAATTCTCTAATGAGACCACTTAAATAAGGACAAGTTATTATTAATAGGGGCTGTATAGTTTTGGTACACCTACTATGTAGTTATGGATTAGTACCCTCTAGTGTAGTGTAGTGTTGTGTTTTGTGGGCTTTTTGGTTTTGTTTAGGTTTTTTTTTTTGTTGTTTGTGGGGTTCTTTTATTTTGTTTGGATTTTTATGGCAGGTGTTAAATTCTTGTCTTCTTTTACTTTCTTGCAATGTAACACTTGTATTTTTTCCTGAGCAAGACAGGCAGACCTCACAGCTTCAGCATGGGAAGCTGGGAAGTATGAGGTGGAGGCTCCTGGGTAACTGATGTGCATGCACAGCAAAGCAGCCATGAGTAGTGGAGCATGAAGAATTTAATACCTGAACATTATGCACATCTGTTGTGTCAATTGGTGCCAACAGATGTCTGAATGTGCTGATGTATTTCTTATTTCTTTATTTTCACAACTTTGAGTCAGAATTTACTGGGGACTAGGCAAGAGCTGAGGGAAATTACAACATTGAGAGCATCTCTGTCCAGTGTGTTCTTTGAAACCTTAATGCACTTCACAGAAGTGCTTTATTTTGACCTCTCCTTCCTTCCTACACAGAAGAGTCAAAGCTGTAACCTTTTGTCTCTTGACCCACAGAGAGAATATAACAAAGAGTTAGGAAGGAGTGTAACTTTCTAACAGACTGTGATTTTTCCATCTGTACCCTGACTGGATGTAGAGTTCCCCAATATCCTATCCGGGAAAGAGACGTGTAGAGTTTTAAGAGTTCAACAGCTCTGAAATTCTTATGACTATACTTTCTATGTGTCTTAAATGAACAGAGCTGTTTCCCAAAATGGTTGTGTTCCAAACTCACTGGGGCAGTAGATTACAAGTTTTCTCTTCAGCCCTTCCTTTATACTTCTACCATACAGGGGGTTTCTTGGGTGTGTGGTTTTTTGGATTGGTTGTTGTTTTTTTTTTTTTTGTTTGTTTGGTTTGTTTTGTTTTGCCTGTAGAAAATTAGAAGAGACTTAAGTTTTACAAACCGATTGTTTTGTGCAGTTGCACACAATTACATTTTTCAGATTGGCAGCGTATATAGAATTAATTTTTTTTCTTAAAAGACCTTTCACTATTTGCTTAATCTAAAGAGAAGACTGATCCTTGACTGCTTTAATATTAGTAAAAAATACTAGGGCTAAAGCGATCTGTTCATTCTCTTGGGGGAAATGCTGAAGTGAACATTCTTAATTCAAGTCCTTCATATGAAATTTCCATACTGGAATACTTTTCATCATTTAGCTGTATATAAAGTTGGCAAAACTCATTTCAGAAAAGCGTTGTTTTAGCAGCAAGGGTTATCCACCAGTGTCCAAATCCTGAAGGGGTAGAGTAGATTTAACACTTGGTATTCTTAAAAGTAATTTTTGTTAACAGACAAGATTCTGTAATTTAGCTGCAGTTGGTTTTAGATGCAGGAATCACTATATGAAATCCATGTTTTGATGGTAACAAAATGTTATGGCTGCTGTTAATGATCCCTGGCTTATGAAAGTTGTTACACATCAGGAAAGCATCAATTGTTTATGCAAAGTCCTAAAATAAACTGAAGTGCTGTAACTTGCTCCATCCAAACTAAATTCCAGGATCTCTGATTTGTCTGGATCAGGATAAAGACTCTTAGAAGAATATTTTTATTCACCCAGTAGTTGAAAGGAATAAAACTTTCTGGCTATGTAGTTCTTGTTCGCACTGCTTAAAGTTGCTTCACATGACATTCTGTTCATCAGGTACAGTGTAATTCTGCTGGACTGGTGCTGAGTTGATCAGGTTTTCATTCTTACTTTGAATGTGCCCTGTCTGTGTAAGAAACGTTTTTACAGGTGCCTCACTCTGTTTGCCATGCAATTGTTTCAGTTTGTATACAATTTTCACTTGTTTACATAGTAAACAATTGCTTACCTATTAGTAAATCCTTTTACAGAAGGAAGTACATGAAACTGTATCAGTTTAAGAAAGAGGACAGACAAAAGTGAAACACACTCAGGATGTGGTTCCCCATTTATTTGTATATGATGATCTACTGAAGTTACTTCAGAAATTTTCTGCACTACAGAGACATCTTTTTATCACGTTGCATGTTCTTTACCTTTCCTGGCTTGGGACATTGTTTATGTGTGTTTACCAAAGCAGGAAGTAGTCCAGGCCCTGTCTATTTTATCCAATTACTGGTATGTGAAGGGCAGCAAAAAAAGAAAGGGAAAAAAGAAGTGTGGAAAAAGTGGGTGTTGAATAAATACCTGTATCAGGATATTTACTATTGGATGGTGTTCTTGAACTCTTATCTTCTGTGTGTTAATTAAAAGACTGCTAATACTCCAAAAGGAGTTTTATATTCTTGCCATTAAATGATAAGTGAAACCACTGTCCAGCAGTTTTGGAAATTCTTTGTTTGTTGGTGGGCTAGAAAATTTTTCTCCGAGAAGAATTTTTCATGAGGGTTTGACTCAACATTAGAAAGACAGAATGCAAGCACAGTCTGAATGTGGGGTTGAGAGCTGGAAAATACCAGGTTTGGAGTTTAAGCTGAGTGCTGTATTAGTCCTTTCCTGTTAGTACTTAATTCAGCTGTTCTGCTTCTCAGACATGAGTGCATTTAGTTTAAGGACTGTGTTCAGTGTGAAAGTTGCATCTGTAGGATTGTGTTCAAAATACAGGAAATTCTGCAGTACGGTTGAACTAATAATCTTTAGCATTAGCCTGTTCTCTTTTCAGTGCGTCTTTAAGGACTGTTCCTTCTGCTGCTGTGAAACCAAAATGCATATTAGCTGACAATTTGGAATTCAAATAGGGCATTATCATTTCATCATAGGAGAGTTGACATGCTCAGGATTTGGAATGCTCTTGCAGATTTTCTTTTAGCTTTAAAAACCTTTTTTGAAGTAATTTGCTTTAATGACATCTTAAGGCCTTCTATTTTAATACCAGAAACTAATGGGATTTTAACCTTAGTTTACTGTCTGAAATGTAGACTTAATTAACTTTCTAACTTTTACTAAGCTGTAGATAAGTCTTAATGTGATTTGTGTTGAAGTATTTAAAGGTTTTGATTTAACTGGTCAGATACCTGTCCGTAATTCCATGCTGAGGAAAACACTGATAAATTGAAGTTGTCTTTTTGTTTCAGTTTAACAAAGCTTTTGAGGTAGTCTTTCTCAAAGAACAGTTATAAGCTTCAAGACTTGTGGGGTAAAAATAGGGTGTTTGTAATGGTGGTTTTACTTTTTAAAGCCATCTTTCATGACTCTTGGTTTCAGTTGTCTCTGGAAGTGTTCAGCAAGACAAACTTTTTTTTTTTTTAATATTGCACTCCCCTTTATCTGAAAATGTAGAATTTCTGCAATTTGGTTCCTTTCTGTAGATACTGGGTGTTTTCAGCATTTCTGCATTGTAGTGACTTGTAGTTTTACTGTTTTACTAGACTTTTCTTCCTTTCATTTGGTATTACATATGCACATACTAATTTGGATTTAATGAGTCTTTTCTGTTTTTCCCCTAATAGCTTCACTTTGAGGGAGCATACTTATCACATGTTTAGATGAGTTTGACATATTTTTTTAAAAGCTTCATTACACAAATAAACAGGCATATGCTCTCAGGTTAATGTTTGATTTGATTAGCTTCATGCAGTTTTAAAGATAAACAGCAGTGAGTGTTTTAAATTGGAATGTTTCTGGGTTTTACTAGAATTATATAATAAGTACATTTTTTTCAAAGACACTACACTGGCTAGCAGGGACTGCCTGAGTTATCGGATGTACTTGTTTGGGAATAGGCAAGGAAAGTTTTAAGGTCTTTTGCTGGGTTTGGTCTTTTTCTTCTTTTTTTCCCATTAAAATCCTTACCCAGACTGAATGGGAAATGCACTCTGCACTTGTACAACTCATTATTCCAATAAGATTGCATTACTGTAGTACAGAATAGTTTGTCTTGCATTCTGTAAAAGGGCTGCTATTAAAAAAGAAAAAAAAAAGAAATGAGAGGTATGTTTGCATCCAAACTCACTTTCCGGCCATCAAATGTCAAAATTTTGACAATAGGGTATTGTCAGAACATTAAAGAATCATGGAAAAGTTAATGTCTGTTTTTATTTGTGAGATAATTACTTAATCTTGGATCAATGTGGAAAAAAAATGTTGGTGTCTCTGCTATTTCAGATTGTATCCAGTTTTAAAACTACAACATCAAGGGCAATCTGTCAACTGGTAAAGGAATATGTTGGCCACAGGGATGGTATTTGGGATGTCAGTGTCGCGAAAACTCAGCCAGTAGTGTTGGGAACTGCATCTGCTGGTAAAGTTTTGTGTTGCTTGAATGTTTAGAAAATGCTTAAGTCGCTAAGCTATAGCAAATACAGATCCAAAGCATACTTGGAAACGGAGCTCCACGCTGAAAGAGTCCTTTTAAAGAAATTCTGTAGCTGAAAAATTCTTAAAATGGGAATTTCCTTTTCCTTAGAGGGTTCAATTATACTTGTTGGTCTTTCTAAAACTTGTGCCAGTTCACTTCCATGCAGGTCGTACTCTCCTTAGTCAGCTTCGCATGTTGGGTGGTGTGGATGGGTGGGATGGGGAGCTGCTTGCCTGGGGAGGCCTCTGGCACAGAACTTCATACGGCTGGATACAGAGACTCCTGCAGGCTTTCTATCCTAGCATTGTTTAGTCTTTGTTTTATAGAAACTATACACGTGGTCATAGTTTGCATATTCTTGTATTCTTGCGTTCTGTCTTTTGCCTAAGAACACAGGGACAGCTAAAAGTGTTAATTTTCAGTCCTTTTTACTTTATTAGATTTATTCCTTCCCACTTGAGGGGGAACAAGTACTAATGAATAAGTCATTAAATCTATTATAGTCCAAAAATCAGTATAGATATTTGTGTAGTTTTAGAAAATTATTAGGGAAATAAATCATAACTAGACAGAATCAGTCAATTTGAAGTGATAGTCTTTGGAAGCTGGAACAGAATCTGAAGGTACTGACTAGATCAGTATTTACAGACCAGAAACCTCTGCTTTTTGGACTGACCTGTTACAATTTTTATGTGCCTGCTGAGGGGCACATTTTATCTTTGTGTGCGACATCTTGTCTTTGTCCTGATTTAACTTGGAAACAGCCATTCTCCAATTCAGCGTTAGGTACTACCCACTTAAGTATTGAATTGTTTAATTTTGGGTGTGTCAGGATAAAGGAGAGGCATTTTGATTTCTTTTTTAAATTAATTTTTTTAGTGCTCTGCAGTGACCTGTATGCATTTGGAACTTCCATGCAGGAAGTAAATAGATTGTGCATAGAGTTCCTGTTTGTAGTGACTGCCTTTTCATCATGGGATGCTTTCTCTGATTTTTTTTGAGTCTCATGATACACAGCTGGAGCATTATATATGAAGCATGTAACCAAGTTAGGAAAAATATCAAAAGTAGAATTTGTCTTTCAATAGTTATTGCAAATTAATCTGATTAGGATAGCACCTTTACTTTTTGGGCAAGACGTGTACAATGATAAGAAAATGTTTTGTATATAAGGTGGTAGTCAAGAGTTCTACATTTAAAATCTTTCATATGGTATGTGCTAGAGTGGAAGATAACTTGTTTGTTGAAAGGGTAAAAATGAAAATCATATGTTTTTAACTATTTACAGCTGCTTTTTAATCTTTGTAGATCACACTGCTTTGCTGTGGAGCATAGAAACAGGGAAGTGCCTTGTCAAGTATGTCGGGCATGTTGGCTCAGGTAAGATAAGGGCATGTTGTGAAAACTGGGAACAGAGCATGGGAGGGGGAAATGTGTTTTGGCCAGCTACAGAAATGTTTATTGGGGTTTCACTTGCAGGTGTGCCAATATCATTACTAAGTCAATTGTGAAGTTCCACTAATTTTCATGCAGAGAGCATTTTGTAATATGATTCTTTATTGGAGAGGCACGTTAAGACAGTTCTGCAGATGCTAAGTGAATAAACAAGTCCATATAAAGAAATTTACAGGCACAGTTACGACACTCAGAAGTTAAATGTCACAACTTACTGAGGTCTCGTGTGTGCGGAGAACAAGGGAAACTTATATAATCCTAAATTAGCTGTCTTGCAGGATCTGTGTTATATTTGGGTTAGAAACTACAGATGCTGGGTGAATATCTGTTTGCACTTATTTGTTTAATATCCCATATATAATTTGCTGCATAATACTAAGATCTTGTTTTTAAGACAGTTTTAAGACAGTTAATTAAATATAGGTGTTTGTCTTTCTTTATACCAATATGAATATTGTGGATACAGGGTTTTTAAACCCCATCTTGGGTGGAGAGGTGCAGTGCAGTGAGTGTTCTTGATGTTAATCTTAATTTTTGGTATCCAATTTGACAAGAATCTGATTCGCCCCCTTCTGTCTCTTAATGAGTTACAATGCAGGATTTTGTAGACCAAAATTGGAGAGGTTTTCCATAGCTTTAATGTGCTGTAGAGAATGGAGCACTTTGAGTGATCATACCCTGGGAAAGTGAGGAACACAGTTACTGACCAGGATTGTTTAGTTAAGTAACTCAGCACATCACAGGAACTTTGTAAGGATACAAATAGAATTAAGTTCTCTAGAACTGCTTCAGCCATGAGTTGTACTTTTTCTTTCTGCTGTATGACTTTTCTCTCCTACAGCACAAAGATAAATACATAGAAAAAACTGGTAACACACTAATGTGTTCAGATATCTCGGGTTGCTTGCTGTATGGACCTTTAAGTTCTGTAAGGTCATGTTTGAAAACTTCACTCACTTGAACTTCCATGCTGATAGTTTTCTTCTAAAATTGCTATTTGGATAACTATGAAAATAAGAAGTTCTAACCTATATTTAAACAGCCGTGTTTAAACAACTGTGTTTGAACAACAACAAAAAAATTATACTGTATATAAATTTTATATAACTATACACATCTATAAACTATATTAGAAATAATGTATTTTTTATTTAGTAAAACTTCTTTTTTTTTGAACAGTTTGACAGTTGATTTGAAATGGTGCAAAGGTTTTGGGTGCCAGCAGCTGGTGCACCATAGAATTAGTTCAGTGTAAGGAGTATCTTTTTAGACTCACTGCACCGTGCTCTCCCAACATGTGCATCTATTTTACTTGTATAATGAATGGAAATGATTTCTAAATTCTGTCTTGAATTGAATCTTATGCACTGAAATGAAATGAAGAGCTTCGTTGGGTGATAGAATTCTTGCAGGCCTATTTTGAAGCCATTATGTTTTGACATGGTTGCAGGACTGAAATCCCATTTGTGTTACTTGCATCAGGTTTTCAGTCATTTCTTCTTGCAATCCTAAGTAATAAGCAGAAAGTTGATGGTAACATATAGTAAGTTTTCATTAAGTTAGAAATAATTATGAATACTTAAATTCTCTTTATGGAAGTCCAGAGCACTGTCCCCTGTCAGCTTATGTACTTCTTGAATGTGGTTTGTTTATCCTCTCTAACATGAATCACTTGTACTAGATTCAGGAAATAACTTTCTAGAAAATATGTGTTTGTTGTATAATCAATTACAGCTGCTTTCCTTGGTACTGCACTTTTATATCACCTAAAAGATCACAACCAAAAGTTGCTTAAAACTTAAGAAGACTTGATTTTTCAATACTTTTAATGATAAAATAATGGCGAAAGAATTCTTTTAGTATACTAATTTAAAACTTTACTTTGTTTCAAACAGTGAACTCCATAAAGTTTCATCCCACTGAGCAAGTGGCTCTTACAGGTATGTAAAGTTTTTTCATATGTTAAGTATATTAATCTTGATGGAAAAGAAGTGTATTTTGCTAAGTTGTTCTGGTTGTAGCCTCTCTCCCTATTGCTTTGTCAGCATCCTTGTTGATTAAATTATTTTTATACTTGAAGGCATAAAAAATCAGAGCTAGATCTTGCCATCTGTGTTTTTCATGTCATGTTGTCATTTGTGCTTCCCTGCTCCAAACCAGACACTGAGAATCATACATCAGCTGAATGTTCTGGAATTCATCCCGGAGTACTGAAAGAGCTAGTAGGTGTTATGGCAGGATACCTCTTGATTATCTACCAAAGGTCTTGGGAGCCTGGAGAGGTCCCTTCTGACTAGTGTTACTCCAATATTCCAAGAAGGGTGTGAGGAAAGATCCATGGAACTACAGACCTGTTAATCCAATCTTGGTTCCTGAAAAACATATGGAGATTATAATTTATTATTTAAAGAATAGTGCAGTCATCAGGCACTGTAAACATGGGTTCACAAAGGGAAGGTCCTGTTTAACTAATTTGACATCCTTCTAGGATAAGGTGACCTGCCTAGTGGCTGAAGGGAATGTGGTGGATTTAGTTTTTCTGGTTTTTAGTAAGGGTTTTGATGTTGTCCTTCACAGCGTTGTTCTGGACAAGTTGTCCAGCTGTGGGATTAGCAGGTTCACGGTGTGCTATGTGGGCAGCTGGCTGAAGGGCAGAGCTCAGAGGGTTCTAGTGAATGGGGCTGCATCTGGCTGGCAAAGGATCACCAGTGGTGTTCCTCAGGAATCAGTTCTAGAGCCAGCCCTGTTCAATAGATTTATCAATGACCTGGATGCAGGAATTGAATGCACCTTTCGCAAGTTTGTTGGTGATACCAAACTGGGAGGTACTGCTGATTCTCATGAGGGACAGGAGGCCTTTCAGAGGGATCCAAGTAAGCGAGGGCATTGGGCAATGATGGATGGGATGAAATCTAACAAGTTCAAATGCTGGATGCTGCAGCTAAAGCAGAGTAGTGTTGAGCACAAGTATAAATTGAGAGAGGAGTGGCTGGAGTGCAGCCCTGCAGAAAGGGCTCAGGGGGTGCTGGTTGTCAGCAGGCTTGATTTAAGTCAGCAGTATGCCTGGGCAGTCCAGAGGGCAAACCTCATCAAACACCCCACAACCAGCTGGTCAAAAGAGGTGAGTCAGTGTTGGTGTGGCCTCACCTGTAGTGCTGTGTGCAGTTCTGGGCCCCACAATTTAAGAAGGTTGTGAAGGTCCTTGAATGTGTCCAGAGGAGAACCCCAAAGCTGGTGAAATGGTGGGAAGTTGTGTGAGAAGCAGGTAAAGACTTTGGGTTTCTCTGGTTTGGAGTAAAGGAACCTGAGGGATGACCTTGTTGCTCTCTACAGCTTCCTGAGGAGGGGAATTGGAAAGGGATGTGCTGAGCTCTTTCCCCTGAGAGCCAGTGATGGGATGCATGGGAATGGCTCAAAGCTCTGCTGGGAAGTTTTAGGCTAAATATTAGGAAGCATTATTTTACCAAGAGGATCACCAGGTCCTGCAACAGGCTCCCTAGAGAGATGGTTGATGCTCCAGGCCTGTCAGTGTTTAAGAGGCATTTGGACAATGCCCGTAACAACACACTTTTATTTTTGATCAGCCCTGAAGTGGTCAGAGAGTTGAATTGGAGATTTGTTGTAGGTCTTTTCCAATTGAAATAGTCTGTTCTATCTATATGTATATCTATAAATGATATTTCCAGAAGTAAAGGAGAATGATATTGCGCTATTGGGTGTGCCGAAAAAGCAGTGTGAAAATAAGACTGTTAGTGTGAAGGTGTTTTCAGGCCTGAGCGTACCATCAGTGCAACTTCAGGTTTGAAAACTGTCTGATTGGTCTAATCCTGTGGTTCATATAGTCCAGCATTTAGGATACTAGCTTTGGGATTAAAGAGGTCTGGATTCAATTTGCCGCTATTAGGTAAGTCATTGTAAAATGATGATAATTGCTGCTGAGGTTAGAAATTAAAACACTTCTGCTTTCTGCATCTACAGTGGGCACTTAAAAGGAAGGTAGGGAGTAGCAGGCCTTCTGTCTAGGATTTATCTGTTTGGATTTTCCTGTTTTCATCTGCTAACTGTAGCCATTATTTTGTTACCATAAACAATTTTACTATGTAAAGTGACTTAAAACCCAAACTAACCTAGCTATAGACAGCTTTTGTTTGATTCTTATTCTCCCATTATTTTTCTGGGAGATGGTTCTGCAAAATATTTCAATTGAGAGTTCTCAGGGATTCTTTTTCTTCAGTGATAATTAATTTAGAACTGGTTAAAAAAAAAAAAAATCTTGCTGCTGATCCAGAATAGTGACATCAGAAATAATATAAGGTTGAGCTTTCTTCCAGCCTTCTTAGTCTGTTAGATGAGATACATTTCCTAGTACTTTCATATACATTGAGCTTGCCAGAATTTTGCATACTAATTACAAACTGTTTTTCTCTATCTAAACCATTCGGCTTGGTACCCCTCAGGTACTGGAACATATTCGTTCTGATCATAGCAAGGACAATCTTGAGTTTTGCCTTAGTTAATAATGAATAAGTCCATTTTAAAACAGATGGAGTTTAAAATCACATGGTACCTGCTGAGCTGTAAACTGCTACTAGTTAAGCTGAGTCATAAGGCAGAAGAGGAGTAGCTTACACTTGCTATTTTGGGTTTCTCATTAAAACCACAGTAAAAATATTTAATGGAAGAAATCATTGAATAAAGAACCCCAGTATTTTGAGAAACAATAAATGAATACCTGGTGATGTATCCAAATGTCACATATTGAACAGTGGTGAGACTCGTGTTCTGATGTGTAGTATTCAAATGTATGTTTCACTGTAGGAGTGATTAATTTGGTAGCTACTTATGTCTTGCATAATGAGTTACATCTGAGATGTTGAGACTTGCTTACCATGAAGTTCATAAGGGTATCTGTTAGGAAAGATAGATGCAACTTAGACAGTATTGCTAAATGTAATATTAAAGCTTGTTTTTATTGCCCATGGAAATGCTCTTATTTATTTTCCC
The DNA here is from genome assembly GCF_020740725.1 of Corvus hawaiiensis. Lineage (NCBI taxonomy): Eukaryota > Metazoa > Chordata > Aves > Passeriformes > Corvidae > Corvus > Corvus hawaiiensis. The sequence goes on from NC_063213.1 coordinate 10,618,201, forward strand.
TCTCTTTTTTTTACCTCTTTTCCTCTGTGCAGCATCTGGAGACCAGACTGCTCACATCTGGAGGTACATAGTACAGTTGCCTACACCTCAGCCAACTGCAGACTGCAATGTAAGCAATCAACCTACTGCAACTAAACTAATTGCACAGCAATTTCATCAGATACAGGTTTTATGATAAGACTAAATGTTAAATTTACACATAATTAAAAAATACATGATCTCAGGACTGCCAAAGGTGGGATTTTAAGGTTTTAGTTGAACAGCTGTATTTCAGCTTTTCTTTGAAAATAGACTCCCTTCATGTTTTCAAAGGCATTTGGTGCAGAACAGAATTTACAGCTGCAAGGAGATGAATCAACTTCTTGTTCAAGGTAGTAAATATGTAAATGAACTGTAAAAGTATAATGAAGTGCTTTTTAAACTAGCTAAATTTTTGTAGCTTAACTTACCAAGGCACAAGTATTAGCTATAGTTACTATAGTATTAGCTATAGTTGCTGTGGATTGAAAACTGATGATAAAGACTTGCAATTTTAGCATTTATTTAATTGAGTCTTTATTGATTTCTAATCAACCCTTTCCAGAACACATCACATTGTCTGATGTTGTTGTCCCCAGGCCTTTATTTAGTCAGTGTTTACTCTAGCCTGTCAAATGCTTATTTTACTTAAAACCACCCTTACTAAATTGTGAAGAAAACATAGCTTATAGCATGAGTTTCACAGCAGGCTAAGTAGGGGCAGGAGTTTGCTGTATAATACGAGATAGATTTCTGAATGGAAAATGTTTGATTCAGTTTATTTGATTTGGCATTTCCATTTTGAAAGAAAATAAAAATGTTATCTTTTCCACACCCAAGTAACATAAAAGAAAGATGTTTTTGTCTTGTGTAAGTGAAAAAGGAGTTCAGAGAATGATGTTTAATGATGAGCAAAAGAATTTTTTTTTTGCGTCCAGTTTACATCAGCACTGCATGATGACTATGTATCAGCCAACAGACAAATATTGATGTAATGATTTGATTTTAATGGATAAAAATGTCTGTAAATTATTGTCTTCCCAAAGATTAATATAGTCAGTGTCCTGTTAGATGCTTCCTACCCTTAAAAATTGAAAGGAAAAAGTCCCTTGATAATGTGCTGCAATGAAACTCTAGGGTAATACACTTAGCAGATAGTAAAGGGGACAGATACTCAGAGCTAAAGAGTTTGGAGGAGATTTTAAGATGAAGTAGAATCATAGAATCATTTAGATTGGAAAAAAACTCTTAAGATCAAGTCCAGCTGTTAACCCCACACTGCTAAAGCCCTAAACCATGTCCTTAAGGGTCACATCTACCTGTCTTTTAGATACCCCCGGGGATGTTGATTTCCCCACTTCCCTGGGTAGCCTATTCCAAGGCTTAATAACCCTTTTGGTGAAGGCATTTTTCCTAATAGCCAGTCTAAACATTCCCTGGTGCTACTTGAGGATGCTTCCTCTTGTCCTATCACTTTTTCCTTGAGAGAAGAGACTGACACCCACCTGGCTGCACCATCCTTTCAGAGAGTTGTAGAGAGCAATGAGGTCTCCCCTGAGCCTCCTTTTCTCCAGGCTGAACACCTCCAGTTCCCTCAGCCGCACATCAGCAAGTTGTTAAAAGGAGTTATTAAAACTGCATTTAACTCACTGGTTATGGTCCTTCAACCAAGTTTGTGATAGGGAGTACTGGAATCGGCTGGGTGTAGCAGAATTAATTTACCCACATTCATGTTTAGGGGATTGGGAAGCATTTACCCTGCAAAATGTAACTTAGAGACATTCCTTCCCTTTTATTCTGCATCTTTTTTCTCTTGCATTTTACAGCAAGTGTCTGGAGAAGATGAAGTTGAATGCTCAGATAAAGATGAACCTGATGGAGATGGAGATGGTTCCAGTGATTGCCCCACTGTCAGAGCCCCATTAACTTCACTGAAAAGCCATCAAGGAGTGGTCATAGCAGCCGACTGGCTTGTTGGGGGGAAGCAAGCTGTGACAGCATCATGGGACAGGACAGCAAACCTGTATGATGTAGAGACTTCTGAACTTGTCCATTCTCTTACAGGTATTTGTTCACTCACAAAAAATTAAATTGGTGGTTTGTTTTTATAAGTGGGATTATTTGTAGCAACTAAAACATTGAGAAAAGTAAGTTGTTTCTCTGGAGCAGTATGAGTGTGTACCATCTGCTGCTCAGTGTTGTAACAGTTTCTAAAATTGCAATCTTGTAAATCCCCTGAGCATGAATTTGTCTTCTTTTAAGCTTATGATTTAACCTATGAAAATAGTTGTGTTTAAATTGAACGTACCCAAATTGAATGTACCCAGATTTTAGTTCTTGCAAAAGGCTTTTGCTGTGTTCATGGTGTGTTAAGCAGCAATAACCTGCACTACTGAATGTGAAATAAGTAGTGTGGTTTTTGCCTTCAAACACATTCCCAAACTTTTACAGCAGTAACAGGATTAAAGTTCAGAATGATCATTATTCCTTTCTGTTTAGGAAAAAGAGGAAAAAATCATCAGCATTTCATTCCAAGTGTATGTGGAAATGAAAAGTCTGGTTTTCGTTACCTTACTTGTTCTCATGTGTGATTGTAGGGCACGATCAAGAGCTCACACATTGTTGTACACATCCCACCCAGCGTCTCGTGGTGACATCGTCACGCGACACCACCTTCCGCCTGTGGGATTTCAGAGATCCTTCTATCCATTCTGTGAATGTCTTTCAGGGCCACACAGAGTAAGTGACAGCTCTTTCACAAGTTTTTACAAGTTCAAAAAGTTGCAAATTTGGCCAGAACTGTTCCCATGCTCTTTCTGAGGTACTGAGTTAATTCCTGTTTTGTAAGAGTGATTTTCACAGAAACCCCCAACTGTCCTCCTTCTAATGTAGCACAGCAGTACGTAATTTCCAAAACAACAGCCAGGGCTCTTGGTGTGCTATTGCTCATGTGGTAAGTCCTGATAAAAACTGTTACAATTAAAGGTGATTTAAGGTATGAGGTTCTTTTTGGCATTGGTTATGCCTGCTGTTTGGGGTTATTGCTGTGAGGCAGTGGATCAAGCAGATTGCCTCTGCTTGTCTTGATACTCAGTGTGAAGTAAAGGTTACTCCTTTGAAACCAGTGGATAAAAAAAGGATTAATTTTCACTCTTAAAAGCTTCTAATTTTTACATAAAATAAGAAATAAAAGTATGGGCACCAACTGCCATGTTCTGTCAAAACAGTGATTCTGATGTAACATTTTTAGTTACCAATTTAGGCTTAATGTTGTTGTACTGACTACTATTGGATATGGACAAATATAGTCATGAGAATCTGTGTTCTGGTGTTTACTTACCTTTCTGTTTTTTGGAATTCTGATACATAGAAAATGCAGATGTAACTTGGAAATACTTTACCCAAAGAAGCAAATCTCTTTTTGAGACTAGTGAATGTTTGAGCTTGAATGTTTCAGAAAAAATTTCACCTCCCTCCTTCAGAATAAAATGTGATTGCTAATCATAGCTCAAAATACAAACCACAAATATTTATTCACATTTCTGGTTTTTATTAATTCAAATGCGTAATTTACATTATGACTGATTTCAGTATCCACTTTTTCATTTTTTTAGCTATTGATTAGCCTATATATAAACTAAAACCTCTTTAACCCCCCTGCCCTGGACTCCTGAGCTTGATAAATTACTTGGTGCTTCACAATCATCTGTATAAGTAGGCATCTTCTCCTGATAGAGCAGTAAGCTTGATTTTTGTGGCCTGCATCCTAGAATTGTTTAATCTCATCACTTTTGTGTTCTTCTACCACTTTTCCTAGAATGTCATATAAAGTTGGAAGGTTTTGTATCCCTTGGTGCTTGCATTTTTTCCCAAGCTGATTAACTGCTTTGTCCCAGGACATTTTTTCAGAGAAGTGACCAAGACTGACCAAGTTTCTGTTTTCCTATATGCTTGCTGAGACCAAATGATGTTGATCTTGGGTGATGGTGCATACTGTAAAAACTGTTAGCTGGTGTTTTGGCTTCTATTGCTGAGACCTATAAACTAGCAGAGAGTTTATTTTTTAGGAATGGAGTAGACCTTGTGCAACCTCTTCAGTCACTCTTATTCTAGCTTTTAATCGTCTTCATGTTTGTGTTTGTGTGCTTTATCAACTGTCTCTGTTTTTAACTTTGAATGTATGAGTTTTTAGTATTGACATAGGCTTTTTCACCAAATGCACCCTAAATTTGAGGGTCTCACAACTGACTTTACTTTTCAGTGGCCAGGGCTGCAGAGGTCTCTGATTTGTGGAAGGGGTAATTCTGTTACAGAAGGTGTTCCACTGAGGAGTACAGTTAGAGCAGAGATGGGGGGGTTGGTATTTTTGCAGTTGAGACATACTTTGAGGAATTTTATTTTTGTTCCTTTATTGTACTGCCTACTGGCAAAATATTTTTAAATTGCTTTCTAATCAACACTAACAATCTTCTCACGTTAAGCAGCACAGAAGAAACTGTTTTATCTGTTGTGAAAAATACATACACAAGAGACACTTTTTTGGCTTTTCTGAATGTCTATTTGAATAATATGCCAAGTATTTAATATTTGGATAGGCCCTTGGCATCAGTTCTGTAAATTGGATGTTACAGTTGTTAACACTGATGATTTAGAGTCCTCAACCGTAAGTTTTAACACCCTCTGGCTGAGTCGTACCTGTTGAGTCTGGAGCTCACAGAGCAGCTATTTTTTCCCAGTGTGTTTCACCAGATCAACTCTTAATGCGCTAAGCCAATATAATTAGATGCCAAACATCTCAATCATGAGGCCAGCATTCCGTGTTTATTGTGTCGCAGCACCCAAAATCTCTCTCCATCCGATCCCTTCCTCCTGGCGGGGGATCCGCGCTACAGCCGCTCACCAGCAGGTGGCAGCACCGCACCGCGGCGGGCGCCCGGCCCGGCCCGGCGCGGAGACGGCGGTGCGATCTCAGCTTCCTCTAATTAGCTTAATGAACGACACTGGGGGTTTACTCGAAATGGCTCGTTATCGTGTGAAAAATAAAACTGATGCCGATGTGTTGAGAGACTATAGAATCCTGTTAAAGACAGAGTATATAAAGCTTTTATAGAGTTAATTGATGCCAGAAGATGAAGAGTTGCAGTGCATTGTCCTGTATGTCAAAGTGATGGTATGTCATCATCTATGAGAGATTGTTTGTATCTTAAGTGGCCTAAGAAATCACCTTTTATTTTGGTGTCCTGAGCATAGCTTCATTAAAAGCAGATTTTTTCTTATCATCTACTACTAAGGCAATTTAAGAAAATAAATTCTCATCCGGTAAGGCCAGAAGGAATTGTTGTGGTCAAGGTGTCTGTCTTGAGCTGCTTGCATTGATATCTGTTTTGAATTAGGAGGTAATTTTAGAATTGACAACATTATGTTAGGTTGTTCCAATGATAAAGATTTCAACTTATCTCTTGGTAAATTCTGTATGTTGCTTGTTGCAGTGTTTAACTTCTTTGCTAAACTTTTTGTGCTTCCCTGGTCTGAGTCTGTCTAGCTTCAGTTTCTGTGTTCTGTTTTTTTATCTTCAAAAGCTTTGTTTCCTATATTACTTATAAAAGTTTCCTGTATTTTCTGTTCTTATTTACAAGCTATGTGTTTTGCCTCAAAGTGTGTTTCTAAGTGTATTTTGACATTTATAGACTTAGTATAGTGCGTTGATAGTGCTTTTGCACTTCAAGCCTGCAGTCACCTAGTGTCTTTTTTTGAAGTTGTATCTTCCCATGGAAGTTTCCAGTTCTGTAAACATTGCTTGTTTACATTTTTCATATACTCTGTGTGTGTCTATAAATATGACTGCTTCAGTTCAATACATGACTTACTTGCCTGTGCCCTGCTGACACAGCAGGTAAAGTATCTTGTCACTTACTCTTTTAGATTTGCTGTGCCCCCAGTTCATCTCCCTTACTTATTCTCTGCTGATGAAAAAAATACGAAATGATGTGGAAATAAGACTGATGTTTCCTTAAATATAAATCTTTGTTATTATCTGGTTTTATGTGTGCAGCAATAGGAATTTGTCTTACTAGTGCTGTGAATCCCCAATCACATCCTCGTATGAGGAGTTTAACAGAACCCTGGGAAAAGGCTACATTTATTTTATAATCCAGGCACTAACTTGTTGCCTGTTAATTAAATTGATTTCCTGAGTTAAAGCTTCCGAAAATTATACTGGTGACTCAAATTCCAATACCTTTTTTCCAGCAGATACTGCTTTGAAATACATGATTGATAATAACAGCTGTTCTCTTATTGAGAAATTATTCAGTTTAGAGGTTATTGATTAGAGCTCTTCAAATTGAACTGAGGTTTTGTTCTGATCTGAGGAGCAAAATGGTTCTGGCATCTACATGGCAGTTTTCATTTCACTTCACTTGTGCTTTCCTTTGCCATCACCTGCACAGCCTATCTTGTCCCAGCTGTGAAGGCCTTGCTTTTCCCAACACGGTGGCCTAGTTGAATAACTCTGGGCATGTTAACATGCTCTTGCATATCTACTTGATGAGTTTTTCTGTCCCTTTGAGCACTCTGCATGTGCAGGACTGTCTTGATGTGTGGAGCCTTCTAAAATCCTAATGTTGGTAATTTTTACCATTTGTAGCTTTAAAAAAAAAAATCTTAGTCTGTACAAGTCTAGCCAGTACTTTACAGATTTTATACATTTTTTCTGACAATTTAGTAACATTGGAAATAAATTAATACCTTGGGGGCAACAGAATGTTTATTAACTAGTGGATTCTTGCACACTTTTTAAACTAAGCAGTGCTTTTACTATACATTTGTAGTATGTTGATGCTCATATGTAGCTGAAAAGTTAATTGATAAATAATAAAGGGTTTTGTTTTCTTTAGTGACTGTCAGAGGTACATAGTGGTTGGGGACATTGCTCTTGAAATGCTTGAAAAAAACTATGCAGGGCTTCCAAGTCTGGACTTGCAAATGCCATCCTTCAAGAATAAAGTGATGTCTTCAGAAGCAGCTTTGGGTTGCTCTCCTTAAGTGAATATCCTTTGTTAATGCTTCTTGATTGTTCAGTATATAGTTATGCACCACCTTGTCATGGCAATTAAATGCATTTTTGATCTTTAAAAACCCCATAAATTTGAGCGAGTACTTTTGTCCTAGCCCAAGAAAATGACAAAGTTTGTTTGCTACTTTTCAAACTTACTGATGTTTGTGGCTAGATTGAGCCAGTGTGTCAAGCATGAATGTGTCTTAGCTGTGGAATCTGTATCCTTATGTTACTTTCTGGGCAAACTCGGGAAAAAAAACGCTGATCATGGATCTTATGTTATTTCTTACAAAGAGCTTATAGCTCTTTCGGACTGCAGCGTATTCCATCTCCTTTCACTCTGCTTGTGTGGCTCTAAGAGACCAGAAGGGAAAGTTCCTGTTCATTTGCTGCCTGTATGTCTCTGAATGTGCAGCTGGATGGTGAGTTGTGCTTCATCCTGAGAACTCTGAAATTAGAGAATTGCAAATATGTCTTGTTTCAACTTTTTATTTTCCAACCCTTATGCTTGCTGAAGAATCTGCACTAAAAAATAGGAAAATTACTAAGCAGCTGCTGATTGGGATGCTGGGCTGAATCTGACATTTAGTGAATTGACAGTTAATGTCAAAATGGCATTCTGTTTCAAGAGCGTAATAATTGCTTTAGTTTTTGTGGACACTTGGGTTTGCCAAGGTCAGTTGTCTTTCTCAGGTTCTTTGGTCTGCAAGATTTAATTCTCATATCTTATTTGTGTCTGTGTTGAATATATTGTTCATGAAAGAGCAAGTCATGGCAGGGGGAAGTGCCTTTTCTCCAGGCAGCGATGTCATTGGACATCCCTGTTGGAAAGCAGTCTTATTCTTGATATGCCCAATATTACAAGGTCACTGCTAGGTATTCAGCCACACTTTCTTGGTGAAGGTAAAACATTTGTGGATGTAGTCCTAAAAACGCAAGCTTTGCACCTTTGACTAATTCTGTGCTTGGGCTTTTAGTCAAAACCTTTTGTGCCAAACAAAATGTAACAAGTTGGATGCTATCAGTGGAGTTTGATCAGTCTAACACATAATGGTTTTAGTGATGCTTTGTCTACCATTTTTCTGTTGTTTCTCATCAAAGAATGCCTTAGGCATTCACCATGTGTGGATATCTCAATCTAGGTTCTGTAAGAAATGCAAAATTTTTGTGATGAAACATTCAGTTTTCTCCCCAAGCCTCACTGATTAACTAGATGGTTGTGATATTGCTGTTAGTATTCCTACCTTGTTTTGTCTGCTGAGGGCTTTTTTCCCCTCTTGCATTTTATTGAGAAAAGGCTCCAAACTTGCATTTCACACACTGTTCTGATCCTACATTTGCATGTTGAATATTCTTTAAATGAAGATTATGGCCTGGGCTTGAAGCCCTAGGGTTAGCTTTTTAAAATGCTTCGAGTGCTTCTGAACATGTTTACAAAACCTTTCGGTTTACATTTACTACATACAGGTAACATGCTAAGGAATCAACAGTTTTCTTAGACTTGTTAGCAGCCTTAATGACTGATAACCCCAGGGATCCAGCTTTGAATTTGCCTCACTTCCCATGCTGAGTGCTTCTTCATAGATCTGTTTCAGGACAGACTAGGGCTGGCATGTTTTACATGCCTTCAGCCCATCCAGGTTGCCTCTCCTTGCTCTCTTGCACAGCTTGAATTCCCAATTTTCTCGCCTAACATTCCGCCAACCTGATACTGTCATGGAGTTACCAAAGTGCCAAAAAAAGGCAATTTGAAAGTGAATATTCTTTTGATAATTTTGTTTCCTTTTTGTTCTTCAACATTTTCTGGTGTCAGATGGACTTCCTCAAGGCAAATGTTGCTTCCTAATTAATGGAGAAGTACAAGAAATTTTGAATAACGTACTCTTTAAGAGTAAGTGCTTAAAATTAAAAGCTCTGTAGCTAAAAGAAAAAAAATCCTTTAAGTATTTTATTTTGGGGAATGGGATATGTAACAAAGTTTGGTTGCACTCAGTGTTAGACTTTAGAGTTTTGTCAATTGCTTTAAAAAAGATGTAGATGATAAGTCTGTATCCAATTGGTTTTGAGTGCTTTAAGCCTCACTACAATAGATCAAGAGAATCTTAATTCTGTATTGAATGCATGCACTAAGGAGTGTTACGATTTTTATTCAACCGACCCAGAGAGGAGGATAGCGAGAGGCCTTTTCTTTGTATCCTATCTTGAGCTCAGGTAACGTATGCAGCAGTGGTGCAGGAATAAATGGAACTTTTTTAATCCCCTCATAAATGTGATGAAATGGATTTAAAAATATTTGCACCTTAACTAACTACTAACTTAGCGTTGAGAAATTCTTATAAAAGCTAGTTACTGTTTTCAATCTTGCATAATTTTATTATTTTATGACAGATAGTGAGAAAGGCAGATACTGGCAATTTTCTGCAAGCGTCATGAAACATGTATCTCTGGTTTAAATGGTAAAGCTTTGTTAATTCCTGGAGAAGAGGAAGGTCAGGGTGGATTTTATTGCTCTCTGCAACTGCCTGACAAGAGGTGGGGCTTGGCCTCTTCTCCCAGGCAGCCAGTGACAGAATGAGAGGAAATGGCTGCAAGCTGTGCCCATAGAGGTTTAGGTTGGACATTAGGAGGAATTTTTCACAGAAGGGGTGATCAGACATTGGAATGGGCTGCCCAGTGAGGTGGTGGAGTCACTGTCCCTGGAGCTGTTTAGGAAAGACTGGACATGGCACTCAGTGCCATGGTCTGATTGACGTGGTGGTGTTTGGTCATAGGTTGGACTCGATGATCTCAGAGGTCTTTTCCAACATAATTGAGTCTGTGATTCCGTGATGTGTTCTTACTGTTTCTCAAGTTGAAGAAAAAAGCTCTGCTGATATTTGGAAATAAATCCACAGACAGGCTTTGGGAATTATATCTGTAGCTGTTCCTGGAATCGAGTGCTTTTAGCATTTCTGAAACCTGAATGCACTCAGATGTGCAGTACTGGTGTGCTGCTTACCTGGGACTCCTGTGGTCAGTGCCATCTCCTGTTGAGATGGGCAGTGGGGTCGTCCGCATCTGGAGGTTTTAAACACAGGTCCTGGCTTCCCCTCAGACTGCAGACTGCTTGGTGTGGGGATATGCTTTGTTCCCCTAAAATAAAGGAAACTTGTGCAGAAAATGTGATACCAAATTGAGCTTCCTTTAGGTTTTTTTTCTGAATTTTACTACTTAAAATGAGAGGCATATTTGAGCCCTCAAATTTTGCTGCTTGCATACAATTGTATGTAAATGTATGTATTCAAGTTACCTTGAATAAATTTATCTGAAAGCTCTGGTTTGGTGCATTTTCATCCCACACACAGATGAATGCATGTAGATGCCTTTTCAAGGCCATGAAAATGTGTTGTCCCCAATTCAGTGGTAAATCCCAGTTTAGATTGCAAATCAAAATGGAAAGAGCAGTGTTAACTTTTTTTTTGGTGCATTGCCAGTGAGAGTTCTGCATCAGCATTTCATGGTCCAACATTTCCAATGTTTTTTCTTTCCCCTCTTCCCCTATGTGTGAAATTTCAGCAGATTGTTATGCAAAGCAGTTTTGTGTCTCAGTGTGACTGGGGAGACAGCTGTTCAGCCTAATGAGGAGTGTGAGCACCACAGCATTTCTGGTGATTGAGACCCACGGAGGGAGCAGGATGTTCGAGGCCAGGCAGTGGTGTGTGGTGAGGAAGTGCCACGCTGTCAGCTGGAAGTACACGCTCGGCTGCTCCCTATGACAAGATAAATGAGTTTTGCTGGGGTTTGGTGGAGACTGAAGCTTTTTTGGAGAACAGTTGTAGCACACCAAACTCCCTGTGGGACTCACAGTTTGAAGTGTCATAAGACTGATTCCTCTTCACTTGTTTCTTTTTTTTTTGTTTTTTAATGTCCTACAATACCTGTCATCTTTTTGAGTTATTAAAAATCTAATGTCTTCTAGCATTCAGTTAACACAGAGGCTGATGATCTCTTGTTGATACTTTTTATTAGTTTAGCCAAGGGGATGTTAACCAAAGTTTTATCTGGGTTAGAACAAACTGAAGACTAATACAAACAAAATTAAATCTAGCCCCATGAAAATAGAGGAAAAAAACTTAATTTTTGTGATAAAGATGGGGTTATGGAGGCAATACTTCTGAAAGGTTGTTTGTTTATTGGCTGCTTGTGTTAACTTCTTTCTTCCCACACAGACTTTGCTTCCCTTGCTTTCTTCTCACCATTTCCCTTTAGTTGGGCTGAAATCCTGGTTTAGTTTTTAAGTAGGTAAATGGCCTTTCTTCTTGTCGCTATTTTGTTTAATTAAAAAAAACAAATAAACACAAACCCAAGGAAAAAACTGGTGAGATGCATCTGTCATGTTAAGAGATACCCCAGATGGAAATCAGAGGAGACAGAACATGATTTGTGCTTCATAAGATCTATGAGCGCAGCACTTGCTCATGTTATAAGTCAATAGTGTTAAGCATGTTTTTGAATTTAGATGCATGTGATTTTTTAAAGTATGAACTCAATATGTTCCACTTTAAAATAAAAAAAAAAAAAACAAAACCAAAAAACCACTTAGTCTTTACTCAGATGACAGTGACATGCTGATAACCCTCCCCAGAGCTGTCAGGTTTGTGAGAATGATACTGTTTTGGCCTTTCTAGACTTGTTGTTAAGTTACTTAAAACTTCAAGCCTTGCAATATTATTTTGAAAATGAGATATTTTTGAGAATTGAATTGAATGTTCCCCTTAGAAGAGTCATGCTTCATTTTTGTAAAAGCACAGGGAATGTTATGCAGATATCCAGATACTCTTTGCTTTGGAACTGGGACCAAAATTCTTGGTCATAAACACTGGGTTCAGTAAGAAATGCTTTTATATTTAGCTGTTAAGTTCAAAACTCCTCATGTAAAAGATGGTTTTCCTAGTCCCATGTGCTTGCAAATAGTGCACATCCCAGCCTGCAGGGCCTTGCAGGGCTGAGCTGAGCGTGAATGGAGGGCTAAGACCACTAAACACCTTTAGAGTTGTCACTAAAAACAGACCAGCAGCCTTCCCTTTGCCTCTCTATCACTTGCCCTGTTTCCAGAGAGCTACAGCAGAATTTCATTGCATTTTTATTTTTCAAACTTTTGCTTAGTGTACCCAGTAATATCTGAATGGTTAAGCTGGAAAGAGTAAGTTAAGCTGGAAAGGATTTTGTTATCTTCTTAGAGTTTTTGTAGGAGCAGGAAGGATCGAGCTAACCTAGGGTTGGCATTCTGTTTTCCTGGCAATAGTTTTGAATATTTTTATTTTAAAAATGATAAATCTAAGGATTAGAGAACCTCATGTGGTCAAAGAAACTTAACCATGTTTGAAAGTGATAAATGATAAAGCAGAACCAATATGAGATCAGAGAAGCTGGAAAGCTCTTTAAAGTTTTGAAAAAAAGCACCCAAAAGTGGAGGGTTATTTTAAGACAGTTTCACAACACATTCCAGTTGTAATTGGAATAAAATGTATGATGGGAAAACAGATTTGTTTGTTGGCAGCAGAATACTGAAGTGCAGTACATTCACTCACCTGGAGGTTTTCTATGACTTGAATTCCTTATGCTGTTGTGTGCTAGGAAGTCTCCCAACGTGTGTGCAAATTATGGAGATTGAACACAGAATTTTAAACTTACAAACATTGCTTCAAAACTGTTGCAGCAGCATAGAGTTTAGTGAAAGCCTGAAATATTTTTCTGAGGTATTTTGCAGCTTGTGTAAAGAACTAGTGAGAAGTGCAGATGTTGGTAAGTTTGAAGGAGGTTGGGCTGGTAGAAGACAAGTTTGGTGGTAAGAACATACCAGCTGTATTGTGCAGCAGCTTGACTGCATGAGTGAGTTTTCTTCCCAAAAATGGAGGTGCCTGATGAGAGACTCAGCAGTTGTGGCCTTCATGTATGTTTTAACTTTTTGACTTTTTGTTCATGAAGTCCAGAAGATTTGTTGAAGACCTCTTGGTTCTTACTGTAATCATCTCCCTGGTGGCTTAGCTGCACTCTAATAATGTGTTAGGAAACTTGGTATCATGAATAAAGTGGGCCTTCATCCTAATTAAAACTTAATTTGGTGTCAATTTAAATTAAGAGGCTTGCATAAACTGGTCCATTGTGACCTGGCTTGTGCTAATCTCAATCAGCAGCTTGAATAGGACATGAATTCAAATTTCTGCAGAACAACTAAAGTGACAGTAACAACTGACAACTTAAATTAAAATTACTAAATTCTAAGAAATTGATGTGCATGACCCAAGCTACAAGATAGGTCATTAAATCAAATCTGTAGAAACAGATTGAGAAGCCTTCCCTAATGGTTGTAAGGAGAGACAAAAATGCTTTGTTAGTACATTATGTGGGCAGAAAATAACTGGCTTTGAGTTGGGAATTCACACAATTACAATGAAAATTGTAGTACAAAAGCTTTTAATTGGTTAATATTAAATAAAGGTAAAATGTTTAAAAATAATCATAGAATCATCACGAAAATTGTTTGCTTGAGCCCAGAATACTGATATACTGGTATCTGAAGCCGTAAAATACAAAGATAATAAAATTTGAAAATAAAATTCTTTATAGAATATATTCTGGAAGTTATATGTTGCACTTTCAACTGCTAGAAATACTCTCATGAATCTTTCTCTGGCTGCCCTGGTGCGCTTCTAGGTGTAATGGGTAAAATTTGAAGAACTGTATGTTTGTGCTTCTTACTACTCCTTGCCATTTTTATCTGACTCAGACTTTAGGTGCTTGTGAAACAGGACTAGAAATCACAATTAGAGATTGTTAGATTGCTATAGCTATTGATAGTGGAGCTATACTGGAGACTCTGTGTGTGGATTACAGCATGTTCATGTGTGTGTACAGAATAGCTTTAGCTACATCTCAGGTGTTCGGGATGTCCTCTGTGCAGTGAATGGGATGGTTCTGCAGAAATCTTTGGATGGAAAGAAAAGAACTTGACTACTGATTTGTACTCTATGCTACTAATTCAGTTGGGGTTGTATGATGAGCCTACTGGACATTAGTGCAGAACTTCAAAAGTGAATTAAGGTTTCAAGACTGGACCTGTTTAGCTCGTATTAGGATCAGTGAAATATGAAAGATGCCTCTGAGCGAGTCTGTGCTGTTGGGCCGCTTCTCTTAGCGCTTGGGCCAGTGCTAAGAGAAGCCCTGTTCACCTTAAGTGTCATAGCTTCTTGTAAGAATATTTTGTTTTATTCAAAAATACCTGCTTTGAATTTTAATATACTTCGCTTAAAAAAAAGTAAAAATAGAGAAGGCAAGCTACATATGCTAAAGGAAACACAGGAACAGAAATGAAAACTTTAAATCAGATGCTAGTTTAATATAGAAGTTTAGAGCTTGACATCTTTGTCTTTATTCCTGATTGTTTAGCACTGTGACATCTGCAGTTTTCACTGTGGGAGACAATGTTGTTTCTGGTAGTGATGACCGTACAGTAAAAGTCTGGGATTTGAAAAACATGAGGTCTCCTATTGCAACGATCCGCACAGATTCTGCAGTCAACAGGTAAGCAGAGCTCGGAGTTACTGCTTTGCTTAATTCATGCTTTCTTAATTTATTCTTAATTTCTTTCACATGTGGAAATGGTTTAAAGCTGTACCACAGAGGTTTAGACTGGATGTTTCTTTCCCGAGAGGGTGGTCAGATCCTGGAACAGGCTTCCTAGAGATGTAATTGATACCCCAAGCATTCCAGTATTTAAGAGGTATTTGGACAATACACTTAATAACATGCATTAAGCTTTGGTCAGGCCTGAATTGGTCAGGCAGTTGGACTGGATGATTGTTGCAGGTACCTTTCAACTGAAATAGTCTATTCTATTAATTCACTGAGTATACATTTAATTTTTGTCCCTGAAATTAAAGTTGAGATTTATAAGAATTTGAAAAAGGTCTGAAATGGTTTTATAAAGTGCAGATGGGATTGACATTAATTTTTAGTGAGTACATTGCTTTTCAGAAATTTTCTATAGGAAAATGCAGATGTTAAGGGTATTTGAGGATCTAGTGCAATCAAAAACACCTTAATGGTTCAATGTTTTTTAGTCTTTCCATTTGTGAGGAAAAATTCAGCTGTGTCCCTTCCCGTGAGCTTAAATTTCTGCTGTCAGTTTCTATTTGCCAGGCTCATTGTTTCCTACCCAGCCTCCTTTTGTCCCTTCCCTTCAGGATTAACGTGTGTGTTGGCCAGAGAATCATCGCCCTTCCCCACGACAACCGGCAGGTTCGATTGTTCGACATGTCAGGGGTGCGGCTGGCACGGCTCCCCCGCAGCAACAGACAGGTAACTGCAGAGCTACACCTGAAATGTGTCTGTCCTTCCTTGGACAAGGTTAAAAGTGGGGTTTGGTTACACCTTAAACGTGTCTGTCCTTCCTCATGCAAGGTT
Organism: Corvus hawaiiensis; assembly: GCF_020740725.1. NCBI lineage: Eukaryota > Metazoa > Chordata > Aves > Passeriformes > Corvidae > Corvus > Corvus hawaiiensis. Next base: position 10,633,721 of record NC_063213.1, read on the forward strand.
AAAAGTGAGATTTGGTCTCTCTAGCTTAAGGCTGAGCAAATGCTGAATGGCACTTGTCTGAATAAATATGTTGTTAGTTACTAAAAATAACCAACATGCCAATATGAAACATTTTAAGCTTTTTTATTGGAGTTGAAAATGGATCAAGTTCAAGTGGATTTCATCACAATTTTTCCCCTTACTAAAGTGAAACATGTATCTGCCTTCTCTGTGAAATGGAAAAAGTGTGTAGGAGCACTTCAGATGTGTTTTAATGTCTTGATGTGAATTGTGTCAGGAAAATGGCTCACCATGAGGTTTAATAGTGGTTTTCTTGTGGTTTTTTTTTTTTTTGTTGTTGTTGTTGTTGTTGTTGTTTTTTTTGTTGTTTTTTTTTAATTACACAGTGTCCAATTTGGTTATATATTCTAGGCTGGATGGGGCTCTGAGTAACCTGGTGTAGTGGAAAGTGTCTCTGCCCATGGCAGGAAGGTTGGAACCAGATGATCTCTAAGGTCCCTTCCAACCCAAACCATTCTGTGATTCTGTGATATAGAAACACAGAAGGAAAAAGTGAGGATCAGTTTTGTGAGCTCACCTTGTATGATTTGGTGATAAATTTTAATTTTTTTTCTTCTGTGCTTATGCACATACATTCTAGATATATCGTGCCATGTAATAAACCATCCTTGCTGCAGCCATCAAGTTTTGTGCAAATTTGTGGCATGGCAAGCATCACTAATGGAGCAAATCAGACTACGTGAAATTAATTGGATTATGTCACATAAATAGGCCTTTTTTCAGTTGAATCAACAATTCTTGACAGAAAAAAACCTAAAACGTTTTTAAAGTAGGTCTTAAAATTCCTTCCTAAATTCTAATTTAGGTGGGTTTTTTCGTTTATCGTAGTCTTGAGGGGGTTTTTTTGTGTGTGTGCATGTCTTTTCTTTTTCCGTAGTAGTTCTATTCAAGCTGACACTACTGAAGTTGTGGCAATTTTAATTTTTTTTTTTAACTTTAATGTTGGTCAGAACCCTATTTTGGACATTTTTGTTACTCTTGAACTGTTTTCCTCAGTACAACATTCCTCCTGCTGTAGTATTATCCCTTCTGAATTATGAACATTATGGACATTTAGTTTTGCAGGCTTGTTACAAAGTAGTTGCCAGCAAGTAGTTCCTTATTTTAAGATTACTTTTATACATAAAAATTCTAAAATCAAAATTTGGTTTGCTTTTGTAAATAAAATATAACTAGATAGCAAACAGACCCTGGAAAACTTGAAAGTTTTGATGCACCTTTTTGTATGCATCTGTCCTTCTGGGTCCAGTGCTGGTGTTAAGGAGTCTCATCATTATGAAGACCTTTGCCTTGCAGATGCAGGTAACAATGACTTTTAGGATTCTCAAGGGCTGTTTGCAAAGAGCGGGCTGAGCACTGGCAGGGTTGCATTTTGAGTTGCAGAGAGTTGCTGCCCCAGCAGTTCCCAAATCCGTGTCAGTAACGCTGCTGTCTCCCCGCTGTGGCAGGGGCACAGGAGGATGGTTTGCTGCTCCGCCTGGTGCGAGGACCATCCCATCTGCAACCTCTTCACGTGCGGATTTGACCGTCAGGCCATCGGCTGGAACATCAACATCCCTGCTTTGCTACAAGAGAAGTGAAATGCTGAGGGAGTTTCTGCATTTGTGTCGCCGTGGACTTCTACACCTGGGCAGACTTTTCTGACCTCTGGTCTGCTGTTGCTGTAAAAGCTCTTCTGTGAGGGGAGACTTGAGCAAATGTTGTTCTTGTTACCGCATTGTGCACAGTTTGCATGGGTTGTACAGAGAAATGTGATTTTTTAAAAATTAGTTTGTCTTGTGTATGAACTTTTATATTTTGGCATCCACTGGTCAATATGTTCACTGTTGCGTAGAGCACATAAACGTTCATAAGTTATTTAGCATTTAATAGTTACACAGTAGGGCATTACATTTGTGACATAAATGTGAAACTTATGTAATTACTGTAGAGAGTGTATACAGTCTGTTACATTTTTCCATGACTCTACATATCTGCCTTGTGTTAAAAGGAATCTGCAGGGCTAAAACTTTGAAATGAAGTGTGAATTTCACTAGTAGTATGATTGTAAACATTTTCCTGTTTGCATCTGATTTGAATACTTTTTTTAGTGCTGCGGTATTGTGCAACTTCAACTCCATTTTTATTCCAGTTACTAGAGTAATAGTAGATTTGAGAAGGAAAATGCAAGCAACTTGTAGTGAGTATAGACTGCCAGGTTTATTTGTAACTCTTTTTGTACTTTTTATTTTGAAAAAAGAAAAATATTCATTCTGCCCTTCTTATATAAAGTGATTCTGAAACCTCATCACATTTCAAACATAGCAAAAATCCAGAATATTATGATTCTGATCACTGAAATCAAGTCAAGCAAATTCTGAAGCACTTTAGTTTATAGCTGTTGTTATAAACCATTTATGAAAGTTTGACTTTACCAATGAATGTGAGCTAACCTTTGTAAGAAGGATTAATTCCTTTTGGTGATCTGCCCAGAAAGGAAATAGTTTATTTGGGGGTTGATGTTTTTGTTTATGTACCTACAGTGAGCATACTTTTAACTGTGTTCACTTCCCATATTTTTATTTTGAGCCAGCAATACAAAGCAACAAATGAGTACTACCTCAAAAATGAATGTCAGTCAAGATGCATCAAATCTCTCTGTAGCCTAGAAAAAAGCACTTTTGGTCTCTGGCTGAAGTACTATCTCTGACAGGAGAGGAAAGACAATCATACTACATGTGATCCTTAAGGTAGTTAGCACGTAAAGCTAGTGGAATGATACACTAAGTCAACATCATTTGTCACCGTTCTGTTCTCAGCCATGACAGGGGTGCTGCAGTCCCTGTCCTGTTCCAAAAGGGGGTAATTAACATAGCTCTCCCTTCTTTCTCCCAAATGATCTTACTCTGGTTTTGCTCCTCACTGTATTTAGCTGTTTTTGCACTGCCAGTGGGGTGTTACACTGCAGCTGCTGCTGCTGCTATCAGTAAATGCAGGTGGCAGCTGGTGTCTTTGAAAGAATGGAAAGGCTGCTTCAGACAGACAATTGTTTTTGGCTAAAGGGAGATGCTGCCCCTGTCTGACTGTCATCACAGTATAAGATGAAGGGTGAGGGTAAGGAAAGGTGCACTCTGACAGTGGGAATCTTGGGGTTTATGGTGAGTTGGCAGAAGTGTTAGGAGCTTTTTATCTCATCATCATGATTCTGTGCAACTACAGCTGTGCTCATGTCCTCTACAGCACTGTTGATAATGACATTAAAACATGTTAGCTGGTTCTCCTGTTAACAAGCATTTATATGGCATGGGAAGGAGTATGGTGGGATGAGATGGGATAATGAATGCATCAGTGAGGATTGGAAGGAAAATAGGGGTCCTAGACATAGTTTTGGACTGCAACATTAAGGAAACTCAAAATATTTAATGGAGAATATATGTAGTGTCTTTATAGTACACGTCATCATAGTAATTTGATCCCTTGTTTTTTTCTGTTTCGGGGTTTGGGATTTTTTCTTGAGGTACAAGATACACAACTGTGCTGAAGTAATCTTAAATACTAAAACTGGTGAGGTTGCAGAAAGCAGCTGCAGAGTTTTAAGTCTTCTGGTGATAGGAGTTAATTGATGGTGGCAAAGTTTATTTTCCCTTTTTTTTTTCCTGGGTTTCTTACTCTGGGGTAAAGCCAGTTGAAGTTGGGGTACAGGTTTTTTTCCTTAAGAAAAGAAGACTCACTTTCTTTTAGTTGGTAACAGAGAGTTCTTTACAAAGGTTTAGTGTGTTTAAAAAAAGAGGAAAAATGTCTGGCCAGCACAAGCAGTTTCTCCAGCGTGGCCTGCGTGTAGGATCTGGAGCAATGGCTCTCCTCTATTACCTGAGGCAGAGGAGAGGATCACTGGTTTTGGTCCTGCTAAACTATAGTGTCTAAGCTTCTTTCATACATATGTAACACAGGACCACTGGACTCTATGCAGTTTAATCATCATTGCTGCAAACATTTTATATCACCAGGGGAACCATCCTCTGGCACCAGGAATGGGTGATTACACCATTTCATTTTGAAAAAATCAACCAAACAAGGTGCTAGAGCCACGTTCTTATGAGCAGGCTAATACTTAAATCAGCTGAACACTGAGCTATCACTTAGTTTAGTTTTCTATACTGTACTGAAGGGTAAGCCGAACTGCCATTCCCCTTGAAGCAAAACATACAAGCAGGGTTAGTGAAGAATACTACATTGACTAAATACATGGAAAGCATTTCATGGCTCTAAATGTTCTAAAGAGTGTTTTTTCAGCACTGAACAATGTCCAGCATTTCATTAAATGGAGGAGAGTTGCAGTTACAGTTTCAGTATTGTGCAGAATTTCACAGAAAACTCATCACTGGGCAAAACCAACCTTGTGTGTCTTTTTCTCAAGCAATGCACATCAATTTTCACAAAGTTTGTGTATACTTTACAATCAGAAAGATCTGGAATGAAACATTGTATTTGTTGCCTAAATGTGTGAAAACTACCTTTTGGGGAAAAGAATTTATAAGTTATGTGGAACCACTT